>NC_056002.1:127814583-128132109 GCF_018446385.1 Zingiber officinale | reverse complement strand
AAAAAACCGAAGATGAGCCCTAGATTCGGCTCTGTTTCCGCCCGAGAGCCGGCGCCGTCGCGAGGGAAGGGTGAGGAAAAGTTTTGGTTTCGGGAATAAGAAATTAACCCTTTATAACCTAGGTTTTATTTCTGCTCCTTACTATAACTTAAATACATCTCGCTTCATACTTGGTTAACAACTCACGCGTAGCCCAGTTGGTTGGCTGTGTTTGGTTCATGGTTGGAGTCGCGGGTTCGAATCCCGCCGAACCCCCTTTTTATTCCAATTTATTTCCTATTCCGTTTCCTATTAACTATTACTTAAATAAATTTCATTCCCTTATTAATCAGCAATGCTTGCTGGGACACTTGGTCAGCCGCTCCGCTTAAAGCATTTGCTGCGGCCGTAGGTTGCCGGGTCAAGCCTTGGCATCAGGAAATTTTCTGCAACCTTTTTAAACCTAAGGTATTTCTGTTTCAAATAGAGCTTATATATATTTCGTTCCATATATGTTCACAAACCACTGGCGGAACAGTTGGCTAGCTGAATTTGCTTAAGGTTCTGCTTAATCGGAGGTCTCCAGTTCGAATCTCGGCTTGGACCACATTTTTGCTGAAACTTCTTTCGTTTAGTAAAAATACCAAACGACCTCCAAAAATTACATAAAAATATTCTAAAAATTTCTAAAAATCTCTAAAATATTTCTATAGTATTTCTAAATTTTTATAAGGACTTTTAGGACTCCAAATATTGAAATTTGGGGTGTTACATAAAAATATATTGACACTAGCTAGAAGATGGAGCTCGGTCGGTACTTCTTGGATGGAGCATCAGCTTGCTTGAAGATGAGTAGTAGAATAGTAGCACGAACAACAACTTTACACAATATGAACTGAAAATAGATGCACTGCCTCAGACCTCGAGCTCCCCTTTATAAGCATTGTTCGGTCAATTGATAAACCCATCGGTTGATTAATCTGTTCGATCAACTGAACCTCCTATCAGTCGACTAAACACGCTCCCTTCCTTTTTCGCTCAGATCCGATCTTCGTTCATTTATGAGCTTTAATGGTTCGGTCAACCGATCACCTTGTTCGATCGACCAAACGGTGCACTTTCCCTATTCGTCGAGATTCATTACTAATGCGGCTTTAATATGTTGATCGTTCGGTCGACCGATCCCTGTGTTCGGTCGACCGATCCCTGTGTTTGGTCTACTGATCAGACTGGCTTCCATCTCTGCTTCTCATCGATCTGATCTATACCACGTCCGAATGGTTCGATCGACCGATCCATGGGTTAGGTCGACCGATCAATCACTTTACCAAACTCTATTCAACTGATCTCTAGTCAGAATCAACTTGGTTCGATCGACCAATCCTGGTGTTTGGTCGATCGATAAATTTTGGTTCCTGCAAAACAGAGTTAGAACGAAAGCTCCTAAAAAACATAGTTAGAATGAAAGCTCCTACAAAACAAAGTTAGCACAGTAATATATGAATAATAGTAAGATGCATAAGTAGTACTAGATAGTAAGACTGTCTTGATCTCAACTTGAAAATCTTCCCGATTTCTTCAGTTGGATCAGTGACCTAGAGTTTGTCCCTTCCTAGAACACATTGTCACTATCGCTCTTCTCTAGTTGCTTACCTCAACCTACCAGTCAAACATTGATCCTCCAGACCTGTTTGGACTTTACCTCTTAGTATCTGATCGGCTCACCAGGACTTTCCCTCGATCTATGGTCCTCCAGACCTATCAAGCTTTCCTACCAAGTGTTGGGTCATCTCAACCCACTTGGACTTCCTGCCTGGCTTCCATGATATACTAAGACTTTCCCGGTCGAGTAAATATCCTACGCGCTCAGTCAACTTGTTAGATCACAATAAGATTTAACTTGAACCTTTGACAACATCAAAACTCAAGTTCGATTCTGATGCACCCTGTGTTACAAATTAAAGTGATGTTGGCCACGTCTTCTTTGCATTCGTGGTGAAAAGATTTCTTCATCTCTTAATATTAAGTTAGTAGTATGAGTTATTCCTATCTACATGGTTAGTGGTACGAGTCATTCCTACTTACATGGTTTAGTGAGATTAGTATAATGTTATCCTTATCTCTTGTAGTGTATTTAAAGGGTCGATGGTGTAAGTGTTTAATGTGCAGGAAAAATAAAACAGTGTTTTCAAGTCTCTCCCCTCTTCCAATATTCTTCTTCACGGTTCATTCATCGAGGTCTTCCTTCTGGGTGGCTTCGTTTTTCGTTACATGGTATCAGAGCCAGGTTGCATTCGTGAAGCAGGTATCATTTTTTTTAATATGGAAGGTGGCGGTCGTATTGCGGGACTTGGTATGATGCTCTTGAATCAGTCCAACTATCGGATTTGGAAAACCTGTATGGAATCGTATCTTGTTGGTGAAGACCTATGGGATGTCGTCGTCATCAATGGTGTAGTTGCCCCGGAGGACGCCCCCGCTAATGCGGAAGCGCTCAAGAATTGGAAGCAACGTAATGCGAAGGAAGAGTTCATTTTAAAGAGGTCTATTTCACATGAGATCTTCGAGCATATAATGGGTTGTGCGTCGGCTCGAGAGATTTGGGATATGCTTGATCGTTTGTTCAACAAGAAGAATGAAGCTCGACTACAATTACTCGAGAATGAGTTGGCGGTTGCAAAGCAAGATGGAATGTCATCCTCAGAATTTTTTCTGAAAGTGAAGAACTTGTGTTTGAAAATCTCTCTTCTAAATCCCGAAGAAAAGATCTCGAATGCTCGGTTGAAGCGGTATATCATTCGTGGACTTCGACCGGAGTACACTCCATTCGTCACCTCAATTCAAGGGTGGGCTCAACAACCGTCGCTTGAAGAGTTTGAGAATCTTCTCTCCTCGCAAGAGTTGTTGGCTAGACAAATGGTCGGAACGCGCATCAAGGAAGAATCAAGCAATGCCTTGTTCACAAAGAAAGGTGACTCGATGAAAGATGAAAGTAAACCGGAAAGAGAATCTTCGAAGTCACCGAAGAAAAGTTTCAAGTGTTATCGTTGCGGCAAACTCGGCCACATCAAGAGGAACTGTCGAGTTAAGTTGAAGTTAGGGAATTATGCGGATGTTGCAGAGAAACGAGAAGAACAAAAGGAAGAAGATTGGAGTCATTATTTTCTCGCAGACTCAATCATCGAAGACTCACAGTGGGTGCCTTGCCTGATGGCTGAAGGAAGTTTAAGCGAGAAAATTTCTACCAACAAAGAGTGGATTATGGATTCCGGATGCGGTCACCACATTACCGGAGATGAGTCTATCTTCTCGCATTCTTGGACACACGACGGTAGGAGTGGAATCCTGCCCGCAGATAATACTGTTCATAAAATTCGAAAGGAAGGCACTGTTGTCATCGATAATGACCATGGGGAATCAATCACGCTCAATAGCGTGTATCATGTACGAGGGATACAAAAGAATCTCTTCTCTGTCGTAAACGCGGTGGATGCTGGAAATTTCATGCTCTTCGGGCCGCGAGATGTGAAGTTTCTTCGGAACGTCAAGGAAATCAAGGCAGATGTTGTTCATACAGGTACGAGGGTGAAAGATTTATTTGTCTTGTCGGCGTCAAATTCCTATATCGAGAAGATGAGGAGCAATGATACGTCTTCCTTGTGGCATGCGAGACCTGGTCATATAAATATGACAAAAACGAAGGTCATTATTCAAAAGAAGTTGGTGGAAGGGTTGCCTGATTCCATGAAAATTGACAATGAAGGAGTTTGTGAAGGGTGCCAATTCGGAAAGTCACATCAACTTCCTTTTGAGAACTCAACCTCTCGATGCACGACTCCTTTAGAACGGATCCATAGTGACTTGATGAGTCCAACAAAAACTACATCATACTCTGAAGGTAATTACATGTTGTTGTTCGTAGATGATTATTCTCGGTTCACGTGGGTTTATTTTGTGAAGCATAAGTCAAAGACATTCTCTATTTTTCTTGACTTCAAGAAAATCGTCGAAGGGGAATTAGGCAGAAAAATTAAAACGTTGCGGACAGACAATGAAGGCGAGTTTTGTTCAAATGAATTTCTCTCATTCTGCCGAGACAATGGTATTAAAAGGGAGTTGTCATGTCCGGATACACCACAGCAAAATGGAGTTGCGGAGAGAAAAATCAGACATCTTGTGGAGACTTGTAAGAGTTGGTTGCACGCGAAGAAATTGCCCAAGGAGCTGTGGGCGGAGGGAATGAATTGTGCAGCCCATGTGATCAATCGGACGCCCCTTAGTTCGACAAATAACAAGGCACCATATGAATTGTTGTATGGTGTTAAACCAAACGTGAAGCATTTTCGAGTATTTGGATCTCTTTGCTATGTTCATTTGCAGGACTCTCAAAGGAGTAAGTTGGATGTAAAAGCAGTTAAATGCGTTTTCGTCGGCTACGATGAACGAAGAAAGGGTTGGAGTTGTTTGGATCCTACAACAAATAAATGTGTTGTATCTCGCAACATCATCTTCGACGAGATTTCCTCCTATCACTTTGAAGAGCCACCTAGAGAAGAGAATGACATGGTTACCTTGCCGCTGTCTCGCTTTCCAGAAAATTCTTCTCTAGAAACTCAAGAAGAAAGGGGGAGTGTGGATCAAGGCGAGAATGTTCAAAAAAATCAACGGCCAAGAAGGAATGTTGATCGACCTCCTCGTTATAGAGATGAAAATTTCGTCACTACCTTTTCATGCTTTCTTGCTAATTCAATTGATGACGAAGAACCCTCTTCATATGAAGAAGCCAAAGGAGTAAAGGAGTGGAAGATTGCCATGAAAGAAGAAATGGATGCATTGATGAAAAATGAAACATGAGACTTAGTTCCGAAGCCTCCCGGAGTGCAGCCGGTTTCATGTAAATGGGGCTTTCGCATTAAAAGGAAGGCTGACGGGAGCATAGATCGGTTCAAAGCAAGGCTAGTTGCTCGGGGATTCTCACAAAAACATGGAGAAGATTATGAGGAAACCTTCAGTCCAGTAGCGAAAATGACTTCGGTACGCACCATTCTTGCTCTAGCAACTAATTTCGGGTGGAAACTATGGCAACTAGATGTCAAAAATGCATTCTTATATGGAGAGCTTGATAGACATATATATATGGAGCTGCCAATCGGATTTGAATCCGAAAGTCATCCGGACTTTGCATGCAAGTTGAAGAAGGCACTTTATCGATTAAAGCAAGCCCCGCGAGCCTGGTTTGGGAAAATTGCAGAATTTTTACAATTTTGTGGTTATGTGGTATCCGACTCGGATTCAAGTCTGTTCGTCAAGAAAAGCCAAGGATTTTTTGTGGTTGTTCTACTATATGTCGACGATATTATATTAACGGGCAGCAATCATTCAGAAGTTGCTCGAATTCAAGAAGAACTATCTTTGCGTTTTGACATGAAGAAGCTAGGCGAGGTGAGTAACTTTCTCGGAATACAAATTGAAAATTTGGATGATGGGGTTTTTGTGTCTCAATCCAGCTTCACCAAGAAGCTCGTTGAGAAGTTCGGAATGATAAACTGGAAGAAGCGGTCAACGCCACTCGATGTAGGTATGAAGCTTCGTCGTGATGAAGGAACACAACTATCGGACCTCCATCTCTATCGTGCCCTTGTGGGAAGCCTGATTTATCTAACAATAACAAGACCGGATATTGCCTTCTCTGTTAGCGTTGTTAGCCGATCTATGCAAGCACCGAGGAAGCCACACCTCGAGGAGGCAAAGAATATATTGAAGTACGTTAATTCTACTCTTGACATGGGCTTATTTTACAAGAAGGGTGCAAAATTCTCTTTGGAAGGATTTGTGGATGCTGATTTTGGTGGAGATTTAGATGATCGAAGATCAACATCCGGATTCATTTTTTATGGGGAAAAACAAGTATTTCATGGTGCAGCAAAAAGCAAAGTTCGGTGTCATTGTCCACCATATAAAGCTTCGGCCCATGCCGCTCAAGAATGTGTTTGGCTTCGTAGACTTTTTGAAGATCTCCAAGAACCCATTGATGGATCGGTTCCTATTCATGGAGATAACTTAAGTGCGATCAAGCTTACATCAAATCCCGTCTTCCACGCAAGGACGAAACATATTGAACTTGAGCATCACTTCATCCGTGAAAAAGTGCTTAGCGGGATTATCGACATGGTTGCTGTTCGAAGTGAAGATATATAACATCGCTGACATTTTTACAAAGCCCCTTTCAAAGGGTCCATTCGAAGACCTACGCTCTAAACTTGGGCTGATTCGGAAGACATCACTTTAAGGGGGAGTGTTACAAATTAAAGTGATGTTGGCCACGTCTTCTTTGCATTCGTGGTGATAAGATTTCTTCATCTCTTAAGATTAAGTTAGTAGTATGAGTTATTCCTATTTACATGGTTAGTGGTACGAGTCATTCCTACTTACATGGTTTAGTGAGATTAGTATAATGTTATCCTTATCTCTTGTAGTGTATTTAAAGGGTCGATGGTGTAAGTGTTTAATGTGCAGGAAAAATAAAACAATATTTTCAAGTCTCTCCCCTCTTCCAATATTCTTCTTCACGATTCGATCATCGAGGTCTTCCTTCTGGGTGGCTTCGTTTTTCATTACACCCTGTGCCAACATTTCTAACATACTCTCTCCCTTAATGCATGCATTTTCTATGATATGTCCTTAGATTTATGTCTAACCTTTAGTGAGAAAATATTTTTAAAGGATTTTTAGAATAATTTTTAGAAGAAAAATATTTTTAAAGGGTTTTTGAAAATACTTTTAAAATATTTTTAAAGATTGTTTTTAAAGATTTTTTAAAATATTGTTAAAGGATTTTTAAAATAATTTTAAAAAGTTTTTTTAAAAATAATTTCAAAGTATTTTAAAAATAATTTATAAAAGAATTTTAAAAAATATTTTTAAAGGAATTTTTTAAAATAATTTTAATGGAATTTTTAAAAATATTTTTAATGAAATTTTTTAAAATTATTTTTAAAATAGTTTTAAAATATTTCTAAAAGATTTTTAAAATTTTTAAAGGAATTTTTTTAAATATTTATAATGGATTTTTAAAATAATTTTTTTAAAAAATTAAAAGTATTTTTTAAAATATTTTTAAAGAAATTTTTTAAAATAGTTTTTAAAAGTTTTTAAAAAAGAATTTTTAAAGTAATTTTTAAAATAATTTTATAGGATTTTTAAAAACAATTTTTAAAATAATTTTAGCATAATGTAATAGGTTAATTAACTTTACGTTTAATTCTATTTTAATTTTAAGTTTTAATGTAATTTTTAATATTTAATTAACTTAATTTTAAAATTTAAGTGGATTAATATTTAGGGTTTAATTTTACATTTTAAATTTAAGTTTATTTTAGTTTTATTTTTAATTTAATTTTAATTTAATTTATTTTAATTTAATTTTACTTTAATTTATTTTAATTTAATTTTTCCATTTATTTTTTATTTAATTTAATCTTTATTTATCTCACTCGATTTATATTTTCAATCAAGGAAATCCTAAAATTTTATGAGATGAGTTAAGTTAAATTTCAAAATTTTAGTTTAAGTTATGTTACATTAAATTTTAGTTTTGGGTTAATCAAATAGACATCTTTGAATAAATTTATTAGTTATAGTGAGTTACACGGATATCATTAGAGTAACCACGTACTTTGAGATTTTTTCAAATAGTTTTGCCCAAAGAATTTAATATAAAATTTTCATTTAATTAGATAGGATTAGTAAAAAGTAACTTTAATTAATTCCAATCCCAAAATAATTACATAGATATTTAATATCTTATAATTTAACATCAAGAAGAATTAATTTGTTCCCTTTTTCCATTTTATTTTGATTACCCACTCCTTCCATACTCAAAGTCCTTTGATATGGTTCACTCACACTCAAAGCCCAATTCATCTCTAATTCCTGGATCCATCCTTAAATTTATTCTCCGTGTGAAACAATAGATTTCAATTTTTTTTTGTAAAAAAAAAATAAAATTGGAAGTATTTGTCACCAACTTTTTTATACCTTTAAATGATACAAATTGTAATTTTTGTATTTCTAAATTTTATTTTAAGAATAATGAAATGCAAACCTAGAGAATTTTACGGTAATAATCAAGTTGTTACGGTAATAATTGTAGATTTATCAATATGTTTTTAATTGTTTGATCTACCATACATTTCTACTAAATGAAAAAAAAAACAACAATACTCTTCAAATATGAATGTAACATTTAGAGTATTGAGTGAGTATACATTTCTTATGTAATTAAAAGTAAAAGTAGAAATAAAAATCACTTAATTTTCATTCAATATTTAAGAACAAGCCAAATCAGAAATAAGTCAAACAAAACAATCTCTTTTGCTGCTAATAGTTTAGCACGGTATTTTAGATGATAATCCATGGACTTATTGAATTATTATCGTTAATTTGAAACATATATACCAAAAGAATTGGTCCAAACTATATCAATACTCATCCATTTAACTCACACATTGTTGTGCTCCTATATATAGAACTCACTTCCTCTTCTTCATTAATCAGAGGTTCACTCATCTTCAAAATGAATTTTCGAGAGTCTTTCTTATTGTTTTTCTTTTCATTCATTTTACTTTTCCTAGTCCAATGTACATCGGGATATAAAACAAACAATGTAAAGCCGACTTCAAGAGTACATAAACTAAGTCGTAAAGTCTTTCCCGATGACTTCATATTTGGCACCGCTGCATCTGCTTATCAAGTTGAAGGGGAAGCACTCAAAGGTGGACGGGGACCTAGCATTTGGGATGAATTTGTAAAAATTCCAGGTAAGATTTCATAATTTAATTTTATAACTTTACTTTTTTCTTTCTAAACTTGAAGTTATATTCTGAAGTGGATTTGATTTGTTTGCTATGGATGTAGGTTTAATCCCATATAATGCAACTGGTGATGTTACCGTTGATGAGTATCATCATTTCAAGGTCAAATGCATATTTTATATTTCTGGAGACAATTAAAATGCTAACAAATTTTTATCTTTTTCTTAAATTTATTTATTTATTTTTTAAAAAATGAGTTCCATTGTACAGGAAGATATTGATATTATGAAGGAGTACAATTTTGATGCTTATCGATTCTCAATCTCTTGGAGTAGAATTTTCCCAAGTACTAGAAGCTATAATTCTTTTTTATAAAATCTTGCACATTGCTTACCTTTTAAAAATACTAATAATTTTTCTTTGATCTTATAGATGGAACGGGAGATATTAATTGGGAAGGTGTAGATTATTATAATAGGCTAATTGACCGTTTAATACTCAAAGGTAACTTTGTGTTTTTTTAACTAATAAATAAATAGTTTTCACATATTTTTTTAATATTCTATTTCATTTTTCTATTAGGTATTACTCCATATGTCAATCTCTATCACTACGATCTTCCATTAACACTTCAAAACGAGTATTTGGGTTGGTTGAGTCCAAAGATAGTGTAAGTAGTAAAGTAAAATAATTACTCATACTTTTATTCTTCTTATTGTACATCTAAGAATTTCTAATGTAACCTATTGAAAGATGTCATGAATATTTAATTTAGTTTACAATCATTTTGTTTAGGGATGCATTTGCGGACTATGCTGACTTTTGCTTTGAAAGATATGGTGATAGAGTGAAAAATTGGTTCACATTCAATGAGCCAAGAGTAGCGGCGGCTATGGGGTACGATACTGGCTTTCATGCCCCTGGAAGAGCTACTGGTAGTAGATTTGGAGGGAACTCAACGATAGAGCCTTACATTGTGGCTCATAATCTTATCTTATCTCATGCTGCAGCAGTGAATAGATATCGTGAGAAGTATCAAGTAATGTATTTTCAACTAGTTTTATATTGGTGCATTTCATTATGACATAATAGTTAATTCAAAAAATATCTTCTCATTAAATATACCAAACTTATTTAAAAATTACAATAATATAATAAATTTACAAAACTTATCTCATGAAAGAATTTGGTACATATACATTGTAAATGCAAATAATACTAAAAATATTTTCTTTTCTTATTCAGATTGATCAACAAGGGAAAATTGGAATTCTTCTAGATTTTGTTTGGTATGAGCCTCACACTTACTCTGAGAGAGATAAAGTTGCTGCTCAAAGAGCTATAGATTTTCACATCGGATGGTAATTATGGATGCAAGCTTGGTTTTCAAAACATAAGTATTACCCTTTTTAGCATAATTTAATTTATCCTTTTCAGGTTCCTTCACCCTCTAACATATGGATACTATCCTAAATCTATTCAAGACATAGTTAAAGAAAGATTACCAGAGTTTACTAATGATGAAGTGGAGTTAGTTAAACGTTCATATGACTATTTGGGAGTCAATCAATACACAGCCTACTATATTAAGGATAATGCTACAATCAATCCTGAACCCATTAGCTATCAAGATGATTGGCACGTTGAATTTAAATGTGAGACACATGCAATCATTTCTTTCTTATTAATGTTATATTTAATAAAAAAAATTGTTAATAATATAATTTGTTCTACCATTTTTTAGATGATCGTAATGGCGTGCCAATTGGGCCAAGGGTAAGAAATTATCTTGTTATAATTTTTCCCCAAGAGATTATGTTATGGAATTTTTTATTGTGACTTCGTGGGCTCATAATTGATACAAGGTAATTGTTTATATGTCATTAGGCTCACTCGGATTGGCTTTACATTGTTCCATGGGGTTTGTACAAGGCAGTGACATATGTTAAAGAAAATTATGGCAACCCAATCATCTTTCTATCTGAAAATGGTAAATATTTGTATGACAAATTGTATTTGTTCTTCAAACTTAAAATAATTTATTATAATCTTAGGTATGGATCAACCTGGCAATGTTACACTTCCACAAGGCTTGCAAGATACTCAAAGGAGACATTTTTACCAGAATTATATTATGGAACTAAAGAGGGCTATCGATGATGGTGCTTCAGTGATTGGATATTTTGCATGGTCTCTTCTTGATAACTTTGAATGGAGACTAGGATACACATCAAGGTTTGGTATTGTCTATATCGACTTCAAGGATAATAAGCGCTACCCAAAAGAATCAGCTCGATGGTTCAAGAAGATTCTCCAGAGGAGTTAGATTATTTTTTATAGCCTTTAGGTTTTTTTTTCCCTCTAGTTTATCATGAAATAAATCCACTTTGTTAGGCATTGAAAATAAATAAAATTATATTTCAAGGATGATTATGTATTCCATTTTGGCACTTAATGTAAAGAGATGTCAAATTTTCAAGGATGATTATGTATTCTATTTTGGCACTTAATTTAAAGAGATGTCAAATTAGTTTAGCATAAGGTCTGGATAATTTATCTAAAAACCCCTCCTAATTAATTTTTATTAAGATGGCCATTATAAGTCAATCTATTTATTCTCAAAATTTATTTGTTTGGAACTTTTTGCATACAAAATGATTTCCTCTAGTTTGTGATTAAAAGTGAAGGTAAAATAAGAGGAAAAGATTATAAAGAGACATGATATAGTTAAAAATTTATATCTTTCAAAATTTCTCTTTATTTCACTGGCTAGAGGTTCAAGAAGTTTATGAATATATTTTTTAGATTTTAGAGTTTTAATTTTTTTTAATTGGATTGTTTACTAGATTCAATGAAAATAAGTGCATTAAAAATATTAAAATAAAATGCAATAAAAAAATACAGACATATAAGTCAACATGTAAAAATGAAATTTTAAAATAATTTTCATTTTTCATGATCAATTTACTTTGTCTCTATTTTGGTGTTCTCCTCGTCCTCAAACACTCCTATATATTTTACATCAAAATCATTTTATATCTTATATCCTGAAATATGAAAAATTAACAGGTTAATGAAGAAACACCACTAAATAGTTCAATAAATAGGTTGATAAACTTTGCTTTATATCAAAATTATTTTATATATTACTGATATACTCAACATGATGAGAAACTATCAAAAATATAAATTGATAATTTGAAAATCCATCACGTTACTTGAACATTAATTCTGAAAAAAATAGATCTGAGTTTTTTATTGTAAAACATAGCCATTTGGTAAATTGAGTCATCTTCGATTATCCGACTCATCCCATTGGGGACCACAGGTGGACCCCACATCCAATGATGCGATTACTACTCCGAATCTTAGGATGCAGTGCGATGGTAAACGGTGGGACAGTACCCATAATGAGGATTTGATTTATTAATATAATTGATGTTGGTGAAGGTGGACCAAGCTCAAGTTAATTTGAGTTAGAATTTTTATATATGATTAATATATTAGTTGGTTGAGTGAGATATCAAATAGATTAAAAGATTGATCGGACACTTGGTGATAACAAGTCCAAACATGTCAAGGAAGACTCGATGTTTGGCATGGATGAAATCCTACTTGTTAGGACATGTACTCGCTTTTCTTCTTTACACCTGAATGATAGTGGAAAACTCTCAATCTTTAACACCTTCAATTTTACTTGGTATTCACCTTCTTGATGTTAATAATCTAAGAGTTCACTCCTTACATTTACAACTTCACTATGAATGTCTCATTCTCGAAAGCTTTCTAGAGGCGGAGAAGTCTTGTATAACTTTGAGCACAAGGATACAACAAGAAAATAAGAACATAAACACATAATACAATCGAGAATGACTTTAGAGTATACAATGAAGAACCATACATTCCTTGCACTTTTCTTATTTTAGATTGTCTCTTAGTAGATAGGAATACAATAATACTTTGCTCCAAAACTCCCAAGAACGGGCACTTCAAACATCGTAAAATCTCCTTTTCTAGGGTTTCTTTTGGGCTGGAAAATGTCTCTCAATCAATTGATCTTACTCCTAATCAATTATCACATCAGATCGACCATTCAAAACCTTCAAAATAACTCCTTTTTACCTATCCAATCAATTGATGAGTCATACCAATCAATTAACAGCTTCTAATCGATTGGCCTAATCAATTCAAAAACTTTCTATTCTTTGTGAAAACACTTTAATCAATTGCCTCAAGCCCAATCGATTGACAAATCGATTCCAGTCCTCACTGTGCTTTTACGAAAATACTCGAATCGATTAATCTATTGACTAATTGATTTCGGCTCTCACTATGCTCCGTGAACCCGAGTTTAGGTTTCCTTTGCCTAACCCTAAACCCATCAGTGACTAGTTGGGACTTTTTGTTGCCTAGCATCCAGTCAACCATGACCTGTTAGGGCTTCTTCACTAAGTGTCCATTCCTCCTTGACTCACTTAGACTTTTCCTTGTCAATTTTTCATTGGACTTCCAATCATCAAATATCTGGTCAACCTTTAACCCACTTGGACTTTCTCACTAAGTATCTTGTCCTCCTTGATTTATTTGGATTTTTCTCTTGCCAACCTTTCCGTTGGACTTTCCTTCCCTAACATCCAGTTAGGACTAGTCACTCAGTAAATTTCTCACCATTGTCTAACCTCTAATTAGGACTTCCCTTACCTAACATCTAGTTAGGACTAATCACTCAGTACAGTTTTCACCTTTGCCTAACTTCTAGTTAGGACTTCTTTTGCCTAGTTCCCAACTAGGTCTTCCGCTACTAGTCCCGCTAAGACTTTTCTTTGTCTAACATCTAATTATAACTTCTAAGTCAAATATTTGGTCCTCTCTTGACCTTCTTGAGTCAATATGAGCTTATTCAACTTAGCCAACCTTAACCCAAGGATGATTGCCAATCATCTTCTCCTTTTTTTGATATTTAACAATATATTTAAGTTAGACTAACTCAATAGCCCGATTTCCATCTTCATCCCATGCTAAAGCATGAATGAGGGTTTCTTAACTTAAACCTTGCATTCTCTCTCTTTGACACATATCAAAAATCTTCTCCCATGATTCATCTAACTATGATAATGAAGGTTCCTTACTTTCCATTGTTTCCATGCTCAATCTTGAGCATTTCTCAAAATTCCTCTTATCATAATGAAGATTCCCAACCTTCCCTTGTTTTAATGCTCAATCTTGAGCATATATCCATCATCCTTCTATAGATCTTCTTTCTTATATAAATCATGTTTTTAAGGTGAAACTCCCCCTCAAAGCATGTTCTAACTTCTATCATTGCACCAACAATGATTTGGAGTTCCAAAATCTTTAGAAATCCAAAATTGAAGTTATGAGATTAAAAATTCTAATCTTAAATCTAAACCTCCTTCTTAACTCTAAATTTGTTCCCTTTCTTAATTTCATCAAAAAAAAAGTACCCTTGAATACTCGTCCAAGAATTTCATAAGGTTAAGAATAGTTAAATAAACTACATAGGGCTTAATCAACTAAAATATACTCATTTTAGTAGAAATCAGTCACAACCAATCGATTGGTTTTAGTTACCAATCGATTCAGGGTTATGCTAATCGATTACAACATGTACTAATCTATTGACAACAATGACTAATCAATTAATATTTCTGATTTCTCAAATCTAATTTATGTCTAAAATTCAAAAAATCATGAAACTTCATGCAGACATTGCTTATGTCATATACTACTAGAAAAAAATAATTTTATATGAAAATATATCTTATTTTCAAATAATGATATAAAATTAGAAACTATTGAAAACTTCAATATATCACTATAATTTTGTATCAAACTAATCATTAGTGATTTTCTATCAACAAATAGACTCTACCAAGGTTTTCTAAAATAATTTTCAAAAATAATTTCCAGCTATAATTTTTGGGCTAAATGCATATGACTTGCACATTAACTTTTCCAATGATTGGACTTCATAAGATCCATGTATTTTGATGAAAATAAAACTCAAATGAATGTACTAAACTAACATCTTAACCTTTGTTCATTCTCCTAGCATCTCACTTGTATCTAATGTATCTCAATACACATATAGTCAACTCTATAGTTTTTTTGAGATGTAAAATATGTTTTCCCTTAAGTAAGGGATCATGCATCTCTATCTAAGCATTTTAACTTTGATCATCCTACCTAGGATGTCAATTAATGTTATTGTCCTTAATTATAAGAAATTTAAAATAATGTATGATAATGACTATGACATACATCAAATGTGTATTTCTCAAAAGAGAAACTATCGTAACTTAATGATGCATGTATGATATGACATATAACAAAATAGCAATATGAGTGTATGACATCATAACATATGATAGGACACAGAAACATGGCAGTTATAACGCAAAGTAAATACCTAACACAAAGAAAAGTGCCTAGGTATTCTATCTAAGTGTCATCCCTTAATTATTATGTCAAAAGAAGAATAAGTGGCCCTAGCCCCTTAGAAAGTGGCAAAGTCCCAACTTGACACATTAATAAATTACATCCTATTTGTGTCAATTTTATTGACACATCATAAACTCTTCAAGAGTGAAAATTTAATTTCTATTTCCAACATATCATAATACCTTGAAAATACCCTAAAGTGTCAACTTCACTAAGGTTGGGTCAACCAATTAGAGTTGACACAGTCTAAATCTATTTAGTGTATAGAGAACACACTCTTAGGAATCCAAAATCTATTGGTTCTCCTTGGATATTCTAGGTACTCGCTAGGGATAACTTCTCTAGAAACCTTCCTAATGACTTTCCAAGGCTTCTTAAAAACCTTAATCACACTAGTCTCCTTAAAGTCAACTCTAAGAATAGCCTTCCTTGAAATCTTAACTTAACATATAGACCTAGGGTTAGTTCCATAGCTATATGAAACTTTATGATATGATGACACATCCTCCTTCACTCTAGACTTGTATCTCAAACCTTTCTTACTCTTAGATGATTCTTGTCTATCTAAGCCTAGCTCTTTCTTCTTAGACCCCTTTGACTTCGTTTGTCATTTCCTTAAGGGTCCTCTCCAATTTCTCAAATCTTGACCTCAAAACTTAATTTTCTATCATTGAATCCTTAAACTTAGATTTTCCATAATTATATTTCTTTTTAGGCATATATCAAATTTTCTTAGAATTCTCTCTTAAATTATTCTCTACCTTTCTATCCTTGAGTAAGATAGTTCTAGCATGATATGACTTGTAATTTTCCTTAGAGTTGTCATGCCTTCAGTTTTCATGATGATAAAATGATAAAATTTATTTCTAACATGCTTGGTCTCATAGTATACAAGACCATTAACTAATGGTACCTTTGAGGTGCTCTTGAAAGCTCCCCCTTGATTCGAGCTTCCTCCTTTGTTCTTAGTTAGAATCCTCCCCCTTGAGAATTGATTTTGATAATGTCCCTTTTGATTGCAATAGAAACACACAATGTGTTTCTTGCCCTTTCATATTGCGGGGTCGACATCTTTTGACTTCTTCGTTTTGGGTGTCACTTTAGTTTTCTTTTTGATTAATCTTGGACACTTGCTCTTGTAGTATTCATGTTCCCTACACTTAAAGCATATGATATGAATTTCATTTCTACAAATTGAAATAGTTATACTTTCATGATTTGTACTCATAGAGGGGCACATTCTTCTTTATTTGATTCAGAGGTAGAAACATCCTCTTGGTCTGGTGTCAATGGCCTCTCCTCCTCAATCCTTGAGATAGATGCTTCTTTAATTTCCTCTTTGGATGTTGAATGTATCTCAACCTTCGAATCCTTATGTATTTGAAACAAAGAGTTTCCCGCTTTGCCTCTTTTGTTACATTTCATTGAGGATGGATCTTCATGAAGCTTGGAGAACTCATTCCATAACTCACTTACATTCTTGAATTCACCTATCTTACACAAAATATTATTAGGTACAAAATTAACTAGAATTTTAGTTATCTTGTCGTTTGTCTCAGTGTAATACCCCGGTTCTGAGATTCTGGTTAAATATGACTTAAAAGGTTAGATGGTACTATCCATATCACCAAGGTGCACCTTCCTTTTCGGAAGCCCAAACTTAAGAACTCCAAAGTTAAGCGTGCTTGGCTTGGAGAAATCTGAGGATGGGTGACCTCCTGGGAAGTTTTCCAGGGTGCGTGCGAGTGAGGACAAAGCACGCTGAAAGGACCTCCGGTGGTCTGTGGAGCTAGTCATCAAACCGATAGGTAATTCTGGTGTCATTCCTGGTTCGGTCCGGGTGGGGCCCGCCCGGGCCGGGGCGTTACAGATGGTATCAGAGCGACCTTGCGACCGTGAGTGCGCCTGTGGTAGGAGCACCCAGGGCACCACCTAGCGAGGGAGATTATGGGATTTGTTTGTGGTGTGATTTGTGGTTACACAACGAGGACGTTGTGTCTTTAAGTGGGGGTGATTGTAATACCCCGGTTCTGAGATTCTGGTTAAATATGACTTAAAAGGTTAGATGGTACTATCCATATCACCAAGGTGCACCTTCCTTTTCGGAAGCCCAAACTTAAGAACTCCAAAGTTAAGCGTGCTTGGCTTGGAGAAATCTGAGGATGGGTGACCTCCTGGGAAGTTTTCCAGGGTGCGTGCGAGTGAGGACAAAGCATGCTGAAAGGACCTCCGGTGGTCTGTGGAGCTAGTCATCAAACCGATAGGTAATTCTGGTGTCATTCCTGGTTCGGTCCGGGTGGGGCCCGCCCGGGCCGGGGCGTTACACTCAGATTTTTAAATTTACTCTTTGGTCCATTTCTTTTTTTAGGAGTTTTCCTTTACTATCTATTGGGGCTTCAAATCTATCCATTAGAACAAACCATTGCTTAATGTTCATCATAAAGAAATTCTCGACCCTTGATTTTCAAAGATCGAATTCTCCCAATCCAAAAGGTGGAGGAACTTGGATGTCATATTTGAATCCATTTTCAAGTTTAACCCCCTTAATTGATGAGTCTTTTGACCTGTTGATTTTTAGGGCTTCACTTTCAACTTTTTCTTCTTCCTCTAGATCTTTGCTTCTTTCGGTGATTAGTCCAATAAAGAGTAGTCTCGCTCTGATACCATTTGTTAGGATATGTATGAGCTAGAGGAGGAATGAATAGCTCACTTCGCTTCTTCGAACTTGAATGGTAGCAAAAAACTTGAAACTAAACTCTCAATCGCTAACACCTTTGATTTTACTTGGTATCCACCTTTTTGAGGTGACTAATCTAAGGGTCAACTCCTCACACTCATAGCTCCATTATGAATGTCTCCTTCACGAAAACTTTCTAGAGGCGGAGAAGTCTCGTACAACCTTGAGCATAATGATACAACAAGAAAACAAGAACGCAAACACAGAATACAATCAAAAATGACTTTAGGGTTTACAATGAGGAACCTTGCATTACTTACTCTTTTCATTCTTTAGATTATCTCTTGGTGGATAGAAATGCAATAGCACTTTTCTCCAAAATTACCAAGAACCGATGCTTCAAAATATTGTGAAAACCCCTTTTCTAGGATTTCTCTCGAGCTAAAAAATACCTCCCAATCAAGACGTCTTATTCCTAATCAATTGTCACGTCAAATCTATATGATTGAAGAAACGCTAGAGCGGGGGGGGGGGGGGGGGGGGGGCAAATTATGTGTATGGCTTTTTCACGGTTTACGAAAAGTATACAGTGGAAATGAAATAAACACGAGCACAATGCTAACACCATTTCTTTTTCACTTGGTTTACATCCTGTGTTGCTAGTTCAAGACTCGCGATCGTTGATTGCTTTTGATGAGTAATCCACTAAAGATTCGATGTTCACAAAAATCGAGTATAACAAAAATAAATACAAATAACACTAATGTTGACAACAAAATGGAATAAAGACTTGATTATTGTTGTCAGAACAGTACTTCAGCATTGTAGCAAAATTTTAGAGTAGTGTGAAGATCGTTTGAGCGTAGAAAAGTGTTGTGTAGAGTTGTTGGTCAAAGATTTTATTTATAGTGTATCCAGGGCGCCTTGAATGACCTAGATCGCCTCGAGTAAGCCTCATTTGATATGATGCAATCACATGTTATCCATTTGTGATAAGTATGCTAGCCTCCAAGGCGCCTAGATTCTAGGTGCTTGGGATGTCCCAGGGCACCTAGGACCAAGCCAGGGTGCCTGGAACCTTCCAACCCCTGAAAACTTCTCCAAACGTCTAGAACTTAGTCCAAGTCATTTACTTCGGCTGCCTACATCACAGAGTTAGTACACAAGCTTAAAATAAAAGTTGACATAAATTAATTTGATAATCTCTGAACTGTTTAGTCTTGACTTTTAAATTTTAAGTGAAACCCTAAGTCAGATCGACGCCCACTTTTCATTCAAGGGAATGTGTTCTCATCTTCTTCTCTCAGAAGAGTTTACTTGACTTGCCAAATATCTGGTCCTCTACACCTATTTGGACTTCCTGCTCAACATCGGACCTCTACCCTTAGGATCTCGATGTTCAGTCCTTGATAACTATCATTTTATCACATAATTTTAACCCTTAATTTTCATATTTTAATCTTCTGATATGGTTAACTGTTGATTCTTATCAACTTTATTGAGTTGGATTTATATGATTGGTTTTGTTATATTTCTTCCTATTTTTATAGATTTCTTCTTATAATTGTGCACTTTTATCTTGTAGAGATTAAACTTAAGTTGGATCAAATTGAATCTAAAGGCTTGAGTCATGAAGAAGTCTAATATGGAGAAATCTGAACTATTGGATCAAATCTGAAACAAATTAATCAAAGGAATCAAATCTAATTAATTCTTGTCGTTCATCATGATCTGATTGATTCTGATCAATCTGTGTAGATCTAGGATGATCCGAGTTATTCATTAAGATCCGAGTTGGATGCCAACCTCCTCTACATGGTTAGAAGAGGAGGAACCAGAGCTTCCTAATCCGGAGGGCCTCCATCTCTATCATCATCATTTCCTCTTCTAGTTAGAAGAGGAGAAGATCCTCCATCTCCATCAGCACACCATCAATTCTGACATCCACATCTTCTCCCCTCCTTCATCCGAACCAGATCTAGACAGAATAAGCTCCAATTTTTGATCAAATATGCATTCATCACTATAACTACTCCATCATATCCGATCTTCTTCAAGCTCCAAAAAAAGACTCCATCAACTGATCAGCTACATCCAAGCTCGTATCAGCTCTTGGTCAAGTTTGGGTTTATCTCTTGTTATGTTGATTTTCCTCTTTGATGTACTAATTGCTTGAATGTTGATTGTAATAGATTCAATCTTCCATGTTTTAGGTTTCATGTATTTGGTTCTAACCGGATGATGCATGCAAGTTGTTTGATGGAATGTTTCTCTAAGTGGTTAAACTTTAGTTTGGTAATTCCTTAATTGTTTTGATTGCTTTGTTAGTGTTGAATCCATTATGTTTAATATTTTCATTTGAATGAAAAATTAGTTTAGGTTTCATTATATACTCTAGGTTTCGTTTCACTAGATGTTCACTTGATGTGTTTTTAGTTCCCATGCAATCGTTGTTTAGGTTAGTCTAGATTTTTTTTACTTGCATTATCTTTTATTTATTAGGTTTATTTTCATACTCGCTTTGCTACTTCATCTCTTAGTATTAGCACTCAAACATAACCCCCATTTTCATGTCAAAAAATCCTAATCAATAACTTATGATCCTAAGGTTAAAATCCATCATTACATTCGTTGGGAGACGACCCGAATCATCCCTATCCTACTTTAGTATAGAGGTGTTCAGTAACTTTAATTATAATTTGATACTCATGGTATGACACTAGAGCTTATCAATCCTCCAAACCCATCGACCTATTAGACGTCCGGTGCTCCAAACCTGTATAGACTTCCTGCATGGTGTACTCGATCTGACAAGTCTTCTACCTAGTATCCGGTTTAGCTGACCTATTAGGACTTTTCCTTGCCCAGCATACAGTGTCTTTACCTACTAGGACTTTCGTCTTTGTCTAGTATCCACTAAGACTTTTATCTTATCTAATATCCAATTAACTTGTGGTACCATGACTTTTTGGTTAAGCTACCTGCACACTTAGTCAACTTGATTAGATCATAATATAACTTAACTTTGAACCTTTTGTCAATACCAAAATTAAGTTCAATTATTTAGTACTTCTTACACTAACAATATCTCCTTTCTTGATTATGACAAACTAGTTCAAAGTTAAATAAAAATAGACATAAAGAAAATGTTTAATGAGTCATTTTAAATAAACTTCCTCCCCTTAATGTAATCTCTCCTCCTAAACCTAATGGTTAGGGTATTTTTTGAAAAATACTTAACTTTATATTAAAATACTTAATTTTTACATATTCTATCCTTTTTTTACATATATCAAAAACTAAATTCAACCCATATTTTGAAAAAAAAAATTCAAAGGTAGAATTTTTCAAAATGATTTTTGAAAAATAGTTTAAGGCTTAAATTTTCAAAAGATATTTTTAAAACATGTTAATATTAAATTTTCAAGGGGAATTTTGAAATGACTTTAAGGATAAATTTTGAAAAAAAAAATAATATCCAATATTTGAAAAATAGTTTAAGGTTAAATTTTCAAAAGAGATTTTTTTAAAAAAATTTTGAAGAATAAATTTTTAAAACAAAACTTGGAATAATATTTGAAGGTTTAAATTTTAAAAAATAATTTTCAAGATTTAAATTTGAAAGAACACTTCAATGTTAAATTCTCAACATGAAGTTTAAAGAACATTTCAAGGCTATATTTTCAAATCAATTTTGAAAAGGATTTTAACAAAACTTTAAGGTGAAATTTTCAAAAAGGTATTTTAAAAGAAACACACTTTAACATTTAAGAAAAAAAAAATTAAAGATAACAAATTTCACTTTTAATATTGCTTTAGACAATAGACAGCGTACGTTAAAATAGTAGTTAAAAACTCCTTGAGTCTAGGCATCATTAATTTTAACTATTTATTTTTTATGTCACCTATTTTAGATTTTTAAATATGTTAGTCCTATAGGTTATTTTTGAGATGGTTTTTCATTAATTAGATTAATTATTAAAGTTTTAATTAATTAAGGTTAAATTTTAGAATTTTTAAGGCGTATTTAAATTAGGTTTAAGTTAAAATTAAAATTGCTAATTTAGGTTTGATTGAATTTCTTGGTTATGTTTAAGTTATTTAAGTTTTATGGATTATTAATTAAAGATTAGGTTAAGTTCATACTTAGGTTTGGTTAAATTTTAAGTTAGTTAAAGTTTTAAGATTAAAGTCATTAATTAAGATTAAATTAAAATTGATTAAGTTTATATTAATATTTGAATTAGTAAAAAAATTAATTTTGGTTTAACTTTAAGTTAATTAATTAAGTTGATTAATAATTAAGTTGATTAATAATTAAGTTTTTAGGTAAAAAAATTAATTAATTGAATTAATTGTTTAAATTTAATTAATTTGATTAAGATTACTTAAGTTTTAATAATATGTTTAACTTAAATTAAGTTTAAATTGAGGTTAAGTTAAAATTATTAAATTAAGTTGTAATTTGTATTAATTGGTTTTATTAAGTGTATTTTTTGAATAATTAATTAGTTAATTTTAGATTGTTTAAAATTAACGAGCAACCTTAATTAGTTGGATTATTTATTTTTAGGTTTAATTGATATTTCTGAGTTAGGTTAAGATTTATTAGTTGATTTAAATTAAGTTTTAAGTTATAAAATTACCCAATTGAACTTTAGGTTAAGTTTAAGAATAAAATTGAGTTAATATTAAGCTTAAATCAAGATTAATTGATTAAGTTATGTTAGGACCCGTGCAGTCAGTAAAAGAGGATGAATTACTCTGAAAAGTAAAATCAAATCTTTCTCGATCTTACAACTTGATTAAGACAATCACTTTATTAAAATAAACTAAAATGCGTAAATTAAAAGTGTCTATCGATTTTTACTTGGTTACAACCGGGGAGATTGTTAATCCAAGATATTGAAAGCATTAATTAAATTCTCCTTTCGTTGTAGGCGGAAAATCCTCTTACAAGCGTTGAAAGCACACAATTAAAGTAGTAGAACAGTAAATGAACTCGTTTACAAGTGATTGTCTAAACTATTGAGACCAGGACTCTATTTATAGCCTACTGGTTGAATCAAACTGTTTATTGATGTGGCAACTCCGAGCCCTTGGAAGGGCTCCGGGTGCCTAAGTGTGGATAAAATTTTTATTCAAGTCGCGCGCAATGACTGCTTTGGATAAAATTTATCTGGTCTGCGCGCCTGGAATAGCTCCGGGCTCCCGGATCGTGTTGACCAACCATCAAATAGGGAGAGTCGAGGAGGTGCCCTGGGCTGCCCCCAGGGGGTACGGGCGCCCGGACAACCAATATCTTGTTGACTGTCTGATTCTCCTCCTATCCAGATCCTGTTCGCTTGGATGATTTCGTCCATCCGAAATAGGATTCAACCGAATCCATTTTTCGTTCTTCTCCTCAAACAACCTTTCTCTCCGGCTTCTCGTCCCTCGGAAATACTGCACGCTTCCTTCTCGTCTGTCAGTATACTCTTCCGTAGCACCTCGTCCTTCGGACACACCGAACCTATCAACTCTTTCTCGTGTCATCCTTCTCGTTAGTTGGGTCTTTCGCTCGACTTCCTGTGCTCCTAAGTTTTCTGCACACTTAGACACAAGACATCAAATACACATAGGACCCAACTTAATTCGATTGAACATATCAAAACAATCTCGGGTACCTACAATTTCACCCTTTTTGATGTGCATCGACCTGAGTTAGAGTTAGGGAAAAACATAGTTTTAACAAAATGAAAATTAAATTTCAAATTTTGCAAACTGAAAAATTACATATATATCCTCCCCTAGATTTAAGCTCTCATCTCTTAGTCTCCTCCTTTGATCATGTAACGACCTGTAACGACCCACCTTCTACTAACTAGGCTATAAGGCCGGACCGTCACAATATGCTGTGCTAAGCTAGATCCATGACCATCACTAAGTCTAGGTGCGGAAGCTGTACTAATTAAAACTTGGCTAAACTATTATCATTTCTTTATTCTATACGTGCTAAGGGGTGTAATCAACCTATTCATGTCATATATTACATTCCCCATGGTCAAGGAACTGGAATAAGGGGTTTCCCGCTGCTATCAGGCTTCCCAATCGATCGGTGGATCGATTGGAATGGTCTAATCGATCCAGTGATCGATCCAGCATGCTACTGCATGCGAAACTTAGGTTGGATCGATCCAGTGATCGATTCAGCACACTACTGTGCTCGGGCAATATTCTGGATCGATCGACTGATCGATCCAGACTGGCCAATCAATCCAGTTATCGATCCCAGGGCTTTCTGTTTGCGACCGAAGGCATCCGGATCGATCGGCTGATCGATCCAGGAGCTTACTGTTCGAGGTACGAACTTCTCAATCGATCGGCTGATCAATTGAGAAGCCTCCAATCGATCGGCCGATCGATTGGGGTTTCTGATTTCGTACCACCAGTCTGATTTTAGCACTGTTTCGTGCCAAGTGTACACATACAAGTTCTAAAATGGCTGGGAAACATTCTAACAACAAATATTCAATATTCTAAGCATAGCCTAATGCATAGTTCACTAGTTCATGGTGTTTAAACATACTAAAGTGAGGAAATAACATTATATAAAATATAAAGTCTTAGTTTGCTAGTTTCTCCAAGATCTTCATTCCAGGTTCCTTCCACACACATCTTCATCATTGCATTGACCTCGAGCCTCCGCTAGTCCGTCTTCCCTTTACCCTTATCTGCAGTATAAGGAAAATAGTATTTGTAAGCTTGAGAGCTTAGTAAGAAACCATCTACCTCACTAAAACATGCATACGATGCAATTTATGTTTTTAAAACATGCTATTTGAAACATATGAATACTAAACATGTAAGAGCATAGCATGGCATACAAACAAACTAGTCATGGCAATAAATGCTAACATAAACTATCATATTGTATCAATAGAGAACTGAACTGATACCAAAACTGAACTAAGCTAATTCTAAACTAATACTAAAGCTGTACTGAATCCACATAACTATTGTGAAGTTTTGAAAACTGTATTCATAAATAGATTAAAATAATAATCATGTTGCTATTGGGTCCGGCAACTGTACGTGCTATGCGCGCATCCCTAACTATACCCGGGTTTGCAAGTCCCGAATTTAGTAGGGTTACTAGGTTTGCTGAACCTAGGGACGACTATGGGAGCCCAACCCAACGGATATCTAATCCAGTACAGTGCCACTGAGAAAGTAAAATACTTAACATAGCTAATTAATTCTTGTCTTGCTCTTTCTAGGTTATCTGAACCTAGAGGCGACTGTGGGAGCCCACCCATTGGACCGTAGTCCATATAAGCTGTAGTAAAATTGCATATACTAATTAAATGCTTCTATCGCATTTAACTAACCTGTTAAAATGCCTAAGTTGCATTTTAATTGTACTAAACATACTATCGAGCACTTGGTATGCACTGTTGCACCCCCTATGTGCCCAAAAATCCATAAATTACTAAACTAAAGCATGCAATCACACGAAACTACTTATACTGCAGGTGATGGGTTTCTTACCTCCTGTGCTAGGTTTCTTGCGATTCTAATCGCTAAATTCCCGGTGGAGACGATCTTCTCGACGATTTTCCCGCGTCCACGTGTTCCTCTCGCGAAGGGAAGCGTCCTCGTGCCGGAGTCGTCGCCGGAAGGCGCTCTTGGAACCTTTGGGATGGAACCCTAGCTCTTGGGGCTTGGTGCGCCGAGGGAAAGAGGAGGAGAGGGAGGAGGCGGCGTGAGGTTAGGGTGAGAAGGAGAAAAGTTACGAAAAAAAAAATAACTCCTCACTTATTAATTCCCTATTTATATTAAGTGGGTAATTTCGCCCAACTCCAATATAAATTCTATTGCCTCCCTTCTCTTTCAGCACGGCGCTGCTGGGTTCACTTGGTTACTAGAGTCCGCTATAAGTCGTAGGACCCAATAGGTCTCGGGTTCAATTCCCGCGTAGGCTATTTTCGTTTTCTATTTGTTTTTGCTACTTCCGCTATTCTAAAAATTCCATAAAAATATCCTAAAATTCTAGAAAAATACTAGGATATTTCTAATAATTATTTTAAGAAATTTCGGGCGTTACAATCCCCCATACCTTATAAAATGTTCGTCCTCGAACTTAGAATAACTCTGGGTACTTCTGTCTCATACTGGCTTTTGTCTCCCAAGTAGCCTCTTCTGCTGTGTGATTTTGCCAAATGACTTTTACTAATGGTACCTCCTTGTTTCGCAATTTCTTAACTGCTCAGTCTATTATCTGAATAGGTCGACATCCATAGCTGAGGTCTTCGCGGACTGGTACCGACTGAGGCTCAATCACCTGGGTGGCACCTGGGATATGCTTCTTCAGCATAGAGATATGAAATACATTATGGATGGCTGACATCTCCTGGGGTAGCTCTAGCTCATATGCTACCTTGCCAACTCTTCTAGTGATAAGGTATGGTCCCACATATTTGGGACTCAATTTGCCCTTCTTCCCAAAACGCATTACTCCCTTCATGGGAGCTACTCTGAGGAACACTGAATCCCCAACTGAAAACTCTAAGGGTCTGCGCCGTGTATCAGCATAGCTTTTCTGGTGGCTCTGAGCTGTCTCTATTCTCTGGAGGATATGCTGTATAGCTGCTGTGGTATCTGCTACTAGATCTGTCTGGAGTTCTAGTTCCTTCTGCTCACCACTCTCATACCAGTAGATTGGAGATCTACACCTCCGCCCATAGAGAGCCTCGTAAGGTGCCATACCGATGGTGGCCTGATAGCTGTTGTTGCATGCAAATTCTGCTAAACTCAGATATTTGCACCAACTTCCCTTGAAGTCTAGGGCACAGGCGCGGAGCATATCTTCGAGTACCTGATTTACTCGCTCCGTCCGACTATCTGTCTGAGGATGGAAAGCTGTGCTGAATTTTAACTTCGTGCCCAATGCTGACTGTACACACTCCCAGAAGTGAGAGGTGAATCTACTGTCTCTGTCCGAAATAATGGTCCGTGGGACTCCATGTAGTTTGACTATCTCCTTGAGATATAGCTGAGCTAGCTGTTCCATGGAGTAGGATATCCTGATAGCTAAAAAGTGGGTTGACTTAGTCAACCTGTCGACTATCACCCAGATGGTATCAAAACCATTCGTGGTTTTGGGTAGTCCCACTATAAAATCCATGGAGATGTCTTCCCACTTCCATTCTGGAATCTGGATAGGCTGCAGAACTCCTCCTGGTCTCTGATGTTCTGCCTTAACTCTCTGGCAAGTTAGACAGGTGCTGACATATCTAGCGATGTCTCTCTTCATCCCAGGCCACCAACAATGTTTCTTCAAGTCCTGGTACATCTTGGTGGAACCAGGATGCATCGCATAGGGAGTCCTGTGAGCCTCGTCTAAAATCTTCCTCTGTAGCTCCTCCTGATCTGGAACACAAAGTCTGTCGCCGAAATACAACACCCCACTAGTGGACACTCTAAACTCTCTACCTTCTGATTCTGCTATCCCTTGCTTGATTTTCTGAATTTCAGGATCCTGTTCCTGAGCTGTCTGGATGTCACCAAGCAAGGCAGACTCTAATGTCATCATAGAGAGCTTTCCAACTATGAGTTCAACACCAAAATCGGCGATCTCTTTCTGTAGGGGTGGTGACATGGCTGCTAGGGATAGTAAGGTAGCATCGGACTTTCTGCTAAGTGCATCCGCCACCTTATTGGCTTTTCCTGGGTGGTAGAGGATGTCTATGTCGTAGTCTTTGACCAGCTCTAGCCATCTGCACTGTCGCATATTCAGATCCTTCTGAGTGAAGAAGTACTTCAGACTCTGATGATCTGTATACACTCTGCACCGAGCTCCATACAAGTAATGTCTCCAAATTTTGAGAGCGAACACTACTGCTGCAAGCTCAAGGTCATGAGTAGGGTAATTCTTCTCATATTCCTTGAGTTGTCTGGAGGCATAGGCGATCACCCTACCTTCTTGCATCAGTACTGCTCCTAATCCCAATTTAGAGGCGTCACTGTAAATATCAAAGCTATCTGTGGTTTCAGGTAGAGCCAGAATAGGTGCACTGGTCAATCTCCTCTTTAGCTCACTGAAGTTGTTCTCGCAGTCCTCTGTCCACTGAAATTTTCTGTTCTTCCTGGTGAGAGCTGTCAGTGGGGAGGCTATCCTGGAGAAATCCTCTACAAACTTTCTGTAATAACCTGCTAGTCCCAAAAAGCTTCTGATCTCACTGCGTTCTTGGGTCTTTTCCAGTTACTCACAGCTTCTATTTTTCTAGGGTCTACCATGATACCATCCTTTGAGATGATGTGACCCAGGAAGGACACCTGATCTAACCAAAATTCACATTTCGTGAACTTGGCGTACAGCTGGTTCTGCAGAAGGGTCTACAATACTATTTTCAGGTGCTCTGCGTGTTCTTCTTGAATTCTTGAATAGATAAGAATGTCATCGATAAACACAATAACAAATTTATCTAGGTAATCCCTGAATACTCTGTTCATGAGGTCCATGAAAGTAGCTGGAGCATTGGTCACGCCAAAGGGCATGACTACGAACTCGTAGTGTCCGTATCTAGTCCTGAACGCTGTCTTGGGTATATCCCCTTCTTTAACCTTCACCTGATGATAACTTGATCTGAGGTCTATCTTAGAGAACACTGCTGCTCCCTTTAGCTGATCGAACAGGTCATCTATTCTGGGAAGAGGATACCTGTTCTTGATGGTGACTTGGTTCAGTGCCCTGTAGTCTATGCATAAGCGCATACTCCCGTCCTTTTTCTTCACGAACAATACAGGCGCTCCCCATGGTGAGTGACTAGGACGTATGAAGCCCTTATCAAGCAGCTCCTGTAATTGCCCATGAAGTTCCTTCAGTTCTGCTGGAGCCATGCTGTAAGGCGCTTTGGAGATAGGATTTGTATCGAGAAAGAGTTCTATCTCAAATTCAATCTCCCTGTCTGGTGCTAGTCCTGGTAACTCCTCAGGGAAGACTACTGGGTAGTCACACACGACTCGGACCTCTGCTAGCTGTTGGTCCTTGTCCTGACTGACATTGACTACATGCGCTAAAAATCCCGTACATCCCGAATCCATTAACCTCTGTGCTTTTAAAGCTGAGAGAAATTTCTTGGCCTTTCTCTTTGGTTCCCTGATGTACTCGAACTGTACCTCTGCCTCCGGTTGGAATACGACTTTCTGTTTACGGCACTCTATAGAGGCACCGTATCTGATTAGGAAGTCCATTCCAAAAATTACATCGTAATCAGTGATATTTAGCACTATCAGATCACAAAAGAGTTCTCTGTCTGCTATAATGACTGGCACTGCTCTGAGCCAGTGCGTGGATGCCATAATTTCTCCTGAAGGTAAGGTCGTCAGAAACTGACTACTGAGTACCTCTGGGGGTATCACTAACTTCCCGTCAAATGCCCTGGATATATAAGAATGGGTTGCCCCAGTATCGAATAAGACAGTTGTACTTTGCTGTAAAATACTGATCTGACCTGAAACAACTGTCGAGGCATTTGCTACGTCCTCCCTGGTGAGTGAGTAGATCCTCGCATTGGTCATAGCTGGAGGGGCTTCTAATCTGCCCTGGCTGATGTGTGGACCGTCTAAAGCGGCCTGCATCTGATGTAGCGGTGCTGGCTGGCCTCCGTACTGAATCGGCTGTGGTTGAGGAAGACTAGTCTTGTTTGGGCACTGCTTAGCCATATGCCCTTCCTGTCCACATTCAAAGCATCCTCGTGTGCCCTTACGACAAATTCCAGGGTGGAATTTCCCACAAGTAGCACATTTGGGATAACTAGGCTGTTTACTAGCTGGTCCTCCTTTCGGGTAACTCCCTGGTTTGCGCTTGCTGCTGGAGTTCCCTTTTCAGTTAGAGCTGTGGCTCTGTTGTTTCTGAGTACCTGAACTTCCTTGTCCTTTAGACTCTGAGAGGACTTGCTTCTGCTGCTTGATATTGTTTTGGTAGTGCTCGGTGGTCAGAGCACTGCTGACTAGTTCTTCGGTGGTTTGCGGCCTATGAACCCCGCCAGCCACGTTCATCGCTATTTCCGGCCTCAGCATCTTGAGCATCAACCGGACTCGTTCTTTTTCTGTGCTGACTAATTCAGGGCATAGACAAGCCAATCTATTGAATTTCTTCACGGCTTCCTCAACTGAAAGGTTACCCTGGCGAAACTCAGTGAACTCGTCGTAGTGGCGGTTTGTGACCCGCATGTGAAAGAACTCCTCGAAGAATTCTTTCTCGAAGTCAGCCCATGTCATCTGATTCACTGGGCGCTTCGCTCTAATTCTCTACCACCACATACGTGCATCTCCTGTCAAGCAAAAGGAGGCGCACTTCACTTTTTCCTGTTCTGGCCAGTCCAGGAGCTCCATCGTACTCTTCAGTGTTTTGAACCAGGCTTGAGCATCCCATGGTTCACTGGTGCTTGAGAAGTTCTCGGGCTTAACTCTCTGCCACTAGATCAGGTAGGCTTCTCTCTTTGCCTCTGTTGCTGGGGCTACTGGTGCTGTAGGCTGGACTGGTGGAACCTCTATAACCACTGGAGTTGCTATGTTGGGTTCTGGGGTGACAATGGGAGTATTCTGCTAGTTAGCCTTTAGGGTGGCTATCTCCTGTTGCTGTTCAGCTAGCTGCTGCTGTAACTGAGCCACTAATGCTGTAAGGTCTGGGGGAGGCACTGAACTGCCTGCCTCATGCTGGGGCTCAGTAGTTGGTGTTCTTCTAGATGGGCGTCCTCGTGCCATTTCTAAAGACATAGAGGGCATACATAACTAATCTAATCATGGTTACATAAATACTGCTATCTTGTTAAACATTATCACATACTAACATGCTTCAGTTAACATAAGTTATAACGAGAAAACAGGAACATAAAAAAAAATGAGAGGTATTCTTACTTGGAAGCTGCAGGTTCAATGCTGATGTGTGTGTAGGAAGTATGGAAACTGCTCTGATACCACTTTGTAACGACCCACCTTCTACTAACTAGGATGTAAGGCCGGACCGTCACAATATGTTGTGCTAAGCTAGATCCATGACCATCACTAAGTCTAGGTGCGGAAGCTGTACTAATTAAAACTTGGCTAAACTATTATCATTTCTTTATTTTATATGTGCTAAGGGGTGTAATCAACCTATTCATGTCATATATTACATTCTCCATGGTCAAGGAACTGGAATAAGGGGTTTCCCGCTGCTATCAGGCTTCCCAATCGATTGGTGGAACGATTGGAATGGTCTAATCGATCCAGTGATCGATCCAGCATGCTACTGCATGCGAAACTTAGGTTGGATCGATCCAGTGATCGATTCAGCACGCTACTGTGCTCGGGCAATATTCTGGATCGATCGGCTGATCGATCCAGACTGGCCAATCGATCCAGTGATCGATCCCAGGGCTTTCTGTTTGCTACCGAAGGCATCCGGATCGATCGGCTGATCGATCCAGGAGCTTACTGTTCGCGGTACGAACTTCTCAATCGATCGGCTGATCAATTGAGAAGTCTCCAATCGATCGGCCGATCGATTGGGGTTTCTGATTTCGTACCACCAGTCTGATTTCAACACTGTTTCGTGCTAAGTTCACACATACAAGTTCTAAAATGGCTAGGAAACATTCTAACAACAAATATTCAATATTCTAAGCATAGCCTAATGCATAGTTCACTAGTTCATGGTATTTAAACATACTAAAGTGCGGAAATAACATTATATAAAATCTAAAGTCTTTGTTTGCTAGTTTCTCCAAGATCTTCATTCCAGGTTCCTTCCACACACATCTTCATCATTGCATTGACCTCGAGCCTCCGCTAGTCCGTCTTCCCTTTACCCTTATCTGCAGTTTAATGAAAATAGTATCTGTAAGCTTGAGAGCTTAGTAAGAAACCATCTACCTCACTAAAACATGCATACGATGCAATTTATGTTTTTAAAACATGCTATTTGAAACATATGAATACTGAACATGTAAGAGCATAGCATGACATACAAACAAACTAGTCATGGCAATAAATGCTAACATAAACTATCATATTGTATCAATAGAGAACTGAACTGATACCAAAACTGAACTAAGCTAATTCTAAACTAATACTAAAGCTGTACTGAATCCACATAACTATTGTGAAGTTTTGAAACCTGTATTCATAAATAGATTAAAATAATAATCATGTTGCTATTTGGGCCCGACAACTGTACGTGCTATGCGCGCATCCCTAACTAGACTCGGGTTTGCAAGTCCCGAATTTAGTAGGGTTACTAGGTTAGCTAAACCTAGGGACGACTATGGGAGCCCAACCTAACGGATATCTAATCCAGTACAGTGCCACTGAGAAAGTAAAATACTGAACATAGCTAATTAATTCTTGTCTTGCTCTTTCTAGGTGATCTGAACCTAGAGCTAGGTTGTCTGAACCTAGAGGCGACTGTGGGAGCCCACCCATTGGACCATAGTCCATATAAGCTGTAGTAAAACTGCATATACTAATTAAATACTTCTATCGCATTTAGCTAACCTGTTAAAATGCCTAAGTTGCATTTTAATTGTACTAAATATACTATCGAGCACTTGGTATGCACTGTTGCACCCCCTATGTGCCCAAAAATCCATAAATTACTAAACTAAAGCATGTAATCACACGAAACTACTTATACTGCAGGTGAGGGGTTTCTTACCTCCTGTGCTAGGTTTCTTACGATTCTAATCGCTAAATTCCCGGTGGAGATGATCTTCTCGACGATTTTCCCGCGTCTACGTGTTCCTCTCGCGAAGGGAAGCGTCCTCGTGCCGGAGTCATCGCCGGAAGGTGCTCTTGGAACCTTTGGGATGGAACCATAGCTCTTGGGGCTTGGTGCGCCGAGGGAAAGAGGAGGAGAGGGAGGGGGACGGCGTGAGGTTAGGGTGAGAAGGAGAAAAGTTACGAAAAAAAAAATAACTCCTCACTTATTAATTTCCTATTTATATTAAGTGGGTAATTTCGCCCAACTCCAATATAAATTCTATTGCCTCCCTTCTCTTTCAGCACGGCCCTGCTGGGTTCACTTGGTTACTAGAGTCCGCTATAAGTCGTAGGACCCAATAGGTCTCGGGTTCAATTCCCGCGTAGGCTATTTTCGTTTTCTATTTATTTTTGCTACTTCCGCTATTCTAAAAATTCCATAAAAATATCCTAAAATTCCAGAAAAGTACTAGGATATTTCTAATAATTATTTTAAGAAATTTCGGGCATTACACTACCTCACCTCCCTACTACGCTCTAGAGGTGGACGCTACTTTACTACTAACTCTACTTAACCGGTATGATCGAAACCACGAGAGTGTCTACCGAAAAATTTCGGCAGCATCTCCCCTGTACCGGTGACCATAAACTGAGATACATACATAGTATACATCAGCCACAGGTGGCTGGAACATATATCAAACACCCACGCAATTAAATAAGTGTCAAACACCAAAATACCTACTTATTAAACTGAACTCATCTCAGCATACAATCTAAAACCAGACTAATCTTCAATGACATGAAATGTAAGATACAATCTCAAATATTTATTAACCACTAAAACATGGAAACTCAATAACATCCCAAGTCTCTCCCATAGTCCTGGCATCACACACCATCCGCACCACCTTGTTGCCTTCATTTGCTATATCTTTTCCTTTCCTTTATCTGCAGTAAGAGGAAATGCAAACTATAAGCAAAATTACTTAGTAAGCGCTATCTAACTCACAAAAACTCGAATATGCATGTATACAAGAAGAAACTAGAAACTGAATGCTTTAAAAGAAAACATATATAGATGCTCATGTTAAAAGTGCTAAAATTAGGAAATAAATCTGCTCATGCATAATCCATAGCAAAGCACTAAAATCTGCATACACATGATGTACAAGGATAAAACTGCATGCTGGAAGATAAGGCTAATCATGCTCAATAAACTAATCAGGAAACAAATAAAACTAATACTACATGCTTCGAATTAAAAGAAACTAAACTTGCTGACTCTAAACATAAGTGAAGCTTGTTTCATTTGTTTCAAAACTTATACTTTAATACTTCAAAATAATAATCAACTTTCCTTGGGCCCAGACTTAGTACCAATGCGCGCTCCCTAATAGAGACTGTGGTAGCTAGTCACAAGTCCTACGAGGGTAAAGATCTTGGTCTTATCAGGGCCAAGACCTTGGAATTGGTCACCTGGATTTGTTTAACGACAACCTTGGAAGTCGGGTACTAGCCTCTTCAAAGTAAAATATCTTAATTACTTCTTCTTTAAATGTCTTGACATTTTAACAGACACCTTGTGTATCAAAATCTCTAAAGTCTTGACTTTGGGATCTACTTAAGGCTTTGGCCTTTTTCTTTCTTTTCTTTATCTTTCTTATACTTATTAATACCTCTAATAAAAGGATGTCTCATACCAAAACTGCACTAAAATGCTTATTAACATTTCACTGAAATGCTTAACAGAATTACATGGAAATACTTAATAAAACTGTACTGAAATGCTTAATAAAATCTACTCTAAGATTTGAGTTCTGCATATAATACATATCAAAATCTGCAAGCAATACTTATAAAAATCTACATACCATACTTATCAAAATCTGCATTGCTACATTTTGTTGTGCACGCCTACTGCTGCACAAGGAAATCTAGGAACTAAATGCAACTAAAAAATCTGTTCATGCTCAAATGACAGCAATAGGGAAAGCTAGAAAAATACTGCTCGTGCTCATCTACAGCAAAAGAAATTACACATGCTTAACTAATAGCTAATGGGAACTACTCATGCTCACAAACAGCAAGGCAAGGAGGACTGCTCATGCTCGCATACAACAAAAAGGAAATTAATTAGCAAAGGAAATTACACATGCTCAACTAATTGCTAATGGGAACTATTCATGCTCACAAACAGCAAGGCAAGGACTGCTCATGCTCGCATACAGCAAAAAGGAAATTAATCAGCAAAGGAAATTACACATGCTCAACTAATTGCTAATGGGAACTATTCATGCTCACAAACAGCAAGGCAAGGACTGCTCATGCTCGCATACAGCAAAAAGGAAATTAATCAGCAAAGGAAATTACACATGCTCAACTAATTCATGAAACCAACAACATACACTTGATAGATAAAAATCTGGAATAACAATTGAAAGTAAAAACCCACAAGAATAAAAATCCCTCTCATGTTCTTCCTTTGAAAACCCACGGCAAACAAGCCCTTAACCAACAAAAACTTCACAGCATATTCAAAAAACAAGGAAACACCCAAATCAAATTCGGAACCACTCTTACCGCAGGTGAGTAGCAACTTACTTCGTTCTTGGACTTACAACCGAAGAAGAAGGACTTTCTAGGGTTTCGGAAGGCTTGAGATCGTGGCCTCTTCCTCGTGCTCACGGGTTCTCCTCGACGAGAGGATCACGGTGGTGTGAAGACATCACGGAGAAGGGTGCTCGCCGGCCACCAGAGACGCCCTAGCTGGTTGCTATGTTTTCGCCCGAGACGAGCTGCGCCGTCGGGAGAGAAAAGGAGAGGAGAGGAAATTTTACGGCATGGGAGATTAATCTCCTTCTCCACTTAATACCTAATATTTCTGTTATTAACTATTGCTTAAGAATATTTCGCGCCTTACTCTTTCACGAAATACCTACGGAACACTTGGTCAGCCGGATTTGCTTAAGACTTGGTTCGGCCGGAGGTCACAGGTTCGAATCTCAGCTTGGACATTATTTTTGTCGAAACTTCTTTCGTTTAGTAAAAATACCAAACGACATCCAAAAATTACATAAAAATACTCTAAAAATTTCTAAAAATCTCTAGAATATTTCTATAGCATTTCTAAATATTAATAAGGGCTTTTAGAACTTAAGACAAGGAAATTTGGGTCGTTACATATCACATCAAAATCAAGTCGGGAAAAATTAGTTAGAGAAAAAAATTTCAAACTTTTTCGTTAAGGAAATAGAATGCAATATAAAATTTTTTTTTACAAAGTATTTTCAAAAAATCTGAATTTCCAAGAATTAATAATCATATTTACAAATTAAAGTTTTTAAAAAATAATATTAACATTTCAAAAAAAAATTAAAAAAATTTAGAATTCAACTGAAGTATTTAAATATGAAGAAAAATTTTCACGAAATTTTTTAAAGTATTTTATCATAGATAAATTATTTTATATAAAACTATAGTTTTTATAAGTTAAATTTGAAAATTAGTTTTTTATACAAAAAAATCTTATAAAATTTTCTTATTGAAAATAGAACGTCTAACTAATAAAAATTAAAATTTTTAAAAATAAGTTTTTGATATTTTTTAAAATAAAGTTTTTAATAAATAATCAATAGAAAATCATTATTTATTAAAACATCTATAGAAAAATAATTTTAAATAGAGATTCAATGGTTTTATCACTGTAAAAAATTTGGATAAAAATTTTGAATAGAAAAATTGTACAAAAAATATTTTAAATAGATATTAATTTTTTTCAAAAATGAATATTTTAAAAATAGTTTCATTAATCTAAAAATCAGGCTGATTTTTCTCTTTGTTCAAAATATAATGGTAATTCTAAAAAAAAAATCATGTTTGTCAAAATACATATTCGAAGAATTTTAAATTTTAAATTTTGATTTTTAATAAAAAAATTCATAAAAAATTTAATGGAAGAAAATTCTGAAAAAAATTAATATGATAGATATTTCATTCAAGCAATAAAGGAAAACATTTCAGCAATAAATGTTAATAGTAGGCATACAAATTTAAATTTGCAAGTAAAATTAATATTTCTAAATATAAAATATGCATAATCATTTATTTGTACTAAGCAATCTTTTGGGATTCAAAATAAATTTTTACCTACAAGATTGATATGAAATTTCTTTAGAACATATTTTTATAATATTTTTCTAATTTGACCCTTATAATATTATGTTTATTCTAGGTATTTTGATTAATACATGCAAAATTTATTGATTTTTCAATTTGGTCCTTCAATTTTTTAATTTCTTTCTTTAATTTATCATACATTTCTAAAGGGCACATATTTGCTAAGATTGTTTTTAATTCAAAAACTTCTTTTATCAAAATATTATTTTTAGATTTGAGTTTATATAAGGATCTACTCATGGATTTAATACCTGAATATAATTGGTCATGAGGTAATAAACATATCTCACTTACCAAATTCGCTGTGAAGTTTGTCTCTTCCTCCTCACTGCAGCTTTCTTCCGAGGAGCCTCCTCCTTCATCTATGCTCTCCTCCTAGTGACTTGTCATGAGTGCAAGTCCAGCGTACTCCTCTACATCTGATTCTGATGACAACTCGTGTAACAACCCAAATTTTCTCAATTAGAGTCCTAAAAGTAATTTAAAAATATTTAAAAAGACTATAAAAATATTCTAGAGATTTTTAGAAATTTTTAGAGTATTTTTATGTAATTTTTGGAGGTCGTTTGGTATTTTTACAAAATGAAAGAAGTTTTGACAAAAATAATGTCCAAGCCGAGATTCGAATCGAAGACCTTGAACCCGAACCAAACCTTAACAGAACCCAGCTAGCCAATTGTTCCACAAACGTTTTGTGAATGAATATGGAACAAAATATATTTAAATAGTAGTTAGATAATAAAAACCCTAGTGATAAAAGAGGACTTAGGTTTTTCTTCTTACCGTAACCCAAAATTTTCCCCTTCTCCTCTTCGCGAGCGACAGCATTTCCCTTCCTCGGGCGAAAACACAGCAAGTACCTAGGCGACTCCGGCGGCCGGCGAGCACCCTTTGTAACGACCACCCTTCTTACTACTACTACTACTCTCTAAGAGTGACCGTTACTTATCTACTAACTCTACTTAACCGGTTTATTAAAAATCACATGGAAAACCCTACCGAAAAATTTCGACAGAGTCTCCCCTATACCGGTGACCATTTTCCATAATACAAGCATAATATACTCAGCCACAGGCGGCTGGAAATATATTTCAATCAACCACGCAGTTTAATAAGAAATGAAAACTAACCATAACCACGCAGTTTAATAATTCAAATCATGCAGATAATGAAAAACTGAAAACATAACCTCTTACTACATAATTTTCTTATCAACTTAATAAGAAATTAAACTAAACAAATTCTTAAACTAAATGAGTTCTTTAGCTAAGTCCCAAGGACCTCCATAGTCCACACATCACACACTCCTCTTGCATCTCCTTGTCGCCTTCCTTCACTGTATCTTTTCTTTCCCTTTATCTGCAGTAGGAGGAAATGCAGTCTATAAGCATAAAGCTTAGTGAGCGCTATCTACTCACAAAAACTCGATATGTATGTATATAAATAAAAACATGCTAAATCTGAATGCTAACATATAAAACTACTCATGCTCATATATAGCAAAGGAAATCATGCTAACTGAAATGCTAATCATTGTATAGCTAAATATGCTCATAAACCAATAAGAGAAGCATACTAAACATGTAAAGCTACTAAACATGTAAAGCTACTAAACATGTAAAACTACTAAACATGTAAAACTACTAAACATGTAAAGCTAAACAGGCTCATAAGAATAAAACTATAACAGCATGCTGAAAGCAAATAAAACTAAACATGCTGAATAATCTAATAGCAAGAAACAAATAAAACTACTACTGAATGCTTCAAACAACAAGAAACTAAACTTTCTAATTCTAAACATATTTGAAGCTTGTTTCATTTGTTTCAAAACTTATACTTTAATACTTCAAAATAATAATAAACTTCTTTTGGGCCCGACATTGTACCAATTTGCGCGCATCCTTAATAAGAGTCGAGGTAGCTAATCCCGAAACTACTAAGGTTCTTCTAGGCGATCTTGTGCCTAGGGGCGTTCTAGGAGCCCACCCTTTGGACCTTGTGTCCTGGACCTTGTGTCCGGTACATGCCATTAAAAGTAAAATACTTTCTTTTTTAACTATAACTTCTTATACTTATTATTCTTCAATTCTCTTATAATAAAATGCCTTGGCATTTCTTTGAGCACTTGATATGCTACTGATCCCAATTCTTAAAATTAGGGATCCTATTAAGACCTTGGTCTCTCTTTCTTATAACTTCTTATAAATCTCTAAAGGATTTATTAAAACTCTTATTCTTCCCCACCTACAGGTAGATCCTAGAGTTTTTATAGAGCAACAGGTTTCTTTAAGCATGTATCAACAGAATCAAGCAAAAGAAAACAAATCAAACTTCTTTAAAACATGCTACAATTAACATAAATCAAGGAAAGCAAACTGAGCTCTCTAAGCATGCTACAACAGATATGAATCAAGAAAAACTTAATTTGATTTCTTTAAGCCTACTCCAAAATAAAACTGCCCATGCTAAACTGATCATGCTTAATTATTAGCAAATAAAAAATTGCTCATGCTTATAGAATAACAAAGAAACTAAGTTTGCAATGGTATTAAATAGACTTGATCACACTTAATTTATATCAAGAAAGCTCACACTAAGTACTTGGACTAAGGGCTATTCGTGCCCAACTAATAACAAGTGAAAGCTAGAAAATCTGCTTATGCATATCTAATAGCAAATGGAAGCTACTGTGTTCAACTAATAGAAACCGAACCTAAGGTTGTTCATGTTATTCAAGAAAACCAAGAAACTAACACTACACTAAGAAGGAATTTAAATCTGTGTCAAAGAATTAATAACACAAAGTCTAGCAACATGATAAGGATTAATAACACTAAGTCTAGCAGCATGTTAAGGATTAATAACACCACCGAACCTGTAACGACCCAATTTTCCCTATTTTGAATTCTGAATATCTTTAAAAATATTTGAAAATGCTTTTAAAATATTCTAGAGATTTTTAGAAATTTTTAGAGTATTTTTATGCAATTTTTGGAGTCCGTTTGGTATTTTTACCGAGTGGAGAAAGTTTAAAAAAAAAAGGGAAATAACCAAGTGCAGGAGCTGGGATTCGAACCCAGTTCCTTTGGAACAAGCAGCAAACGGCCAACCAACCGAGCTAAGCTCGGGTTGTTAATCAATTATGTAACGAGATATATTTAAGTTATTGTTAAGGGCAGAGATAAAACCTAGGCTATAAAGGGATAAGTGTTTTTACCGTGACCAAAACCTAAGTTTTTCCCCTCCTTTTCTCTCCCGACGACGCCGTCTTCTCCTCTCGGGCGAAAACGCAGCACCTCCTAGGGCTCCATTTCCGGCGGCCGGCGAGGATTTCTTTTCGGAAGTTGTCCACAGATTCGTGGTCTCCTCGTCAAGGAGAACACGCGGATAGGAAGGGATCGCCGAGACCTTCACTTCATCCAAACCCTAGAGCACTTCCCCTCCGGTTGTAAGTTCAAGAACCCAAGGTGAGTTGCTTCTCACCTGCAGTAGGAGTAGTTCCGCGACATCGATCTTCTTTTCCTTTTGATTTCGGAATTCGATTTCATTCCTTATCATCCGCAGCATGTCTTTTGTTTCGGATTTATGTTAGTTATTGTGTTGAATTCGGAGCATGTTTCATGAAGCTCTTATTTTTCTTGCTTGCTGCTATGAACCCTATAGAAAGAAAGGGAAGGGTTAGTTCGGTTCAAGCAGGTGGAGTAGTTTTCCTTCCAAGCCTTGTAATTAGTATTGAATATTTAGAACTATGAAGCTGATGCAAAATTGTATATCAATGTGGATAGGCTAGTTGGAACTCTGGACCATGACAGGGATGCCTTTCTAATATACTAACCTTCCATCATCTTGATATCATTGATCTTCTGATCTTATTCAACTGTAGAATGAATATTACTGATCATGATGAGGAATTAACAACAATTTCTATAACAGATAAAAGAAATATTGAAAATATTACATTGTTTGATTGATATATATACTAAACTTGGTCACTGATTGTACCAATAACTAATTTAGTTGATTCTGGATTTGTTCTTCCTAAACTATGGATTAAGATGACTGATAAGTTAGATGTAATTTCCTTTGCTGCCATACCAAACTTTACATAGGTTTAAAACTTCAGCAGATTCTAGTTTCGGTCTTTTGTTGTTTTAGGCAGTAAGCATGAAGAACAGATTCGAATCTAGGTTATCAATGATAATTCTCTTTTGATGGTTAATTTCCCTTTTTGCTGCCTTAGCTTGGGTTAATTTCCCTTTTTGCTGCCGTGAGTTTGATTAAGAAGAGGAGAAGGGATTTAAATGGATTTAGCATGTGTTTAGTATATCACGTGTTAGTTTTGAAGAAATGTAACAAGTTTTACATAAGCTTTTGAATTCCAGCAGGTTTTAGTTTGAATTGTGCTATTTAGTGGGCACGAACAGCCCTAAATCCAGGAACATAGTATTAGCTTTCTTGCTATTTAATAAACATGATCAGCCCTGTTTAGTAGCATTGAAAATTTAGTTTTCTTGTTTATTTTATAAGCACGAGCAGTTTTTTTTAATTGCTATAATGTGAGCATGTGCAGATTTTTATAAGTATAGTATGCAGATTTTAATAAGCAGATTTTCATAAGTACTGCTTGCAGATTTTGATAAGTATTGCATGCAGAACCTCAATCTTAGAACAGATTTTTATTAAGCTTAATATGCAGAATTTTATTAAGCATTAGTGTGCAGATTTTTATTAAGCATTAGTGTGCAGATTTTTATTAAGCATTAGTGTGCAGATTTTATTAATCATTAGTGTGCAGATTTTTATTAAGTATTAGTGCAGATTTCTGTTGAGCATTAATATTGCAGAATTTTATTAGCATAGTATGCAGATTTTTGGTTTAAGCATTTCAAAGTTAGAATTTGCTTAAACATTTCAGTTTCTTTTAAAAGAAGTATTCTTTTAGAAGTATTAACAAGTATAAGAAAGCTAAAGAAAAGAAAGAAAAGGCCAAGGCCTTAAGTAGATCCTAAAGTCGACTTTAGGGATTTTGGCACACAAGGTGCTTAAATAAATGCCAAGGCATTTTATTATAAGAAGTATTTAAAGATAAAAAAGTATTTTACTTTTAAAGGGCATGTACCGGACACAAGGTCCAAGGGATGGGCTCCAAGTTGCCCCTAGGCACAAGGCCTAGAAGTATCTTAGTAGTTTCGGGATTAGCTACCTCGATTCTTACTAAGAATGCGCGCAAAGTGGTATAATGCCGGGCCCAAGAGAAGTTGATTATTATTTTGAAGTATTAAAGTATAAGTTTTGAAACAAATGAAACAAGCTTCAAATATGTTTAGAATTAGAAAGTTTAGTTTCTTGTTATTTGAAGCATGCAGTAGTAGTTTCAATTGTTTCCTTGCTACTAGATTATTCAGCATGTTTAGCTTTACATATTTAGTAGTTTTACATGTTTAGTAGCTTTACATGTTTAGTAGCTTTACATGTTTAGTATTTCAGTTAGTATGATTCCTTTATTGGATTTTTAGCATGATTAGCTTTATTTGCTTTTCAGCATGCTGTTATAGTTTTATTCTTATGAGCATGTTTAGCTTTACATGTTTAGTAGTTTTACATGTTTAGTAGCTTTACATGTTTAGTATGCTTCCCTTATTGGTTTATGAGCATAATTAGCTATACAATGATTAGCATTTCAGTTAGCATGATTTCCTTTGCTATTTACGAGCATGAGTAATTTTATATGTTGGCATTCAGTTTTAGCATGTTTTTATTTATATACATGCATATCGAGTTTTTGTGAGTAGATAGCGCTCACTAAGCTTTATGCTTATAGACTGCACTTCCTCCTACTGCAGATAAAGGAAAAGAAAAGATTTAGCAAGGAAGGCGACAAGGTGGTGGTGATGAAGGTGTGTGATGGCTGGACTATGGGGAGATCAAGTGATTGCTAAGGAATTATTAAGACATTTCTGTTTAGAGTTCTTTAGTTTTCTTTTAATGCTATTATGAGTCAATATTGTATTTAAGTTTATTCCGCGTTTGTAGTTGGGTTCTATTGATGGAGTGATATTGATGTTTGTTATTGATAGGGTAGTTTCTTTCTTTTATTTGTGATATTATACTGCGTGGTTGTGAAGATATATGTTCCAGCCGCCTGTGGCTGAGTATATTATGCTTGTATTATGGAAAATGGTCACCGGTACAGGGGAGACTCTGCCGAAATTTTTCAGTAGGGTTTTCCTAGAGATTTTTAATAAACCGGTTAAGTAGAGTTAGTAAATAAGTAACGGTCACTCTTAGAGAGTAGTAGTAGTAGTAAGAAGGGTGGTCGTTACAGTTGGTATCAGAGCAGGTCCCATTCTCCAGCATCACACACACATCAGCATCATCCTTGCCGTCTTCAAGTAAGAAAGTATTTAAGTTCTTTCTTTATTGCTTCCTTTATTATTATTTGCAGTATAGAGTGATTGCTTATAAGTGCTAAAGTAAGATGAAAGTTTTTGCAGTTTTCTTTGTTCATATACATATGTGTATGATTAGAAAAGATAGAGAAAATATTAAATCTTCTTATTTGTTTAACTAGATGTCAAGAAGAGGGCGTCCCGGTACCGCTCGTACTGTGGACCGAGCATGGAGAATGAAGAGCCCATGAGCTGAATCTCTCGAAGTTGTTGCTCAACTCGAGAGGCAAGTAGCAGAGCAGTGATCACCAATCTGATGGCGAATCGGCGTTCCTCCCACTCCTCCAACGATGCGTGGAGACTCCGATGGTAGGCGAGGTTCCACCAGGTGGAGTCGTCACAGGCATCCCGAGACAAGAAGCCTACCTCATACAGTGGCTGAAAAGCTTCCTCGAGCACGATCGAGCCTTGGGATGCCGGGCTTGGTTCAAGAAACTGGAGAGCACCATGGAGCTTCTTGGCGGCAAGTCGAGAAGGTCAAGTGTGCCTCCTTTTGCTGACGGAGACGCACGCATGTGGTGGGAGAGAGTCAAGAGAAAGAGGGCGGTCAATCGATGAGATGGATTGATTTTGAGACGAGTTCTACGACGAGTTCTTCCGCCAAAGGATCACCAATAAGCACTACGAGGAGTTTATGGAGTTCAGACGGGGTGATCGGCGGTGGAGGAAGCAGTTAAAAGATTCAACAGGCTAGCTCGTCTCTGCCCAGAACTAGTAAGTACAGAGAAAGAGCGAGTCAGACTAATGCTCAGGATGCTGAAGCCTGTGATATCACTTAATGTGAGCAGTGGAACTCATCAGCCCCTGACTGGAGAAGAGTTGGTCAGTAGAGCCTTAGTAGCTGAGCACTATCTGAACAGCATGAAGGCACAAAGAGAGCAGCACAAGCCAATCAAGATGGAAACCAAGACTGGGGGAAATCAGAAACCCCAGTCAAATAATCAGAACTGGAAAGGCAAGAGCACTAAAAGAAAGCAGTGGAATTCAGGAAGTAACCAGAAGGGAGGACCAGAAACCAAACAGACTAAGCTCCTTCCCTGTTCCAAATGTGGGAGAACACATCCAGGAGCCTGCCTCTTGGGTAAGACTGGATGTTATTCTTGTGGTCAAGAAGGACACATGGCCAAACAGTGTCCTAACAAGTTCAAAGCACCCCAGCCACAGCCAATACAATATGGAGCCAAGCCTCAACTACATTATATGCCTGCAACTCTGGAAGGACCTCAGATCAGTCAAGGAAGGTTGGAAGCCCCACCAGTTCCAGCCTTTGACAATGCCAGAGTATTCTCCCTTACCAAAGAGGAAGCTGCTAGTGCCTCCACGGTCGTAACAGGTCAAGTAGTTATTTTTCAGCATATAGCTACTCAACTATTTGATACTGGGGCGACCCATTCTTTTGTATCCATACCTTTTGCCAAAGAACTACAGGTACCTATAGAAAACATGAATTTCAAGTTCCTGACAACTCTGCCTTCTGGGGAAGTCATGGAATCCAGTCAATGGCTTCGGTCTGTACCAGTCAGAATTTCAGACCGAGAGCTATGTGTTAATCTGGTAGTCCTCGCTATGCAGGATTTCGATATCATTTTGGGTATGGATTTCCTCAGCAAGTACAGTGCTTCAGTGGACTGCCGCAGAAGAAAAGTGATCTTTAGTCCAGAAGGTGAACCACCCTTTGAATTTACAGGAGTGCCAAAGAGGAAAACTCAAAAATTTCTCTCTTCCCTCACAGCTCACCAGATGCTAGCTAAAGGGTGTGCTGGTTTTCTTGCATTCATTGTGAGTACAGAAGAAGAAGAAAGACCTAAGCAGGAGGAAGTTCGGGTAGTCTGTGAGTATCCAGAGGTATTTCCAGAAGAGCTACCTGGACTACCTCCCAACAGAGAAGTGGAGTTTGAGATTGAACTGGTTCCTGGTACCGGTCCAATTTCAAAAGCTCCATATCGCATGTCTCCAGCAGAGCTAAAAGAGTTACAAGAGCAACTTCAGGAGCTACTTGACAAGGGTTTCATTCGCCCTAGTCACTCACCATGGGGAGCTCCTGTGTTGTTTGTCAAGAAGAAGGATGGATCTATGCGGATGTGCATAGATTATAGAGCTCTGAATCAAGTGACCATCAAGAACAGGTATCCACTGCCCAGGATCGATGATTTATTTGATCAATTAAAAGGGGCAACAGTGTTCTCCAAGATAGATCTGTGCTCTGGGTACCATCAGTTAAAAGTGAAGGAGAGTGATATACCCAGAACTGCTTTCAGGACCAGATATGGACACTATGAATTCGTGGTCATGCCTTTTGGTGTGACTAATGCACCTGCAGTCTTTATGGACTTGATGAATAGAGTGTTCAGTGAATACCTTGACAAGTTTGTCATTGTGTTCATCGACGACATTCTAGTCTATTCCAGAACTCCAGAAGAGCATGACACGCATCTGAGAATAGTCCTACAGACCCTTCAGCAAAAGCAGCTCTATGCTAAATTCTCAAAGTGCGAGTTCTGGTTGGAGCAGGTGGCGTTTCTAGGTCACATCGTTTCTAAAGAAGGCATTCAAGTGGATCCAGCCAAAGTAGAAGCGGTCAGCAACTGGAAGAGACCCAAGAATGCCAGGGAGATCAGAAGCTTCCTTGGTTTAGCTGGGTACTACAGGAAATTTGTGGAGGACTTTTCCAGGATAGCCTCTCCACTTACAGCCCTCACCAGGAAAGATAAGAAGTTTGAATGGTCAGATAAATGTGAGCAGAGTTTTCAAGAACTCAAGAAGAGACTGACCAGTGCTCCTATACTGACAGAGTTTTGACATCTACAGTGATGCTTCCAAGATGGGATTAGGAGCTGTACTCATGCAGGAAGGAAAAGTTATAGCTTATGCTTCCAGACAACTCAAAGACTACGAGAAGAACTATCCCACTCATGACCTAGAGCTGGCAGCTGTGGTCTTTGCACTGAAACTCTGGCGACACTACTTGTATGGAGTCCAGTGCAGAATCTTCACAGACCATCAGAGTCTTAAGTACTTCTTCACTCAGAAGGACTTAAACATGAGACAGCGCAGGTGGCTAGAGTTGGTCAAAGATTATGACTGTGAAATCCTCTACCACCCAGGTAAAGCTAATAAAGTGGCAGATGCATTAAGCAGAAAGTCCAGTGCATCCTTGATGTCCTTATCATCGTTAGCCCTGCCACTACAGAGGGAATTGTCAGATTTCGGACTTGAGATTATTTATGGGCAACTTTCTGCATTGACCCTAGAGTCAACCCTGCTTGAGGATATACAGAAAAAGCAAAGTGAAGATCCAGATATCCAAAAGATCAAGCAAGGAATACAAGAAGAAGGAAATTCAGAATTTCGAGTATCAGACAGTGGAATTCTTTATCAGGGAAATCGCCTTTGTGTTCCCAATGATGAAGAGCTGAGAAAGAGAATTTTAGAAGAGGCCCATAGTACGCCATACTCTATGCATCCTGGTTCTACCAAGATGTACCAAGACGTGAAACAGAAGTTCTGGTGGTCTGGACTCAAAAGAGATGTAGCTAAATATGTCAGTACCTGCCTGACATGTCAGAGGGTCAAAGCAGAACACCAGAGACCAGGAGGAGTTCTACAGCCTCTTCCTATACCAGAGTGGAAGTGGGAAGACATCTCTATGGACTTCATAACAGGTCTCCCAAGAACTACGAATGGATATGATGCAATATGGGTAATAGTGGATAGATTGACCAAGTCTGCCCATTTTCTAGCCATCAAGGTGTCCCACTCTATAGAGCATTATATGTTAAGGAGGTGATCAGACTTCATGGAGTTCCCAAATCTATTATTTCTGATAGAGATGGGCGCTTCACCTCTCACTTTTTGGAGTGTGTACAGACTGCACTAGGCACCAAGCTCAAGTTTAGCACAGCCTTCCATCCTCAGACTGATGGACAGACAGAGCGAGTAAATCAGATCCTAGAAGATATGCTTAGGGCTTGTGCATTAGATTTTAAAGGCAGTTGGTGCAAGTATCTGTGTTTAGCTGAGTTTGCCTACAACAACAGCTACCAAGCCACCATCAGGATGGCACCATATGAAGCATTGTATGGCAGAAAGTGCAGATCACCTATATGCTGGCAAGAAGCTGGAGAAAGAAGAGAAATGGAAGTAGAGCTGGGCATTCAGACTGAGATGATAGAAGAAACCACCCAGGTTATTCAGAAGATCAGACAGAGGATTGAGACTGCCCAGAGTAGACAGAAAAGCTATGCTGATACACGCCGTAGGCCACTGGAATTCCAAGTAGGAGACCCAGTCTTTCTCAAGGTTGCTCCTATGAAGGGAGTGATGAGATTTGGCAAGAAGGGCAAATTAAGTCCTCGCTATGTAGGACCTTATCAGATTTCAGAAAGGATTGGTAAGGTAGCTTATAAGCTGGAATTACCACAGGACATGTCAGCAGTACACAATGTGTTTCATGTCTCCATGTTAAAGAAGTGTCTTCATGACCCTAGCCAAGTGATTGAACCTCAGTCAGTGCAGATCCAAGAGGATCTTAGTTATGAGAGTAGACCTACACAGATAGTGGACAGAGCAGTCAAGAGACTAAGGAACAAAGAAGTGCCACTAGTGAAAGTCGTATGGCAGAACCAGAAGCACGAGGAAGTCACTTGGGAACGAGAGGATAGCATGAGGCAAAAATATCCAGAATTATTCTAAGTTCGTGGACGAACTTTTTATAAGGTATGGGGAATTGTAACGACCCAATTTTCCCTATTTTGAATTCTGAATATCTTTAAAAATATTTGAAAATGCTTTTAAAATATTCTAGAGATTTTTAGAAATTTTTAGAGTATTTTTATGCAATTTTTGGAGTCCGTTTGGTATTTTTAACGAGTGGAGAAAGTTTTAAAAAAAAAGGGAAATAACCAAGTGCAGGAGCTGGGATTCGAACCCAGTTCCTTTGGAACAAGCAGCAAACGGCCAACCAACCGAGCTGAGCTCAAGTTGTTAATCAATTATGTAACGAGATATATTTAAGTTATTGTTAAGGGCAGAGATAAAACCTAGGCTATAAAGGGATAAGTGTTTTTACCGTGACCAAAACCTAAGTTTTTCCCCTCCTTTTCTCTCCCGACGACGCCGTCTTCTCCTCTCGGGCGAAAACACAGCACCTCCTAGGGCTCCATTTCCGGCGGCCGGCGAGGATTTCTTTTCAGAAGTTGTCCACAGATTCGTGGTCTCCTCGTCAAGGAGAACACGCGGATAGGAAGGGATCGCCGAGACCTTCACTTCATCCAAACCCTAGAGCACTTCCCCTCCGGTTGTAAGTTCAAGAACCCAAGGTGAGTTGCTTCTCACCTGTAGTAGGAGTAGTTCCGCGACATCGATCTTCTTTTCCTTTTGATTTCGGAATTCGATTTCATTCCTTATCATCCGCAGCATGTCTTTTGTTTCGGATTTATGTTAGTTATTGTGTTGAATTCGGAGCATGTTTCATGAAGCTCTTATTTTTCTTGCTTGCTGCTATGAACCCTAAAGAAAGAAAGGGAAGGGTTAGTTCGGTTCAAGCAGGTGGAGTAGTTTTCCTTCCAAGCCTTGTAATTAGTATTGAATATTTAGAACTATGAAGCTGATGCAAAATTGTATATCTATGTGGATAGGCTAGTTGGAACTCTTGACCATGACAGGGATGCCTTTCTAATATACTAACCTTCCATCATCTTGATATCATTGATCTTCTGATCTTATTCAACTGTAGAATGGATATTACTGATCATGATGAGGAATTAACAACAATTTCTATAACAGATAAAAGAAATATTGAAAATATTACATTGTTTGATTGATATATATACTAAACTTGGTCACTGATTGTACCAATAACTAATTTAGTTGATTCTGGATTTGTTCTTCCTAAACTATGGATTAAGATGACTGATAAGTTAGATGTAATTTCCTTTGCTGCCATACCAAACTTTACATAGGTTTAAAACTTCAGCAGATTCTAGTTTCGGTCTTTTGTTGTTTTAGGCAGTAAGCATGAAGAACAGATTCGAATCTAGGTTATCAATGATAATTCTCTTTTGCTGGTTAATTTCCCTTTTTGCTGCCTTAGCTTGGGTTAATTTCCCTTTTTGCTGCCGTGAGTTTGATTAAGAAGAGGAGAAGGGATTTAAATGGATTTAGCATGTGTTTAGTATATCACGTGTTAGTTTTGAAGAAATGTAACAAGTTTTACATAAGCTTTTGAATTCCAGCAGGTTTTAGTTTGAATTGTGCTATTTAGTGGGCACGAACAGCCCTAAATCCAGGAACATAGTATTAGCTTTCTTGCTATTTAATAAACATGATCAGCCCTGTTTAGTAGCATTGAAAATTTAGTTTTCTTGTTTATTTTATAAGCACGAGCAGTTTTTTTTAATTGCTATAATGTGAGCATGTGCAGATTTTTTATAAGTATAGTATGCAGATTTTAATAAGCAGATTTTCATAAGTACTGCTTGCAGATTTTGATAAGTATTGCATGCAGAACCTCAATCTTAGAACATATTTTTATTAAGCTTAATATGCAGAATTTTATTAAGCATTAGTGTGCAGATTTTTATTAAGCATTAGTGTGCAGATTTTTATTAAGCATTAGTGTGCAGATTTTATTAATCATTAGTGTGCAGATTTTTATTAAGTATTAGTGCAGATTTCTGTTGAGCATTAATATTGCAGAATTTTATTAGCATAGTATGCAGATTTTTGGTTTAAGCATTTCAAGGTTAGAATTTGCTTAAACATTTCAGTTTCTTTTAAAAGAAGTATTCTTTTAGAAGTATTAACAAGTATAAGAAAGCTAAAGAAAAGAAAGAAAAGGCCAAGGCCTTAAGTAGATCCTAAAGTCGAGACTTTAGGGATTTTGGCACACAAGGTGCTTAAATAAATGCCAAGGCATTTTATTATAAGAAGTATTTAAAGATAAAAAGTATTTTACTTTTAAAGGGCATGTACCGGACACAAGGTCCAAGGGATGGGCTCCAAGTTGCCCCTAGGCACAAGGCCTAGAAGTATCTTAGTAGTTTCGGGATTAGCTACCTCGATTCTTACTAAGAATGCGCGCAAAGTGGTACAATGCCGGGCCCAAGAGAAGTTGATTATTATTTTGAAGTATTAAAGTATAAGTTTTGAAACAAATGAAACAAGCTTCAAATATGTTTAGAATTAGAAAGTTTAGTTTCTTGTTATTTGAAGCATGCAGTAGTAGTTTCAATCGTTTCCTTGCTACTAGATTATTCAGCATGTTTAGCTTTACATGTTTAGTAGTTTTACATGTTTAGTAGCTTTACATGTTTAGTAGCTTTACATGTTTAGTATTTCAGTTAGTATGATTCCTTTATTGGATTTTTAGCATGATTAGCTTTATTTGCTTTTCAGCATGCTGTTATAGTTTTATTCTTATGAGCATGTTTAGCTTTACATGTTTAGTAGTTTTACATGTTTAGTAGCTTTACATGTTTAGTATGCTTCCCTTATTGGTTTATGAGCATAATTAGCTATACAATGATTAGCATTTCAGTTAGCATGATTTCCTTTGCTATTTACGAGCATGAGTAATTTTATATGTTGGCATTCAGTTTTAGCATGTTTTTATTTATATACATGCATATCGAGTTTTTGTGAGTAGATAGCGCTCACTAAGCTTTATGCTTATAGACTGCACTTCCTCCTACTGCAGATAAAGGAAAAGAAAAGATTTAGCAAGGAAGGCGACAAGGTGGTGGTGATGAAGGTGTGTGATGGCTGGACTATGGGGAGATCAAGTGATTGCTAAGGAATTATTAAGACATTTCTGTTTAGAGTTCTTTAGTTTTCTTTTAATGCTATTATGAGTCAATATTGTATTTAAGTTTATTCCGCGTTTGTAGTTGGGTTCTATTGATGGAGTGATATTGATGTTTGTTATTGATAGGGTAGTTTCTTTCTTTTATTTGTGATATTATACTGCGTGGTTGTGAAGATATATGTTCCAGCCGCCTGTGGCTGAGTATATTATGCTTGTATTATGGAAAATGGTCACCGGTACAGGGGAGACTCTGCCGAAATTTTTCGGTAGGGTTTTCCTAGAGATTTTTAATAAACCGGTTAAGTAGAGTTAGTAGATAAGTAATGGTCACTCTTAGAGAGTAGTAGTAGTAGTAAGAAGGGTGGTCGTTACAGAACCTGCACAACAAGCTCCAACTCAAGCTAAAACCTGCTGGGATAGGGTCATATGGAAGGGTATACTTTGCAATTCTAGACAATGAAAAGCATGTTGCTGTGAAAAACTTGATGCTTCTGAAGATGGCTCAAAGATATCCAGATTAAAGCATGAAAATTTTGTTGAGATTCTAGGATACTGTGTGAAAGGAAATATGTGTCCATAGGCCTATGAGTTTGCAACTATAGGCTCTTTACATGATGTTTTGCATGGTATGGCTATAGCATTTATCTGCTATTTCGTGTACAGCAACAGAACAACTTATATCATAACCCAATTTCATCTAACATCCAATCCTAATTCATGAATGACTAACTAACCAATTTCCTACAACAATTCAACAGGAGAGCAAAACCTCTTCATAGATTAGATCAATGTTAACTATAAGACTGTAGAATCTAGCACGCAACTTATACATTCATCTAACAACTCGGCTAGGCATTTTTTGCAAACAGAGAACGATCAGAGAGCTCGCAAAGAAACCTTGAGGAGAATCAAAAATCCACCGAGCATAAACCCAATTCAAAACCAAAACCAAGTCTCGAAACGACTCCTACTGCAGGTGAGAAGCAACTCACAGTGATTTGCTTGGACTTACAACCGACGGGAAGAACTCTAGGGTTCAGGTTTGCTCAGAGCTTCAACCTCCCTTGTGCCCACAGACCCTCCTCCACGAGGGAAGCTCAGATCCGTGAGGGTTCGCCGGAGAGAAAACTTCACCGGCCGTCGGAGGGAGGAAACCCTAGGAGAGGCTGCGGTTTTCGCCCAAGCAGAAGTCGGCGTCGCCGTGTGAGAAGAGAAAGGATTTTGAGAGAAATTGTTGATTTTCTGAAAATCCAAAACCTAATCCCCTTTCTTATATTCGGGTTTAATCAAAACTATACCTTAAATATAATCCGTTCTTTCCTTAATTAACAAAACTCACTGGCACAGCTGGTTAACCGATTTTTAACCGAAACTAGAGGTCTCTGGTTGTGCCGGTTTTGCTTGGGTCAGTCCGACCCGAGGTCGTGGGTTCGAATCTCACCTTCAACGTTTTTTTTAAAACTTCTTTCTTTTTGTAACCCTACTAAACGACCTTCAAAAATTACGTAAAAATACTCTAAAAATTCCTAAAAATCTCTAGAATATTTTAAAAGTATTTCCAAATATTTTTATGGACTTTTTGAACTTGAAATAGGAAAAATTGGGTCGTTACAATTCCCCATACCTTATAAAAAGTTCGTCCTCGAACTTAGAATAGCTCTGGATACTTCTGTCTCATACTGTCCTCCCGCTCCCAAGTGACTTCCTCGTGCTTCTGGTTCTGCCAGATAACATTCACTAGTGGCACTTCTTTATTTCTTAGTCTCTTGACTACTCTGTCCACTATCTGTGTAGGTCTGCTCTCATAACTAAGATCCTCCTGGATCTGCACTGACTGAAACTAGATCACTTGGCTAGGGTCATGGATACACTTCTTTAGCATAGAGACATGAAATACGTTATGTATTGCCGACATGTCCCGTGGTAAATCCAGCTTGTAAGCTACTTTCCCAATCCTTTCTGTAATTAGATAGGGTCCTACATAGCGAGGACTTAATTTGCCCTTCTTGCTAAATCTCATCACTCCCTTCATAGGAGCGACCTTGTGAAAAACTGAATCCCCTACTTGGAATTCAAGTGGCCTACGGCGTGTGTCAGCATAACTCTTCTGTCTACTCTGGGCAGTCTCAATTCTCTGTCTGATCTTCTGAATAGCCTGAGTAGTCTCATCTATCAGCTCTGTCTGAATGCCCAGCTCCACTTCCATTTCTCTTCTTTCACTTGCTTCTTGCCAGCAAATGGGTGATCTGCACTTCTTGCCATACAACGCTTCATATGATGCCATTTTGATGGTGGTCTGATAGCTATTGTTGTAGGTAAACTCAGCTAAGCACAGATACTTGCACCAACTTCCCTTGAAATCTAGTGCACAAGCTCTGAGTATATCTTCTAGAATCTGATTTACTCGCTCTGTCTATCCATCCGTCTGAGGATGGAAGGCTGTGCTGAACTTGAGTTTGGTGCCTAGTGCAGTCTGAACACATTCCCAGAAGTGAGAGGTGAAGCACCCATCTCTGTTAGACACAATAGATTTAGGAACTCCGTGAAGTCTGATCACCTCCTTAACATATAACTGTGTCAACTGCTCTATAAAGTGGGACACCTTGATGGCTAGAAAATGAGCATACTTGGTTAATCTGTCCACTATCACCCATATCGCATCATATCCATTTGTAGTTCTTGGGAGACCTGTTATGAAGTCCATGGATATGTCTTCCCACTTCCACTCTGGTATAGGAAGAGGCTGTAGGACTCCTCCTGGTCTCTGGTGTTCTGCTTTGACCCTCTGACATGTCAGGCAGGTACTGACATATTTAGCTACATCTCTTTTGAGTCCAGACCACCAGAATCTTTGTTTCACGTCTTGATACATCTTGGTAGAACCAGGATGCATGGAATAAGGTGTATTATGAGCTTCTTCTAAAATTTTCTTTCTCAGCTCTTCGTCATTGGGAACACAAAGGCGACTCCCCTGATAAAGAATTCCACTGTCTGATACTCGAAACTCCGAATTTCCTTCTTCCTGTATCCCTTACTTGATCTTTTGGATATCAGGATCTTCACTTTGCTTTCTCTGTATATCCTCAAGTAGGGTTGACTCTAAGGTCAATGCAGAGAATTGCCCATAAATAATTTCCATACCAAAATCTGACAACTCCTTCTGCAGTGGTAGGACTAATGATGACAAAGACATCAGGGATTCACTGGATTTTCTGCTTAGTGCATCTGCCACTTTATTAGCTTTGCCTGGATGGTAGAGGATTTCACAGTCATAATCTTTGACCAACTCTAGCCACCTACGTTGTCTCATGTTTAAGTCCTTCTGAGTGAAGAAGTACTTAAGACTCTGATGGTCTGTGAAGATTCTGCACTGGACTCCATACAGGTAATGTCGCCAGAGTTTCAGTGCAAAGACCACAGCTGTCAGCTCAAGATCATGAGTGAGGTAGTTCTTCTCGTAGTCTTTGAGTTGTCTGGAAGCATAAATTATAACTTTTTCTTCTTGCATGAGTACAACTCCTAGGCCCATCTTGGAAGCATCACTGTAGATGTCAAAACTCTTGTCACTTTCTAGAACAGTCAGAATGGGAGCACTGGTCAGTCTCTTTTTCAGCTCTTGGAAACTCTGCTCATATTTATCTGACCATTCAAACTTCTTGTTCTTTCTGGTGAGGGCGGTAAGTGGAGAGGCTATTCTGGAAAAGTCTTCCACGAATTTCCTGTAGTACCCAGCTAAACCAAGGAAGCTTCTGATCTCCCTAGCATTCCTGGGTCTCTTCCAATTGCTGACCGCTTCTACTTTGGCTGGATCTACTTGAATGCCTTCTCTAGAAACGATGTGACCTAGAAACGCCACCTGCTCCAACCAGAATTCGCACTTTGAGAATTTAGCATAGAGCTGCTTTTGTTGAAGGGTCTGCAGAACTATTCTCAAGTGCGTGTCATGCTCCTCTGGGGTTCTGGAATAGATTAGAATGTCGTCGATGAACACAATGACAAATTTGTCAAGGTATTCTCTGAACACTCTGTTCATCAGGTCCATGAAAATTGCAGGTGCATTAGTCACACCAAAAGGCATGACTACGAACTCGTAGTGTCCGTATCTGGTCCTGAAAGCCGTTCTGGGTATGTCTCTTTCCTTCACTTTTAGCTGATGGTACCCAGAGCGCAGGTCTATCTTTGAGAATACTGTCGCCCCTCTCAACTGATCAAATAAGTCGTCGATCCTGGGAAGGGGGTACTTGTTCTTGATTGCCACTTGATTCAGAGCTCTATAATCTATGCACATCCGCATAGATCCATCCTTCTTCTTGACAAACAATACAGGAGCTCCCCAAGGTGAGTGACTAGGGCGGATGAAACCCTTGTCAAGTAACTCCTGAAATTGTTCTTATAACTCTTTTAGCTCTGCTAGAGAAATTTGGTACAAAGCTTTTGAAATTGGCTCTACTTCTCTGTTGGGAGGTAGTCCAGGTAGCCCTTCCAGAAATACTTCTGGATACTCACAGACTACCCGAGCATCTTCCTGCTTGGGTCTTTCTTGTTATCTTTGACCTTCCAGTTCTGATTACTTGTTTGGGTTCTCTGTTTCCCTCCTATCTTGTCTTCTATCTTGACTGGCTTGTGTTGCGTTTGTTGTGCCTTGTTGTTGTTCAGATAGTGCTCACTAATGCCCTGCTGACCAGCTCTTCCCCAATCTATGATCGGTGAGTTTCACTACTCACATTAGGTGTTATTTCTGGTCTCAGCATTCGTCTGACTCGTTCTTTCTCTGTACTTATTAACTCTAGGTAAAGATGAGCTAGCCTGTTAAATCTTTTAACAGCTTCTTCTACTGGTAGGTCACCTGGTCTAAATTCTATAAACTGCTCATAATGTTTATTGGTGATCCGTTGGCGGAAGAACTCTTAGTAAAACTCTATCTCAAAGTCAACCCAGCTCATCTGGTTGACTGCTCTCTTACTCTTAACTCGCTCCCACTACATACAAGCATCTCCAGATAGGCAGAAAGAGGCACACTTAATGGTATCAACCTTCTCGACTTCTGGTCAGTCAAGAAGCTCCATTGTGCTCTCAAATGTCTTGAACCAAGCCTGGGCATCCCAGGGCTCAGTCGTTCCTGAGAAGCTTTCTGGTTTCAGCTTCAGCCACTAGATGAGATATGCTTCTTGTCTTTTAGATGTTGTGGCGACTTCCAGGGCAGCTGATGGGACTTCAGTCACCACTGGGGTCTCCACATTAATGGTTGGGGGAGTGGGAGGAGCTGGCTTCTGATTGGCCATTAGATTGGCAATCACTTGCTGCTGCTCGCTACTTGTCTCTGAAGTTGCGCAACAACTTCAGAGATAATAGGCCCAGGGGTTCTGGGCTCTTCGTTCTCTTGAACTCGGTCCTCAGTATGAACGGTACGGGGACGTCCTCTTCTTGACATCTAATTATGCAGAGGAAAAAGACTAAATAGCTTCTCTAACCCATTCTAATCATATATATATATATTAATAAAGAAAAGGGAAACAAAATCTTCTATCTTACTTAAGCACTTAAAAACAAATACTCTATACTACAGTTAATAATAAGGAAAACAGAATAAAGAAAGAATTTAAATACTTTCTTACTTGGAGACGGCAAGGATGATGCTGATGTGTGTGTGATGCTGGAGAATGGAAACTGCTCTGATACCAACTGTAACGACCACCCTTCTTACTACTACTACTACTCTCTAAGAGTGACCGTTACTTATCTACTAACTCTACTTAACCGGTTTATTAAAAATCACATGGAAAACCCTACCGAAAAATTTCGGCAGAGTCTCCCCTGTACCGGTGACCATTTTCCATAATACAAGCATAATATACTCAGCCACAGGCGGCTGGAAATATATTTCAATCAACCACGCAGTTTAATAAGAAATGAAAACTAACCACAACCACGCAGTTTAATAATTCAAATCACGCAGATAATGAAAAACCGAAAACATAACCTCTTACTACATAATTTTCTTATCAACTTAATATGAAATTAAACTAAACAAATTCTTAAACTAAATGAGTTCTTTAGCTAAGTCCCAAGGACCTCCATAGTCCACACATCACACACTCCTCTTGCATCTCCTTGTCGCCTTCCTTCACTGTATCTTTTCTTTCCCTTTATCTACAGTAGGAGGAAATGCAGTCTATAAGCATAAAGCTTAGTGAGCGCTATCTACTCACAAAAACTCGATATGCATGTATATAAATAAAAACATGCTAAATCTGAATGCTAACATATAAAACTACTCATGCTCATATATAGCAAAGGAAATCATGCTAACTGAAATGCTAATCATTGTATAGCTAAATATGCTCATAAACCAATAAGAGAAGCATACTAAATATGTAAAGCTACTAAACATGTAAAGCTACTAAACATGTAAAACTACTAAACATGTAAAACTACTAAACATGTAAAGCTAAACATGCTCATAAGAATAAAACAATAACAGCATGCTGAAAGCAAATAAAACTAAACATGCTGAATAATCTAATAGCAAGAAACAAATAAAACTACTACTGAATGCTTCAAACAACAAGAAACTAAACTTTCTAATTCTAAACATATTTGAAGCTTGTTTCATTTGTTTCAAAACTTATACTTTAATACTTCAAAATAATAATAAACTTCTTTTGGGCCCGGCATTGTACCAATTTGCGCGCATCCTTAATAAGAGTCGAGGTAGCTAATCCCGAAACTACTAAGGTTCTTCTAGGCGATCTTGTGCCTAGGGGCGTTCTAGGAGCCCACCCTTTGGACCTTGTGTCCTGGACCTTGTGTCCGGTACATGCCATTAAAAGTAAAATACTTTCTTTTTTAACTATAACTTCTTATACTTATTATTCTTCAATTCTCTTATAATAAAATGCCTTGGCATTTCTTTGAGCACTTAATATGCTACTGATCCCAATTCTTAAAATTAGGGATCCTATTAAGACCTTGGTCTCTCTTTCTTATAACTTCTTATAAATCTCTAAAGGATTTATTAAAACTCTTATTCTTCCCACCTACAGGTAGATCCTAGAGTTTTTATAGAGCAACAGGTTTCTTTAAGCATGTATCAACAGAATCAAGCAAAAGAAAACAAATCAAACTTCTTTAAAACATGCTACAATTAACATAAATCAAGGAAAGCAAACTGAGCTCTCTAAGCATGCTACAACAGATATGAATCAAGAAAAACTTAATTTGATTTCTTTAAGCCTACTCCAAAATAAAACTGCCCATGCTAAACTGATCATGCTTAATTATTAGCAAATGAAAAATTGCTCATGCTTATAGAATAACAAAGAAACTAAGTTTGCAATGGTATTAAATAGACTTGATCACGCTTAATATATATCAAGAAAGCTCACACTAAGTACTTGGACTAAGGGTTGTTCGTGCTCAACTAAAAACAAGTGAAAGCTAGAAAATCTGCTTATGCATATCTAATAGCAAATGGAAGCTACTGTGTTCAGCTAATAGAAACCGAACCTAAGGTTGTTCATGTTATTCAAGAAAACCAAGAAACTAACACTACACTAAGAAGGAATTTAAATCTGTGTCAAAGAATTAATAACACAAAGTCTAGCAACATGATAAGGATTAATAACACTAAGTCTAGCAGCATGTTAAGGATTAATAACACCACCGAACCTGCACAGCAAGCTCCAACTCAAGCTAAAACCTGCTGGGATAGGGTCATATGGAAGGGTGTACTTTGCAATTCTAGACAATGAAAAGCATGTTGCTGTGAAAAACTTGATGCTTCTGAAGATGGCTCAAATGATATCCAGATTAAAGCATGAAAATTTTGTTGAGATTCTAGGATACTGTGTGAAAGGAAATATGTGTCCGTAGGCCTGAGTTTGCAACTATAGGCTCTTTACATGATGTTTTGCATGGTATGGCTATAGCATTTATCTGCTATTCCGTGTACAGCAACAGAACAACTTATAACATAACCCAATTTCATCTAACATCCAATCCTAATTCATGAATGACTAACTAACCAATTTCCTACAACAATTCAACAGGAGAGCAAAACCTCTTCATAGATTAGATCAATGTTAACTATAAGGCTGTAGAATCTAGCACGCAACTTATACATTCATCTAACAACTCGGCTAGGCATTTTTTGCAAATAGAGAACGATCAGAGAGCTCGCAAAGAAACCTTGAGGAGAATCAAAAATCCACCGAGCATAAACCCAATTCAAAACCAAAACCAAGTCTCGAAACGACTCCTACTGCAGGTGAGAAGCAACTCACAGTGATTTGCTTGGACTTACAACCGACGGGAAGAACTCTAGTGTTCCGGTTTGCTCGGAGCTTCAACCTCCCTTGTGCCCACAGACCCTCCTCCACGAGGGAAGCTCGGATCCGCGAGGGTTCGCCGGAGATAAAACTTCACCGGCCGTCGAAGGGAGGAAACCCTAGGAGAGGCTGCGGTTTTCGCCCGAGCAGAAGTCGGCGTCGCCGTGTGAGAAGAGAAAGGATTTTGAGAGAAATTGTTCATTTTCTGAAAATCTAAAACCTAATCCCCTTTCTTATATTCGGGTTTAATCAAAACTATACCTTAAATATAATCCGTTCTTTCCTTAATTAACAAAACTCACCGGCACAGCTGGTTAACCGGTTTTTAACCGAAACAAGAGGTCTTGGCTTCAATCCCTCAGCCGCGCATTTTTTCCAATTAATTCACTAATCATTAACTATGCTATAAACTTAATTCTCACCATATAAGGTTAACAAAACCGTGTAGCTCAGCTGGTTGAGCCGGTTTTGTAACGACCACCCTTCTTACTACTACTACTCTCTAAGAGTGACCGTTACTTATCTACTAACTCTTCTTATCCGGTTTATTAAAAATCACATGGAAAACCCTACCGAAAAATTTCGACAGAGTCTCCCCTGTACCGGTGACCATTTTCCATAATACAAGCATAATATACTCAGCCACAGGCGGCTGGAAATATATTTCAATCAACCACGCAGTTTAATAAGAAATGAAAACTAACCACAACCACGCAGTTTAATAATTCAAATCATGCAGATAATGAAAAACCGAAAACATACTTCTTACTACATCCTTTCCTTATCAACTTAATAAAAAATCAAACTAATCACATTCTTAAACTAAATGAATTCCTTAGCTAAGTCCCAAGGACCTCCATAGTCCACACATCACACACTCCTCTTGCATCTCCTTGTCGCCTTCCTTCACTGTATCTTTTCTTTCCCTTTATCTGCAGTAGGAGGAAATGCAGTCTATAAGCATAAAGCTTAGTGAGCGCTATCTACTCACAAAAACTCGATATGCATGTATATAAATAAGAACATGCTAAATCTGAATGCTAACATATAAAACTACTCATGCTCATATATAGCAAAGGAAATCATGCTAACTGAAATACTAAACATGTATAGTTTATCATGCTCATAAACTAATAAAAGAAGCATACTAAACATGTAAAACTACTGAACATGTAAAACTACTAAACATGTAAAACTACTAAACATGTAAAGCTAAACATGTAAAGCTAAACATGCTCATAAGAATAAAACAATAACAGCATGCTGAAAGCAAATAAAACTAAACATGCTGAATAATCTAATAGCAAGAAACAAATAAAACTACTACTGAATGCTTCAAACAACAAGAAACTAAACTTTCTAATTCTAAACATATTTGAAGCTTGTTTCATTTGTTTCAAAACTTATACTTTAATACTTCAAAATAATAATAAACTTCTTTTGGGCCCAGCATTGTACCACTTAGCGAGCATTCTTAATAAGAATCGAGGTAGCTAATCCCGAAACTACTAAGATACTTCTAGGCTTTGTGCCTAGGGGCATCTTGGAGCCCATCCCTTGGACCTTGTGTCCGGTACATGCCCTTTAAAAGTAAAATACTTTTTATCTTTAAATACTTCTTATAATAAAATGCCTTGGCATTTCTTCAAGCACCTTGCGTGCTGCTAATCCTCAAATGCTGAAATTTAGGATCAAGTTTAAGACCTTGGTCTTTTCTTACTTATTACTTCTCATAATCTTCTAGAAAAGTTTAACATGCTTGTGTAGTAGCAAGAAAAATCTAATTCTGCTTGCTTAACATTAAATGGCCAAAAATAAGATCTTAAAACTGAATACTAGCATGATAACAAAAGATTTAACTTGCTGGAACTTAAAGAAGCCTAAACTGCATACTTTCATACAAGTTGTCTAGTTCATGATTAGTAAACCAGCAAGAAAATCAAACTTGTAATGTACACTATTGCTGTTCGTGCTAGTTAATTACAAAGGAACATCTAACTAAAATGCTAGTTAAACTGAAAATTTGCTCATGTTATTCTAATAACAAAGGAATCTAGAAAATAAAGGAATCATCGCTGCATGGAATTAACAGAATATCATGCTTACTAACTCAACACAAAAAGGATCTAAACTGCTATGAATTAGTGGTTGTTCTTGCCCATGAATATGCACAACAGAACTTAACAGTAAGCTTCAAAAGGAATCATTCTCAGCCCCAAATGGCTGTTCATGCCTGCTGCAGATACCAAAGGGATACCAACGTACTGTTAATAGGATGAATAGCTATCAACTGATCAACAAGAAGGCAAACAAAATTTCCTTAATGAAACTAAAACACATGTTAATCAAATATGCTACTGCGAAGAACTAAAATACCCAAGAACTAATACTCTAGAACAATAAAGAATGTGAAGTACAGTGCTTCTCGTTATAGAACAAAAATACCAAAACATATCCTCTGGAAGCATAGGCATGTATGCTTCTAACTACCAGATCTACACAACCCTTTTTAACCTCACGGCAGAACCCAAAAACAACAAGAGAAAACTCTAAACCAATGCCAAAGGAGGATTGTTCATGCTCGGCAAGGAAATGAAGAAGGCAAAATCGCGGAACTACTCCTACTGCAGGTGAGAAGCAACTCACATTGAATTCTTGGACTTACAACCGGAGGAGAAGTGCTCTAGGGTTTCGGCGGAGCTTCGATTCCACCGTTTCCTTGTATTTCCCGAGCTCTCCTTGTCGGAATGGTCACCCACGGGTGAAAACCAGCCGGAAAAACCCTTTGCCGACGCTGGAGGGAGGAAACCCTAGCCTTGGCTGCGGTTTCACCCGAGAGAAGGAACGGCGCCGCGTGCGTGAGGAGAAGAGAAATTTCGAGAGAAGTTTTTGATTTTCCGAAAAGAAACCTAAATTCCTTTTCTTATACTAGGGTTTAAATCGAAACTATACCTTAAATAAATTTATTCCCATATTTAGTTAACAAAACGAGCTTAGCTCGATTGGTCGGGCCGGTTGTGCTTGGGTCTGAGGAGCTGGGTTCGAAACCTAGCTTCTACAACCTTTTTATTTATTTATTTATTTATTTTTAACTTTCTCCTCTCGGTAAAAATACTAAACGGACTCCAAAATTTGCATAAAAATACTCTAAAAATTCCTAAAAATCTCTAGAATATTTTAAAAGTATTTCCAAATATTTTTATGGACTTTTAGAACTTGAAATAGGGAAAATTGGGTCGTTACAGGTTTTGCTTGGGTCAGTCCGACCCGAGGTCGTGGGTTCGAATCTCACCTTCAACGTTTTTTTTAAAACTTCTTTCTTTTTGTAACCCTACTAAACAACCTTCAAAAATTACGTAAAAATACTCTAAAAATTTCTGAAAATCTCTAGAATATTTTAAAAGTTTTTCCAAATATTTTTATGAACTTTTAGAACTTGAAATAGGGAAAATTGGGTCGTTACACCCTTCTCCGTGGGTTCTTCACAGATTCGAGCTCCTCTCGGCAAGGTGAACGCGCGGGCACAAGAATGTTGGTGCAGTAAGCATCCGACGATCGAACCTCAGTTTTGATAATGGCAAAGGGATTCAAAGTTAAGGTTCCTTGTTATCTAACGTGGTTAAATAAGGTTTCAGGAAAGTCCTAACTGTGGTTAGGCAGGGGAAAATCCTAAGGGGGGGTAACCTTAGGTCCTAGGGGGCGGTAACCCTAGGTGGAGGAAAACCCTAAAGGGGGGTAACCTTAGGTCCTAGGGGGCGGTAACCCTAGGTGGAGGAAAACCCTAAAGGGGGGTAACCTTAGGTCCTAGGGGGTGGTAACCCTAGGTGGAGGAAAACCCTAAGGGGCGGCAACCTTAGGTCCTAGGGGGAGGTAACCCTAGGTGGAGGAAAATCCTAAGGGGGGGGGGGCAACCTTAGGTCCTAGGGGGCGGTAACCCTAGGTGGAGAAAAACCCTAGGGGGCGGTAACCCTAGGTCCTAGGGGGTGGTAACCCTAGGCGGAAAGTCCAGTCGGTCTGGAGGACCGGACTGGCATCAGGTAAATCTCCTGAGTGGAGTAGGTGAGGACGCGTTCCCCGCAGAGGGAATAGTAGGCGTCGGGTCGACCTAGGGTTTCCGGTTGAAAATCCGAAGTCAGACTCAGACAGTCCGGAGACTGTCTATACTTCATTTATCATATTTATTGTGCTAACTTTGTGTTGCAGGATAGTGTTTGGGACTAACGTATCTTGCAGGTGCAAAGGAGCAACCTAAAGCCTCGAATGAACAGTGTCTGAGGCGCCTCCATGGAGCTTGGAGGCGCCTCGGGTGCAAAAGCTGACCTGGCTGCGAAGCTTCAATGGAGGCGCCTTGAAGGAGGTTTAAGGTGCCTTGGAAGGCGTCTTGAGCAGGGTATAAGGCGCCTTAAATAGATGAAGTTCGACCAGTTCAAGTTTCATCCACGCGGAGGACTCGGCAGCATGGAGGCGCCTTGAACACCCTTTATAAGGGGGTTTCGACCAGCACTTCAAACAATGAAGTTCTGAGCTTTCCCTCTTCAACGTGCTGCTAACAAAGTCATTCCGAAGTGCTGCTGCGACATTCCGACGACCCGGAGCTTCAATCTTCTTCTTTCTTAAGTTGTCGGTACAAGTTTATTTCAATACTTTCAGTGTAATTTGTAATTACTATCGTGATTATAGTTGTTGCCCACCGGAAGCGATCAAGGATCGCGGGCCTTCGAGTAGGAGTCGCCGTAGGCTCCGAACGAAGTAAAAAGCTTGTCTCTTTGTGTGTTTGTTTACTTTCCGCTGCGTGTTTTAACTCCGATAATTTCACGATTCTGATAAACGTAAAATTTAGCCACGAGCGTTATTCACCCCCCCTCTAGCGCGGTCTCGATCCAACAATTGGTATCAGAGCGGGGTCGCTTTGAACTGGTGCAACCACCATTCAAGCATTTTTCGTGGCTTTGTCGTTTGTATAGGTTGAAAATATAACCTTACGCCTTTCATTTTTTTCCCTCCAAAATTGTTTTCAAAAAATCCATTTTCATCTTTTCACCATTGATTGGAATTAGTGAAATATCGTGTTTTCAAAAATTTGTAGTAATATTTTTTATAATATTTTAATAATATTTTATTATTTTCTCTCGAAATTCCTGAATTACTATTTTTATTTCTCTCCCGCACTACTAATCCAAGACCAAGTCTTGGAACAAGTTTTATTGTGTTTATTTTGCGAGATTCCTTCTAATGGCCTACGAAGATGGGTACAACTCCACATGCCTACCACTGCTGTCTGACGAGAACCTCAGATACTGGAAAGACCAGGTGGAGCATCAATTAAAGACCGAAGCAGAAATATGAACCATAATCCATATTGGATTCACTCTTCCCACCAAAGAATGTGTACCCATCACCTGTGACAAGTGGGATGCACAAACAATAAGGGCATTCGAAGCAAATGCAAAAGCAACTTACATTCTCCTATGCGGACTAACAAATTCAGATCTTGATCGAGTTGGAAAGTTCAACAATGCTAAGGAGCTTTGGGAGAAAGTGCTCAAGCTTTATGAGATCCCTTCAGAGTTAGAAGATCGAATAGAACCTGAGTCCGAATTTGAAATTGAATCCTCAGAGTCAACCTCCGAACCAGACTCAGAAAAATCAGAGCAAACCAATATCATAGCACTGATGGCCAAAGACGAGATATCTGAATCTGATTCAGAATTTGAATTGGCAACAGTCAAGGGGGAGGATCCTATCACGGATCTAAAAGGTAAAATTATAAGTTCAAATTGTAAATCTCTCATAATCTGTTTTAAGTGTAGGGAGAGAGGGCACTATAGAAACGAATGCCCCACTCGTAAGACTCAACCGGCACAATCGGAGGAGAAGGAGAAAATGATCAGGAGAGGAAAGAAATACATCAAATGCTCCAAATGTAAACTAATGGGTCACTGCAAAAGACAATGCCCAGAAAGAAGACCCAAGAATCCAGAGGGAGAAATCAAGGTTAGCACATTTACAATATATGAAAATCTAGTTTTTGCAACACATGATCGCACTAGCTTAACTAATGCTGCTTGCTCTCGTATAGATTTCTCTTCAAAATTAGATATGCATGCTAATAATGTAATGAACAAAATTAATTCAAATAAAAATAAGAAATTAACTCTTAGAAAAGTAGAAATACAAAATAATATTTTAAAAGATAAAATTGATAAATTAGAGAAGATTGTTAATAATTTAGTCAAATCACGAAATCTAGACTTGGGTTATAAATCTAAAGTAAAACTTAAACAGTACAAACCAAGTTATAATCAAGTACCTTTTATTTACTTAACTTAATAAAACGTAAATCAATAACATAGGAGGAGGCTCAAGAATAGCTGGCACCTCCGAAATTAATCCACCCAATAAGGGGTAAACAAGAGTAGATTACCCGGCAGGGTAATTAAGGTTAGATTAAAATAGGTTAGGTTTAACTTAACCAACGGTACTGGTGAAGTTTTTGGATGATAGTACGTTAGGGAAGCTTGGGCATCGCATGTCTAGGAAGATATGGCTTCGACCTGGTGCATTTGGCCAAGTGGAACTGACCGAAGCTACCCTTAAATGGATCCTAACTAGTTAGACCAAAGTTTAGTATTAAGTTCAATGGGTAGGACTATTTGGAAAACCTCGAAGACATGATTACTTTAATGAGCTCCTTGTGACTCACCATAGCCCAGAAGTTTATCCAAAAAATGCTTACTTGTTGAACCCAAAGCTAAACCTGAATCTAACACAAAGTTAAACCAAACCCATAAATTGAACCTCAATTCATCTCACTAAAATTATAGGATTCCCTGATTGAAAATTTAGATCGGGTGAGATGACTAAGTAATTAAAATCAACCTGATAATTAATTCAAATTCAAATTAATTTCAATGTTATTTTAAAACTTAATTTCAAAATTATTTTAAATTTTAAAAAATCTTTTAAAAATTATTTGAAAAATATTTTCAAAATCATTTCAAAATCCTTTAAAATACTTTTAAAATTTATTTGAAAAATCTTTTCAAAATTTTAAAACTTTAATTTAAAAATTATTTGAAAAATCTTTTCAAAATCATTTCAAAATTTTAAAACTTTAATTTAAAAATTATTTGAAAAATATTTTCAAAATCATTTCAAAATTTTAAAACTTCATTTTAAAAATTATTTGAAAAATATTTTCAAAATCATTTCAAAATCCTTTAAAATTCTTTTAAAATTTATTTGACAAATATTTTCAAAATCATTTCAAAATTTTAAAACTTCATTTTAAAAATTATTTGAAAAATCTTTTCAAAATCATTTCAAAATTTTAAAACTTCATTTCAAAATTATTTGAAAAATCTTTTCAAAATCATTTTAAATTTTAAAAATTCTTTTAAAAATTATTTGAAAAATCTTTTCAAAATCATTTCAAAATCCTTTAAAATTCTTTTAAAATTTATTTGAAAAATCTTTTCTAAATCATTTCAAAATCTTTAAACTTAATTTCAAAACTTAATCATTTCAAAATTATTTTAAAACTTAATTTGAAAAATGATCATTTCAAAATATTTTGAAAAATCCCTTGAAAAATTAATTTCAAAATTATTTCAAAACTACTTAAAAATTATTTGAAATATCCTCTTAAAAATTAATTTCAAAACCCTTTTCAGAAGTTATTAAATTCTTTGAAATTCTAAACTCAATTAATTTTTAAATCTTCAAAATAATGGTCACTTATTTGGAATTCTAACTGATATTTTCAATGTTGTAAATTAAAATAAACTCCATCTCAGTGAGATGGAAAATTAGGAAAATAATTTTTTAACCTCTCATGCTTGAACTCCTGAACTCAAAAATTTATTAAGGCATTAATTAACGGGGAGTGATTTTGAGTCGGTTTTAAAAATAGTTTTTCTTTAAAAATTTTTGACTTGATCTTAAAATTAAAAACTATTTTTGGCATATCTTCGAAAATTCAAGCTATTTTTAACTTAACTTTAAAATTAAAATTATTTATGACCTGACTTTTAAATTATAGCTTCTCTGTAAGCTAAATGTTTTCAAAGCTAAGTACTTAATTAAGTTTTCTCTAACTAAACTTAGTTAAATTATTTTCTAAACTTTGCTACTTGGCAAGATATTTTCTCAACGCAATCATTTTTAAGCTGAAAACATAGCTAAGTATGTTCAAATTTAGCTAAATATATTTTTTTTACTAAGTTACTGTTTAAACGCAATCACAAAAATATATTTCTCAACGCAATCACAAAAATTTGCTAAGTTACTGTTTAAAGACAAAATACTTTATCTCAGCTAAAAGTATCTCTCAAACTAAAGGAAGAATTTTGCTTTCAAAATTATGATTTCACCTAGCTAAAAATCTTACAAGAAAAACTAAGTGTTTATCAAAAGTATGCTTAACCCTCTATTTTTCTCTTTGAAAGATAAGATTGAAAATTATCTTTGAAAGTTAAGCTAAGGCCTAGATTTTCTTCACTCTCTTGGGTATTTTTGATATATGGAAAAGGGGGAGAGTAGGAAGAAATTCAAAGAAAATTAAAACGAAAGAAAATTAAAACGAAAATTTTGTTGTGAATGTGCCTATGCTTTATTTATGCCTGTGCTTATTTATGCGTATCTTTATTGCATTTTTACTTAACTTTGAATTTCGGTTGCCATAATCAAAAAGGGGGAGATTGTTGTTGCAGTAAGCATCCGACGATCGAACCTCAGTTTTGATAATGGCAAAGGGATTCAAAGTTAAGGTTCCTTGTTATCTAACATGGTTAAATAAGGTTTCAGGAAAGTCCTAACTGTGATTAGGCAGGGGAAAATCCTAAGGGGGGGGGGGGAGTAACCTTAGGTCCTAGGGGGCGGTAACCCTAGGTGGAGGAAAACCCTAAGGGGGGGGTAACCTTAGGTCCTAGGGGGCGGTAACCCTAGGTGGAGGAAAACCCTAAGGGGTGGCAACCTTAGGTCCTAGGAGGCGGTAACCCTAGGTGGAGGAAAATCCTAAGGGGGGGCAACCTTAGGTCCTAGGGGGCGGTAACCCTAGGTGGAGAAAAACCCTAGGGGGCGGTAACCCTAGGTCCTAGGGGGTGGTAACCCTAGGCGGAAAGTCCAGTCGGTCTGGAGGATCGGACTGGCATCAGGTAAATCTCCTGAGTGGAGTAGGTGAGGGCGCGTTCCCCGCAGAGGGAATAGTAGGCGTCGGGTCGACCTAGGGTTTCCGGTTGGAAACCCGAAGTCAGACTCAGACAGTCCGGAGACTGTCTATACTTCATTTATCATATTTATTGTGCTAACTTTGTGTTGCAGGATAGTGTTTGGTACTAACGTATCTTGCAGGTGCAAAGGAGCAATCTAAAGCCTCAGATGAACATTGTCCGAGGCGCCTCCATGGAGCTTGGAGGCGCCTCAGGTGCAAAAGCTGACCTGGCTGAGAAGCTTCAATGGAGGCGCCTTGAAGGAGGTTTAAGGCATCTTGGAAGGCGCCTTGAGCAGGGTATAAGGCGCCTTAAACAGATGAAGTTCGACCAGTTCAAGTTTCATCCACGCGGAGGACTCGGCAGCATGGAGGCGCCTTGAACAGCCTTCAAGGCGCCTTGAACACCCTTTATAAGGGGGTTTCGACCAGCACTTCAAACAATGAAGTTCTGAGCTTTCCCTCTTCAACGTGCTGCCAACAAAGTCATTCCGAAGTGCTGCTGCGACATTCCGACGACCCGGAGCTTCAATCTTCTTCTTTCTTAAGTTGTCGGTACAAGTTTATTTCAATACTTTCAGTGTAATTTGTAATTACTATTGTGATTATAGTTGTTGCCCACCGGAAGCGATCAAGGATCGCGGGCCTTCGAGTAGGAGTCGCCGTAGGCTCCGAACGAAGTAAAAAGCTTGTCTCTTTGTGTGTTTGTTTACTTTCCGCTGCGTGTTTTAACTCCGATAATTTCACGATTCCGATAAACGTAAAATTTAGCCACGAGTGCTATTCACCCCCCCCCCCCTCTAGCGCGGTCTCGATCCAACAAAGAAGAGGCCGAGAGTTGCAAGTCTCCGAACCCTAGAACCTCCTTCCTCCTTCGGTTGTAAGTCCAAGAAATCGCAGTAAGTAGCTTCTCACCTGCGGTAGGAGTGGTTTTCGGATTATATTTCTCCTTGTTTTTGAATCTGCCGTGAGCTTCCATGTTTAGATGATTGCTTCGATGAACCTTGGATAAGTGTAGATATTATTTACATGAATAAAGATGAAATCCTTAGATAAGTGGTTTTTCTTGTTTCCGAATCATGCTTTGAAAGTGATTGAATTTGGGGGTTTAGGATGACTCTGCCGTGGGTTACATGAGGGAAACAAAAGAGATTGATTATTTAGGTGTTAGGAATCATGAACAAAAAGATGTTGTAACTGGATAAGATATGATTTTCTTTTTAAGTTCTAAATGTTCTTACACAAGCATGTTGTAAATTCATATGGTTACTGCCTTAGCTTGGTATTTGGCCAAAAAGATTATATGCTCAAGCTATACACTTCACGTGTTGGTTGCTGTCTAAGAATGTGCCTGTACAAACTCTATTTAAGTATGGATTACTTCAATCATGTAAAGTCTGGTGTATTTATGTGACCATAGAAACAAGATCACCACATTTGGGGACTTAAATGTTCATATATGTATTGAATTTTGAGCTCCAAATGTCTCTATACAAGTTTAGTTTTAAAGTTCATATGTCTTTAATTGCATAAGATATAGACTTGACCGTATAATTCCTCATTTTAAACTATTGTTGCATAACTTGTTGATGATTTAAATTGTGTCTGACGGGTTATGTTTCAAGTGTGAATGCTTTGATTCATATATAGTGTATTGTGCAAATGTAACCTGACAGCAAAATTATCACATCTTGACATATGAATAGTTAAAGTATCTTGCACATACTTGGATGTAAAAGATAATTGATACATATGCATATATGTGTTCATTTGCTTCCAATAGCTCTTTAAATTGAAGCATACAGTTAGTTTTCCTTGCTAATTTAACAAGCATGAGCAGCCATGTATTTTAGTGGAATGATTATATGTTCAATTAAACCTTTTTGAGGATTATGAGTAGTTATAAGTAAGAAAAGACCAAGGTCTTGATAGGATTCATAAATTTTTAAGAATTGGGATCAGCAGCACATCAAGTGCTCAAAGAAGTGCTAAGGCATTTTATTATAAGAATATTACAAGATAACAAGTATTTTATTTTAAAGAGGCTAGTACCCGACTTCCAAGGTTGTCGTTAAACAAATCCAGGTGACCAATTCCAAGGTCTTGGCCCTAATATGTAACGACCCGCCTTCTACTGACTAGGCTGTAAGGCCGATCATTACGTAATGCTGTGCTAAATTACTATTGCGGAAATCTGGATTGATTAAAATTTTACTAAACTGATCTCTGTAAAATCTGAACTTAATATTCTAGGTGTACCTAGGGGTTGCACACATGCTAGGGAGGATAATCTATGCTTCTCGGATGTCCTGCTAGCTGTAATCAGGCATTTCAATCGATCCATGAATCGATTGGGCTGTCGGATCGATCCAGTGATCGATCCAGCTTGATACTGGCACGGAGAGGGACCCTGGATCGGTCGGCTGACCGATCCACAAGATATGCTGCTTCTGTGTGTTTCTGTGTGTGGCTGGATCGGTCTACCGACCGATCCAGGAGCACACTGATCGGTCGGTAGACCGATCTAGTGGCTCACTGATCGATCGGCTGACGATCAGTGAGCGTCTATGCTCTCTGTTCGCACATGGATCGGTCGGCTGACCGATCCATAAACTCTCTGTTCGCGCATGGATGGATGGGGACCACCGATCGATCCAATGGATCGATCGGAGTTTCTGATCTCACCCTGAAACTCTGATTTCAGCACTCTGGCGTGCCAAAACCTCACACAACAATTCTAAAATCAATTGGAATATATTCTAGCAACTATTAACCAGCATTCTAACATAATTACTAACAAACTAAATAAATCTCCCATGGTTTAAACATTCTAAGGTCTAAAAATGCATGAAAGAAGAAATACTAAGAATTCAACTATTTAAGCTTGCTAAAACCCCTGAGGATCTTTTATTCCAGTTCCTGCCACACACACCATCTTTGCATTGAACTCCAGCTTCCTCTGCTAGTCCATTTTCCCTTTACCTTTATCTGCAGTATAAGGAAAATAGAATCTGTAAGCTTAAAGCTTAGTAAGAAACCAACTACCTCACTAAAACATGCAACGATGCAAACATGCTTTTAAAGAATGCTATTTGAAAACATGTACTGGCATGGCATACTCTGGTTGCAAGCATAAACTGAAATAACTGAACATGTAAGCTGAAGCATGGCATAGCAGGCTAATCACATAGAACAATAATAGAGAACTAAGCTAACTGAAGCTAACCTGAAGCTGAAATCAAACTCAACTAACATAACTGATTTTATGAGTTTTGAAAACTAATAGCATAGTAGATCAAAATAATAATCATGTGCTGTTGGGCCCGGTAACTGTATTTACTATGTGCGCATCCCTAACTAAACCCGGGTTTGCAAGTCCCGAATTTGGTAGGGTTTACTAGGTTATCTGAACCTAGGGACGATTGTGGGAGTCCAACCCAATGGATATCTAATCCGGTACAGTGCCAACTGAAAGGTAAAATACTGAATATAGCTAAACTGTTCTAAATTGATGTTTCTAGGTTATCTGGACCTAGAGCTAGGTTGTCTGAACCCAGAGGCGACTGTGGGAGCCCACCCATTGGACCGTAGTCCCATATAAGCTAGAATAAACTGATTTACTGATTTAGATGCTTCTAATGCATTCAACTGAGCTGTTAAAATGCCTAGTTTGCATTTTTACTTAACTAGCTATTTTATCGAACACTTGGTGTGCCCCAACTCTCCTCTCTATTAGGGAGACCACTTCTAGGCACCCGACAACGTCTAGAAATCTCCACTGAAGAGGGATTACGTGTCCGGCCCATCTAGAAGTGCTCACTAAATCCCTAAACCTGAGAGGAGGGTCAATTTCACGCTATGCGTCGATAAAAATATGCATATAGCTAAACTAATGCGTAGAAAACCCAAACGGAGCTACTTATACTACAGGTGAGGGGTTTCTTACCTCGTACGCTAATTTCCTTACAATTATATTCGTTAGAATTCCGGTGGAGATGACTTCTCGACGATCTTCTCACGTCTAAGCGTTCCCCTCGCGAAGGAGAGTGTCCTCGTGCCGGAGTTATCGCCGGAAGATGTCCTTGGGGCCCTAGGGAGAAAACCCTAGGTCTTCCTTATGGTTGGCACCGAGAGAAGGAGAGAAGAAGGGTGTTCGGCGTGAGGGTTTGGAGGGGAGGAGTTTGCCGAACCAAATTCTTAAATAAACCAAACCCAACCTAACTCTTCTATTTATATTAAGTGGATAATTGAACCCAACTCTAATATAAATATAATTAATTCCTCTTTCTTTCAGCACGGCCCTGCTGGGTTCACCGGTTACTAAGGCTAACTAAAAGTTATCGAATCCGAGGGGTTCCGGGTTCGATTCCCGCCTAAGCTATTTTGCGGTTCTAATTATTTTTGCTGCTTCCGCTACTCGAAAATTTCCGGAAAAATATCTAAAAATCCCAGAAAAATCATAGAATATTTCTAAAATAGTTTTGTGAATTTTTGGGCGTTACAATCCCCCATATCTTATAAAAAGTTCATCCTCGAACTTAGAATAACTCTGGGTACTTCTATCTCATGCTGGCCTCTGTCTCCCAAGTTGCCTCTTCTGTTGTGTGACTGTGCCAAATAACTTTGACTAATGGTACTTCCTTGTTCCACAATTTCTTAACTGCTCGGTCTATTATCTGAATAGGCTGACTGTCATAGCTGAGGTCTTCGCGGATCTATACCGACTGGGGCTCAATCACCTGGGTGACATCTGGGGTATGCTTCTTCAGCATAGAGACATGAAATACATTGTGGACAGCTGACATTTCCTGAGGTAGCTCTAGCTCATATGCTACCTTGCCCACTCTTCTGCTGATAAGATATGGTCCCACATATCGGGGACTTAGCTTGCCCTTCTTCCCAAAACGCATTACTCCCTTCATGAGAGCTACTCTGAGGAACATCAATCCCAATCGAAAACTCTAAAGGTCTCGCTGTATCAAGATAGCTTTTCCGCAGCCTGAGCCTCTATCCTCCGGATCTGCAGATAGTCATGGTATCCGCCACTAGATCCGCTTGAAGTTCTAGTTCTTCTGTTCACCACTCTCATACCAGCAGATTGGAGATCTACACCTCCGCCCATAGAGAGCCTCATAAGGTGCCATACCGATAGTGGCCTGATAGCTGTTGTTGTATGCAAATTCTGCTAAACTCAGATATTTGCACCAACTTCCCTTGAAATCTAGGGCACATGCTCGGAGCATATCTTCGAGTACCTGATTTACCCGCTCCGTCTGTCCATCGGTCTGAGGATGGAAGGCTGTGCTAAACTTCAACTTCGTGCCCAAAGCTGACTGTACACACTCCCAGAAGTGTGATGTGAATCTCCTATCTCTGTCTGATATAATGATTCGTGGGACTCCATGTAATCTAATGATCTCCTTGAGATACAACTGAGCTAGCTGTTCCATGGAGTTGGATATCCTGATAGCTAAGAAATGGGATGATTTAGTCAATATGTCGACTATTACCCAGATGGTATCAAAACCATTCGTGGTTCTGGGTAATCCCACTATAAAATCCATAGAAATGTCTTCCCACTTCCATTCTGGTATCTGTATGGGCTGCAAAATTCCCCCTGATCTCTGATGTTCTGCCTTAACCCTCTGACAGGTTAGGCAGGTGCTGACATATCGAGCGACGTATCTCTTCATCCCAGGCCACCAAAAATGTTTCTTCAAGTCCTGGTACATTTTGGTGGAGCCAGAATGCATCGCATAGAGAGTCTTGTGAGCCTCATCTAAAACCTTCTTTTTGAGTTCCTCCTGATCTAGAACACATAGCCTGTCACCAAAATACAACACTCCGCTATCTGATATTCTGAACTCTCCACCTTCAGATTCTGCTAAGCCTTGCTTGATCCTCTGAATTTCAGAATCCTGCTCTTGAGCTGTCTGGATGTCACCGAGCAAGGTAGACTCTAATGTCATAGTAGAGAGCTGTCCGACTATGAGCTCGAGACCGAAATCTGAGATCTCCTTCTGTAGGGGTGGTGACATGGCTGCTAGAGATAATAGGGCAGCACTGGACTTTCTGCTAAGGGCGTCTGCTACCCTATTTGCTTTTCCTGGATGGTAGAGGATGTCTGTAACGACCCAATTTTCCCTATTTTGAGTTTTGAATATCTTTAAAAAATATATAAAAATGCTTTTGAAATATTCTAGAGATTTTTAGGAATTTTTAGAGTATTTTTATGCAATTTTTGGAGGTCGTTTAGTGGGGTTACAAAAAGAAAGAAGTTTTGATAAAAAAATGTTGAAGGTGAGGCTCGAACCCGGGACCTTGACCCGAGCCGAATCTCAGCCGAACCCAGCCAACCAGCTGAACTACACGGTGTTATTAACCTAGTATGGAGAGAAATAGATTTAAGCATAGTTGGAATCGAATTAAAACTAAGTTATAAAGGGGTTAAGTGTTTTTACCGTGACCTAAACCTAAGTTTTTCCTCTCTTTTTCTCTCCCGACGGCGCGATTCTTCTCTCGGGCGAAAACCCCAGCCAAGGCTAGGGTTCCTCCCTCCGGCGTCGGCGACGTGCTTTTCCGGCCGGTCTCCACCCGTGGGTGACCATTCCGGCAAGGGGAGCTCGGGGAACACAAGGAAACGGGAGAAAACGAAGCTCTACCGAAACCCTAGGGCATCTCTCTTCGGTTGTAAGTCCAAGAACCCGATGTAAGTGCTTCTCACCTGCGGTAGGAGTAGCTTTCGGGGTTTTCGTTTGCGTTTTGTTGTTGTGTAATGAACAAGAGCAGCTTTTCATTCTAGCATATGGTTTTGATTTCAACCCTTGCTCTAACAATCCGGTTTAAGATTGGGTTTCAATCCTTTGATGTTTTTAGTGCACGGACAGAATCTTGATGTTTCCCTTGTTTTATCACAGCATGTTTTTGATGTGTTTACCTCACAATTCAAGCATGTTTAAGTGGATATAAATTTCTTCAAGCTACAGCATGATGAAAGATTGTTAGGTTCATGAATAAGTTAGTTGTTACAAGCTTGATGTGTGAAACTTTTACTGCTGTGAGCCTAACTAAGGTTACTATCTATGACCATGTAGTTTTGTTATTGACTGTTGAAATTCGGTTTGTAATATACCATGTTACTTACCAATAGTGTAGTTGTTTTTAAAACTCTGTGGAGATTAGTTTGAATAAGTACTGGCTTATATTGGTGATATATGCTTTAGAATCTCTCGTATAATGAATAAATGAGAGAAGTGCAAGTAAAGAAAGACTAAGTCACAATCTGATCCTAAATTCCAGAATTTAGAATCAAAGCACACAAATAAATGCCAAGGCATTTTATTAGAAGAAGTATTTAAAGAAGGATATAAAGAAAAGTATTTTACTTTTAAAAGGGCATGTACCGGACACAAAGTCCAAGGGATGGGCTCGAAGTTGCCCCTAGACATAAGGTCTAGAAGTGTCTTAATGGTTTTGGGATTAGCTACCTCAATTCACATTAAGAAAGGCGCGCAAAGTGGTACAATGCCGGGCCCAAGTAAAGTTGAATATTATTTTAAAGTATAAAAGTATTAATTTGGAAACAAACAGAACAAGTTCATTTATCTAAGTTGCAAATTCTAGCAAGTTAAATTGTTGTTTCCTTTAGAGATGCATGATGTAGTTCTATCTGCTATTTTCATGTTGAGCATGTACTCCCTGTTTTCAGTTATGCTTATGCATTCCTTATCGGATTTTGTGAGTAGAAAGCACTTACTAAGCTTCTAGCTTATAGATACTACTTTTTCCTCCTACCGCAGATATAGATAAAAATAAAGGAAAAGCTAAAGTGGTGTAGAAGAAGGTGACAAGGAGACGTCGATGGTGTGTGTGTGGTGGCTGATATGGAAGCTTGGGATCTTGCTAGATGATTTTTGAAATGTTCTGCTAGTGTTCTTTTGATTTCTGCTATAGTGGAACTACATTGCCATGCTAAGGATTGTTATATACTCAGTATTTTTATGTGCATGTTAGTATTCTATATGAGTTTTGTTCTATGGAGAAATTTGCATGGGATGTTCGGTTGTTATAAGCTCAGTACTTTTATGTGCATGTTAGTATTCTATATGAGTTTTGCTTTAATGGAAACACTGCAACATGATTAACTTCTGCTGTAGTGACTTTTTTTTAATTACAGTAAGTGGTATACATGAATAGCTAGCAATTTCCTATGGTCGGTATTCCTTTTGTTACTGCTGGGATTTCAATCTGCTGTGAAGTAGTGTGCTCAGCATTCTTTATTGCTGCTGAATTTTTGGTCTGCCGTGAATTCCTAGTTGATTGTAGTTTGCAAATTTTGTTAGAAGGGTGAAGTGATATGCTCGGTATTCTTGTGAATATGCTAGGTTATTTTGCTACTGCTAGCTTGGAATATTCACTTGAATGAAATGAATGCAAGATAACAAGTGGTGTAGTAAGAAGTAGAGGTATTTAAGCTTCATATGTCTGTACGTTATACTTGCTGTTTCACTCATTGCATGTTTAATCCTGTAAAAAAAAAAAAAAGAATAAACCAGAAAGAAAGAAAAGAAAAAAAAAGATATGTATCAAGAAAATTTTATGCTGCTATTTAGAGACATATTCTGATATGTGCTATGTTTCCATTAGTTTAAAGTATCTCTGGTCTTAAAGTAAGTGGTATCAGTTATGTGTAGTTAGTAGAATCAGTAGCGGTCACCTCAGAGTAGTAGTAGGGAGTGTGGCCGTTACAGTTGGTATCAGAGCAGGTCCATTTTCCAGCAACACACACACATCAGCATCATCCTTGCCGTCTTCAAGTAAGAAAGTATTTAAGTTCTTTCTTTAGTGCTTTCCTTTATTATTATTATTTGCAGTATGGATTGATTGTTTATAAGTGATTAAGTAAGATAAGAGTTTGTAGCTATTTCCTTTCTTAATATATAAAGGTGTATGTTTAGAAAGGGTAGAGAAATTATCAAATTTTCTTATTTGTTTAACTAGATGTCGAGAAGAGGACGTCCCCGTACCGCTCGTACTGAGGACCAAGTTCAGGAGAAAGAGGGGCCAGGCTCAACTGAGCCTAATCTTTCTGAAGTTGTTGCCCAACTTCAGAAACAAGTAGCTGAGCAGCAGCAAGTAATTGCCAATCTGATGGCAAATCAACAACCAGTCCCTCCTACTCCTCAAATAGTAACTGTGGAGACTCCAGTGGTAACTGAGGTTCCACCAGCTACCCAAGGAGTCGTCACAGCATCCCAGAGACAAGAATCCTACCTCATTCAGTGGCTGAAACTGAAACCAGAGAGTTTCTCAGGCACAACTGAGCCCTGGGATGCCCAGGCTTGGTTCAAAACACTGGAGAGCACCATGGAGCTTCTTGACTGGCCAGAAGTCGAGAAAGTCAAGTGTGCCTCCTTCTGTCTGACTGGAGATGCACGCATGTGGTGGGAGAGAGTAAAGAGCAAGAGGGCAATCAATCAGATGAAATGGATTGATTTTGAGACAGAATTCTACGACGAGTTCTTTCGCCAAAAGATCACCAACAAGCACTACGAGGATTTTATGGAGTTCAGACAGGGGGATCTGACAGTGGAGGAAGCAGTTAAGAAATTCAACAGGCTAGCTCGTCTCTATCCAGAGCTAGTAAGCACAGAGAAGGAACGAGTCAGACTAATGCTCAGAATGCTGAAGCCAGTAATAGCACTTAATGTGAGTAGTGGAACTCATCAGCCCCAGACTAGCGAAGAGCTGGTCAGCAGAGCCTTAGTAGCTGAGCATTACCTGAACAGCATGAAGGCACAAAGAGAGCAGCATAAGCCAATCAAGATGGAGACCAAGACTGGGGGAAATCAGAAACCCCAGTTAAATAATCAGAACTGGAAAGGCAAGGGTACTAAAAGGAAGCAGTGGGATTCAGGAAGTAATCAGAAGGGAGGACCAGAAACCAAACAGACTAAGCTCTTTCCCTACCCCAAATGTGAGAGAACACATCCAGGAGCCTGCCTCTTGGGTAAGACTGGATGTTATTCTTGTGGTCAAGAAGGACACATGGCCAAACAGTGTCCTAACAAGTTCAAAGCACCTCAGCCACAGCCAATACAATATGGAGCCAAGCCTCAACTACATTATATGCCTGCAACTCTGGAAGGACCTCAGATCAGTCAAGGAAGGTTGGAAGCTCCACCAGTTCCAGCCTTTGACAATGCCAGAGTATTCTCCCTTACCAAAGAGGAAGCTGCTATTGCCTCCACGGTCGTAACAGGTCAAGTAGTTATTTTTCAGCATATAGCTATTGCACTATTTGATACTGGGGCGACCCATTCTTTTGTATCCATACCTTTTGCCAAAGAATTACAGGTACCTACAGAAAGCATGAATTCCAAGTTCCTGACAACCCTACCTTCTGGGGAAGTCATGAAATCTAGTCAGTGGCTTCGGTCTGTACCAGTCAGAATTTCAGACCGAGAGCTATGTGGTAATCTGGTAGTTCTCGCCATGCAGGATTTCGATATCATTTTGGGTATGGATTTCCTTAGCAAATACAGTGCTTCAGTGGACTGCCGCAGAAGAAAAGTGATCTTTAGTCCAGAAGGTGAATCATCCTTTGAATTTACAGGAGTGCCGAAGAGGAGACTCAGAAATTTCTCTCTTCCCTCACAGCTCACCAGATGCTAGCTAAAGGGTGTGCTGGTTTTCTTGCATTCATTGTGAGTACAGAAGAAGAAGAAAGACCTAAGCAAGAGGAAGTTCGGGTAGTCTGTGAGTATCCAGAGGTATTCCCAGAAGAGCTACCTGGACTACCTCCAAACAGAGAAGTGGAGTTTGAGATTGAACTGGTTCCTGGTACCGGTCCAATTTCAAAAGCTCCATATCGCATGTCTCCAGCAGAGCTAAAAGAGTTACAAGAGCAACTTCAGGAGCTACTTGACAAGGGTTTCATCCGCCCTAGTCACTCACCATGGGGAGCTCCTGTGTTGTTTGTTAAGAAGAAGGATGGATCTATGCGGATGTGCATAGATTATAGGGCTCTAAATCAAGTGACCATCAAGAACAAGTATCCACTGCACAGGATCGATGATTTATTTGATCAATTGAAAGGTGCAACAGTGTTCTCCAAGATAGATCTGCGCTCTGGGTACCATCAGTTGAAAGTGAAGGAGAGTGATATACCCAGAACTTCTTTCAGGACCAGATATGGGCACTATGAATTCGTGGTCATGCCTTTTGGTGTGACTAATGCACCTGCTGTCTTCATGGACTTGATGAATAGAGTGTTCAGAGAATACCTCGACAAGTTTGTCATTGTGTTCATAGACGACATTTTAGTCTATTCCAGAACTTCAGAGGAGCATGACACGCACTTGAGAATAGTTCTGCAGACCCTTCAACAAAAGCAACTCTATGCTAAATTCTCAAAGTGCGAATTCTGGTTGGAGCAGGTAGCGTTTCTAGGTCACATCGTTTCTAGAGAAGGCATACAAGTAGATCCAGCCAAAGTAGAAGCGGTCAGCAATTGGAAGAGACCCAAGAATGCCAGGGAGATCAGAAGCTTCCTTGGTTTAGCTGGGTATTACAGGAAATTCGTGGAAGACTTTTCCAGGATAGCCTCTCCACTTACAGCCCTCACCAGGAAGGACAAGAAGTTTGAATGGTCAGATAAATGTGAGCAGAGTTTTCAAGAACTCAAGAGGAGACTGACCAGTGCTCCTATACTGACTGTTCTAGAGGATGACAAGAGTTTTGACATCTACAGTGATGCTTCCAAGATGGGCTTAGGAGTTGTACTCATGCAGGAAGGAAAAGTTATAGCTTATGCTTCCAGACAACTCAAAGACTACGAGAAGAACTATCCAACTCATGATCTAGAGCTGGCAGCTGTAGTCTTTGCACTGAAACTCTGGCGACACTATTTGTATGGAGTCCAGTGCAGAATCTTCACAGACCATCAGAGTCTTAAGTACTTTTTCACTCAGAAGGACTTAAACATGAGGCAGCGTAGGTGACTAGAGTTGGTCAAAGATTATGACTGTGAAATCCTCTACCATCCAGGCAAAGCTAATAAAGTGGCAGATGCACTAAGCAGAAAATCCAGTGCATCCCTGATGTCTTTGTCATCATTAGCCCTACCACTACAGAAGGAGTTGTCAGATTTTGGTATGGAAATTATTTATGGGCAACTCTCTGCATTGACTCTAGAGTCAACCCTGCTTGAGGATATACAGAAGAAGCAAAGTGAAGATCCAGATATCCAAAAGATCAAGCAAGGGATACGAGAAGAAGAAAATTCCGGATTTCGAGTATCAGACAGTGGAATTCTTTATCAGGGAAGTCGCCTTTGTGTTCCCAATGATGAAGAGCTGAGAAACAAAATTTTAGAAGAAGCTCACAGTACACCGTACTCTATGCATCCTGGTTCTACCAAGATGTACCAAGACGTGAAACAAAGGTTCTGGTGGTCTGGACTCAAAAGAGATGTAGCTAAATATGTCAGTACCTGCCTGACATGTCAGAGGGTCAAAGCAGAACACCAGAGACCAGGAGGAGTTCTACAGCCTCTTCCTATACCATAGTGGAAGTGGGAAGACATCTCTATGGACTTCATAACAGGTCTCCCAAGAACTACGAATGGATATGATGCAATATGGGTAATAATGGATAGATTGACCAAGTCTACCCATTTTCTAGCCATCAAGGTGTCCCACTCTATAGAGCAGTTGGCACAGTTATATGTTAAGGAGGTGATCAGACTTCATGGAGTTCCCAAATCTATTGTTTCTGATAGAGATGGGCGCTTCACCTCTCACTTCTGGGAGTGTGTTCAGACTGCACTAGGCACCAAACTCAAGTTCAGCACAACCTTCCATCCTCAGACCGATGGACAGACAGAGCGAGTAAATCAGATCCTAGAAGATATGCTCAGGGCTTGTGCACTAGATTTTAAAGGCAGTTGGTGCAAGTATCCATATTTAGCTGAGTTTGCCTACAACAATAGCTACAGCCACCATCGGGATGGCACCATATGAGGCGTTGTATGGCAAAAGTGCAGATCACCTATATGCTGGCAAGAAGCGGTGAAAGAAAGGAAGTAGACTGAGATGATAGAAGAAACCACTCAGGCTATTCAGAAAATCAGACAGAGGATTGAGACTGCCCAGAGTAGACAGAAAAGCTATGCTGACACACGCCATAGGCCACTGGAATTTCAAGTAGGAGATTCAGTTTTTCTCAAAGTTGCTCCTATGAAGGGAGTGATGAGATTTGGCAAGAAAGGTAAATTAAGTCCTCGCTATGTAGGACCTTACCTGATAATGGACAGGATTGGGAAGGTAGCTTACAAGCTAGAATTACCACAAGACATGTCAGCAATACACAATGTGTTTCATGTCTCCATGTTAAAGAAGTGTCTTCATGACCCTAGCCAAGTGATTGAGCCTCAGTCAGTGCAGATCCAAGCGGATCTTAGTTTTGAGAGTAGACCTACACAGATAGTGGACAGAGCAGTCAAGAGACTAAGAAGCAAGGAAGTACCACTAGTGAAGGTCGTCTGGCAGAACCAGGAACACGAGGAAGTCACTTGGGAGCGGGAGGACAGTATGAGACAGAAATATCCAGAACTATTCTAAGTTCGAGGACGAACTTTTTATAAGGTATGGGGAATTGTAACGGCCCAATTTTCCCTATTTTGAGTTCTGAATATCTTTAAAAAATATTTTAAAATGCTTTTGAAATATTCTAGAGATTTTTAGGAATTTTTAGAGTATTTTTATGTAATTTTTGGAGGTCGTTTAGTGGGGTTACAAAAAGAAAGAAGTTTTGATAAAAAAACGTTGAAGGTGAGACTCGAACCCGGGACCTTGACCCGAGCCGAATCTCAGCCGAACCCAGCCAACTAGCTGAGCTACACGGTGTTATTAACCTAGTATGGAGAGAAATAGATTTAAGCATAGTTGGAATCGAATTAAAACTAAGTTATAAAGGGGTTAAGTGTTTTTACCGTGACCTAAACCTAAGTTTTTCCTCTCTTTTTCTCTCCCGACGGCGCGATTCTTCTCTCGGGCGAAAACCCCAGCCAAGGCTAGGGTTCCTCCCTCCGGCGTCGGCGACGTGATTTTCCGGCCGGTCTCCACCCGTGGGTGACCATTCCGGCAAGGGGAGCTCGGGGAACACAAGGAAACGGGAGAAAACGAAGCTCTACCGAAACCCTAGGGCATCTCTCTTCGGTTGTAAGTCCAAGAACCCGATGTAAGTGCTTCTCACCTGCGGTAGGAGTAGCTTTCAGGGTTTTCGTTTGCGTTTTGTTGTTGTGTAATGAACAAGAGCAGCTTTTCATTCTAGCATATGGTTTTGATTTCAACCCTTGCTCTAACAATCCGGTTTAAGATTGGGTTTCAATCCTTTGATGTTTTTAGTGCACGGACATAATCTTGATGTTTCCCTTGTTTTATCACAACATGTTTTTGATGTGTTTACCTCACAATTCAAGCATGTTTAAGTGGATATAAATTTCTTCAAGCTACAGCATGATGAAAGATTGTTAGGTTCATGAATAAGTTAGTTGTTACAAGCTTGATGTGTGAAACTTTTACTGCTGTGAGCCTAACTAAGGTTACTATCTATGACCATGTAGTTTTGTTATTGACTGTTGAAATTCGGTTTGCAATATACCATGTTACTTACCAGTAGTGTAGTTGTTTTTAAAACTCTGTGGAGATTAGTTTGAATAAGTACTGGCTTATATTGGTGATATATGCTTTAGAATCTCTCGTATAATGAATAAATGAGAGAAGTGCAAGTAAAGAAAGACTAAGTCACAATCTGATCCTAAATTCCATAATTTAGAATCAAAGCACACAAATAAATGCCAAGGCATTTTATTAGAAGAAGTATTTAAAGAAGGATATAAAGAAAAGTATTTTACTTTTAAAAGGGCATGTACCAGACACAAAGTCCAAGGGATGGGCTCCAAGTTGCCCCTAGACATAAGGTCTAGAAGTGTCTTAATGGTTTTGGGATTAGCTACCTCAATTCACATTAAGAAAGGCGCGCAAAGTGGTAAATGCCGGGCCCAAGTAAAGTTGAATATTATTTTAAAGTATAAAAGTATTAATTTGGAAACAAATAGAACAAGTTCATTTATCTAAGTTGCAAATTCTAGCAAGTTAAATTGTTGTTTCCTTTAGAGATGCATGATGTAGTTCTATCTGCTATTTTCATGTTGAGCATGTACTCCCTGTTTTCAGTTATGCTTATGCATTCCTTATCGGATTTTGTGAGTAGAAAGCACTTACTAAGCTTCTAGCTTATAGATACTACTTTTTCCTCCTACCGCAGATATAGATAAAAATAAAGGAAAAGCTAAAGTGGTGTAGAAGAAGGCGACAAGGAGACGTCGATGGTGTGTGTGTGGTGGCTGATATGGAAGCTTGGGATCTTGCTAGATGATTTTGGAAATGTTCTGCTAGTGTTCTTTTGATTTCTGCTATAGTGGAACTACATTGCCATGCTAAGGATTGTTATATACTCAGTATTTTTATGTGCATGTTAGTATTCTATATGAGTTTTGTTCTATGGAGAAATTTGCATGGGATGTTCGGTTGTTATAAGCTCAGTACTTTTATGTGCATGTTAGTATTCTATATGAGTTTTGCTTTAATGGAAACACTGCAACATGATTAACTTCTGCTGTAGTGACTTTTTTTAAATTACAGTTAGTGGTATACATGAATAGCTAGCAATTTCCTATGGTCGGTATTCCTTTTGTTACTGCTGGGATTTCAATCTGCTGTGAAGTAGTGTGCTCAGCATTCTTTATTGCTGCTGAATTTTTGGTCTGCCGTGAATTCCTAGTTGATTGTAGTTTGCAAATTTTGTTAGAAGGGTGAAGTGATATGCTCGGTATTCTTGTGAATATGCTAGGTTATTTTGCTACTGCTAGCTTGGAATATTCACTTGAATGAAATGAATGCAAGATAACAAGTGGTGTAGTAAGAAGTAGAGGTATTTAAGCTTCATATGTCTGTACGTTATACTTGCTGTTTCACTAATTGCATGTTTAATCCTGTAAAAAAAAAAAAAGAATAAACCAGAAAGAAAGAAAAGAAAAAAAAAGATATGTATCAAGAAAATTTTGTGCTGCTATTTAGAGACATATTCTGATATGTGCTATGTTTCCATTAGTTTAAAGTATCTCTGGTCTTAAAGTAAGTGGTATCAGTTATGTGTAGTTAGTAGAATCAGTAGCGGTCACCTCAGAGTAGTAGTAGGGAGTGTGGCCGTTACAATGTCTATATCGTAGTCTTTGACCAGCTCTAGCCATCTGCGCTGTCGCATATTCAGATCCTTCTGAGTGAAGAAGTACTTCAGACTCTGATGATCTGTATACACTCTGCACTGAACTCCATACAAGTAATGTCTCCAAATCTTGAGAGCGAACACTACTGCTGCAAGCTCAAGGTCATGAGTGGGGTAATTTCTCTCATAATTCTTGAGTTGTCTGGAGGCGTAGGTGATCACCTTGCCATCTTGCATCAGTACTGCTCCTAGTCCCAACTTAGAGGCATCTCTATAAATATCAAAGCTGTCTGCGTTCTCTGGTAGAGTCAGAATAGGTGCACTGGTCAATCTCCTTTTTAGCTCGCTGAAACTGTTCTCACAGTCCTCTGTCCACTGATATTTTCTGTTCTTTTTTGTAAGAGCTGTCAGTGGGGAGGCTATCCTGGAGAAGTCCTCTACGAACTTTCTGTAATAGCCTGCTAATCCCAGAAAGCTTCTGATCTCACTGGCGTTCTTGGGTCTTTTCCAGTTGCTCACAGCTTCTATCTTACTGGGGTCTACCATGATACCATCCTTTGAGATGATGTGACCCAGGAAGGACACCTGATCTAGCCAAAATTCACATTTGGTGAACTTGGCGTACAGCTGATTCTGCTGAAGGGTCTGCAATACTGTTCTCAGGTGCTCTGCGTGTTTTTCCTGAGTTCTGGAATAGATAAGAATGTCATCGATGAACACGATAACGAACTTATCTAGATATTCTCTGAATACCCTGTTCATAAGGTCCATGAAAGTAGCTGGAGCATTTGTCACGCCAAAGGGCATGACTACGAACTCGTAATGTCCGTATCTAGTCCTGAATGTTGTCTTGGGTATATCCCCTTCTTTAACCTTCACCTGATGATAACCTGATCTGAGGTCTATCTTAGAGAACACTGCTGCTCCCTTTAGCTGATCAACCAGGTCATCTATTCTGGGAAGAGGATACCTGTTCTTGATCGTAACTTGGTTCAGTGCCCGGTAATCTATACACAGGCGCATGCTCCCGTCCTTCTTCTTCACAAACAATACAGGCGCTCCCCATGGTGAGTGACTGGGGCGTATGAAGCTTTTGTCGAGCATCTCCTGTAATTGCTCATGAAGTTCTTTCAATTCTGCTGGGGCCATGCGATAAGGCGCTTTGGAAATAGGATTTGTGCCGGGAATGAGCTCTATCTCAAATTCTATCTCCCTGTCTGGTGCTAGGCTTGGTAACTCTTCAGGGAAGACTGCTGGGTAGTCACATACGACTCGGACCTCTGCTAGCTGTTGGTCCTTGTCCTGACTGGTACTGACTACGTGTGCTAAAAATTCCGTACATCCTGAATCCATTAACTTCTGTGCCTTCATAGCTGAGAGAAATTTCTTGGCTTTTCTCTTGGGTTCTCCGATAAACTCGAACTGTGCTTCTGCTTCAGGTTGGAATACGACTTTCTGCTTACGGCACTCGATGGAGGCACCGTATCTGATCAAGAAGTCCATTCCGAAGATGACATCGTAGTCAGTCATATTTAGCACTATCAGATCACAAAAGAGCTCTCTGTCTGCTATAGTGACCGGCACTGCTCTGAGCCAGTGCGTAGATGCCATAACTTCTCCTGAAGGTAAGGTCGTCAGGAACTGACTACTGAGTACCTCTGGAGGTACTGCTAACTTCTCAGCAAATGCCCTGGATATGTATGAATGGGTTGCCCCAGTATCGAATAAGACAGTTGCTATTTGCTGAAAAATACTAATCTGACCTGTAACAACTGTCGAGGCATTTGCTACGTCCTCTCTGGTAAGTGAGTAGATCCTCGCATTGGTCGTAGCTAGAGGGGCTTCTAATCTGCCCTGGCTGATATGTGGACCTTCTAAAGCGGCCTGCATCTGATGTAACTAAGCTGGTTGGCCTCCATACTGAATCGGCTGTGGCTGAGGAAGACTGATCTTGTTTGGACACTGCTTGGCCATATGCCCTTCCTGTCCGCATTCAAAGCATCCTCGTGTGCCCTTACGACAAACTCCAGGGTGGAATTTCCCACAAGTGGCACACTTTGGATAATTGGGCTGCTTGCTAGCTGGTCCTCCTTTTGGGTAACTCCCTGGCTTGCGCTTGTTGCTGGAGTTCCCTTTCCAGTTAGAGCCATGGGAGTCGTGGCCCTGCTGTTTCTGAGTGCCTGAGCCTCCTTGACCTTTAGCTTCTGAGAGGACTTGCTTCTGCTGCTTGATGCTATTCTGGTAATGCTCAGTGATTAGAGCACTGCTCACTAACTCTTCTGTGGTTTGTGGCCTATGAACTCCACCAGCCACGTTCATTGCTGTTTCCGGCCTCAGCATCTTGAGCATCAACCGGATTCATTCCCTTTCTGTGCTGATTAGTTCAGGGCATAGACGAGCCAATCTATTGAATTTCTTCACGGCCTCCTCAACTGATAGGTTGCCCTGACGAAACTCAGTGAACTCGTCGTAGTGGCGGTTGGTGACCCGCACGTGAAAGAACTCCTCAAAGAATTCCTTCTCGAAGTCAGCCCATGTCATCTGGTTCACTGGGCGCTTCGCTCTGATTCTCTCCCACCACATGCGTGCATCTCCTATCAGACAGAAGGAGGCGCACTTCACCTTCTCATGTTCTGGCCAGTCCAGAAGCTCCATCGTACTTTCCAGTATTTTGAACCATGCCTGAGCATCCCATGGTTCACTGCTGCCTGAGAAGTTCTCTGGCTTAACTCTCTGCCACTGGATCAGATAGGCTTCTCTCTGCGTTCCTACTGCTGGGGCTACTGGTGTCGTAGGCTGGACTGGTGGAACCTCTAAGACAACTGGTGTCGCTAAGTTAGGCTCTGGGGTGACAGTGGGAGTGTTCTGCTGACTAGCCTTTAAGGTGGCTATTTCCTGTTGCTGTTCATCTCTAGTGCAGTAAGGTCTGGGGGAGGCACTGAACTGCCTGCCTCATGCTGGGGCTCAGTAGCTGGTGTCCTTCTAGCTGGGCGTCCTCGTTCCATTTCTAAAGACATAGAGGACAGGACATGCATAACTAATACAATCATAATTGTATAACTATTGCTATCATGTTATCTATTATCACATACTAACATGCATCAGTTATCTATAAACATGAACTATAACAAGAAAGCAAGGAACATAAATAAAGTAGAGGTATTCTTACTTGGAAGCTGCAGGTTCAATGCTGATGTGTGTGTAGGAAGTATGGAACACTGCTTTGATAACACTCTGTAACGACCCGCCTTCTATTGACTAGGCTGTAAGGTCGTTCGTTACGTAATGCTGTGCTAAATTACTATTGCAGAAATCTGGATTGATTAAAATTTTACTAAACTGATCTCTGTAAAATATGAACTTAATATTCTAGGTGTACCTAGGGGTTGTACACATGCTAGGGAGGATAATCTATGCTTCTCGGATGTCCTGCTAGCTGTAATCAGGCATTTCAATCGATTGGGCTGTCGGATCGATCCAGTGATCGATCCAGCTTGATACTGGCACGGAGAGGGACCCTGGATCGGTCGGCTGACCGATCCACAAGATATGCCGCTTCTGTGTGTTTCTGTGTGTGGCTGGATCGGTCTACCGACCGATCCAGGAGCACACTGATCGGTCGGTAGACCGATCCAGTGGCTCACTGATCGGTCGGCTGACCGATCAGTGAGCGTCTGTGCTCTCTGTTCGCACATGGATCGGTCGGCTGACCGATCCATAAACTCTCTTTTCACGCATGGATAGGTCAGCTGACCGATCCAATGGCACAACTCGACTCTGATCGGTCTGTAGACCGATCTGGGTTCTGATCTCACCCTGAAACTCTGATTTCAGCACTCTGGCGTGCCAAAACCTCACACAACAATTCTAAAATCAATTGCAATATATTCTAGCAACTATTAATCAGCATTCTAACATAATTACTAACAAACTAAATAAATCTCCCATGGTTTAAACATTCTAAGGTCTAAAAATGCATGAAAGAAGAAATACTAAGAATTCAACTATTTAAGCTTGCTAAAACCCCTGAGGATCTTTTATTCCAGTTCCTGCCACCACACCATCTTTGCATTGAACTCTAGCTTCCTCTGCTAGTCCATTTTCCCTTTACCTTTATCTGCATTATAAGGAAAGTAGAATCTGTAAGCTTAAAGCTTAGTAAGAAACCAACTACCTCACTAAAACATGCAACGATGCAAACATGCTTTTAAAGAATGCTATTTGAAATCATGTACTGGCATGGCATACTCTGGTTGCAAGCATAAACTGAAATAACTGAACATGTAAGCTGAAGCATGGCATAACAGGCTAATCACATAGAACAATAATAGAGAACTAAGCTAACTGAAGCTAACCTGAAGCTGAAATCAAACTCAACTAACATAACTGATTTTATGAATTTTGAAAACTAATAGCATAGTAGATAAAAATAATAATCATGTGCTGTTGGGCCCGGCAACTGTACTTACTGTGCGCGCATCCCTAACTAAACCCGGGTTTGCAAGTCCCGAATTTGGTAGGATTTACTAGGTTATCTGAACCTAGGGGCGACTGTGGGAGTCCAACCCAATGGATATCTAATCCGGTATAGTGCCAACTGAAAGGTAAAATACTGAATATAGCTAAACTGTTCTAAATTGCTGTTTCTAGGTTATCTGGACCTAGAGCTAGGTTGTCTGAACCCAGAGGAAACTGTGGGAGCCCACCCATTGGACCGTAGTCCCATATAAGCTAGAATAAACTGATTTACTGATTTAGATGCTTCTAATGCATTCAACTGAGCTGTTAAAATGCCTAGTTTACATTTTTACTTAACTAGCTATTTTATCGAACACTTGGTGTGCCCCAACTCTCCTCTCTATTAGGGAGACCACTTTTAGGCACCCGACAATGTCTAGAAATCCCCACTGAAGAGGGATTACGTGTCCGGCCCATCTAGAAGTGCTCACTAAATCCCTAAACCTGAGAGGAGGGTCAATTTCACGCTATGCGTCGATAAAAATCTGCATATAGCTAAACTAATGCGTAGAAAACCCAAACGGAGCTACTTATACTGCAGGTGAGGGGTTTCTTACCTCGTACGCTAATTTCCTTACAATTCTATTCGCTAGAATTCCGGTGGAGACGACTTCTCGACGATCTTCTCGCGTCCACTGCCCGAAGGAGAGTGTCCTCGTGCCGGAGTTATCGCCGGAAGATGTCCTTGGGGCCCTAGGGAGAGAACCCTAGGTCTTCCTTGTGGTTGGCACCGAGAGAAGGAGAGAAGAAGGGTGTTCGGCGTGAGGGTTTGGAGGGGAGGAGTTTACCGAACCAAATTCTAAAATAAACCAAACCCAACCTAACTCTTCTATTTATATTAAGTGGATAATTGAACCCAACTCTAATATAAATATAATTGATTCCTCTTTCTTTCAGCACGGCCCTGCTGGGTTCACCGGTTACTAAGGCTAACCAAAAGTTATCGGATCCGAGGGGTTCCGGGTTCGATTCCCGCCTAAGCTATTTTGCGGTTCTAATTATTTTTGCTGCTTCCGCTACTCAGAAAATTCAGGAAAAATATCTAAAAATCCCAGAAAAATCATAGAATATTTCTAAAATAGTTTTGAGAATTTTCGGGCGTTAAATAGTAAGACCAAGGTCTTTACCCTCGTAGGACTGGTGACTAGCTACCATAGTCTCTATTAGGGAGCGCACATTGGTACTACGCCTGGGCCCAAGAAAGAAGTTGTTTATTATTTTTAAGTATTAAAGTATAAGTTTTTAACCAAGAGAAACTTTATTATTGTTTTGAAGTAATAAAGAATAAGTTTTGGAACAAATAAAACAAGTTTCACTTATGTTTAGAGTCAGCAAGTTTAGCTTCTTTTAATTCGAAGCATGCAGTATTAGTTTTATTTATTTCCTGATTAGTTTATTGAGCATGATTAGCTTTACCTTTCAGCATGTAGCTTTATTCTTGTGTATTATGAGTATGCAGATTATTTTCAGAGTTTTGCTATTAGTTGAGCATGAGTAGCTTTTCTCTTTAGCATTTCAGTTTTAGCATTCTTCATATTATATGATTTTTCGAGTTTTGTGAGTTAGATAGCGCTTACTAAGCATTGGCTTATAGTTTGCATTCCTCCTACTGCAGATAAAGGAAAAGCTAAAGTATAAGGAAGAAGGTGACAAGATGGTGGGGATGGTGTGTGATGTTGAACTATGGAAGCCTCGGGACTTGGTTAAGAAGTTGTTTAGAGTCCTTCTTTAATGTTATTAGAGAAGTTGAGATTGTTAAAGAGTTGTTTTCTTTTTCTTATGTTGCTAATTGAGTCTATTCTGCATTGTTAGTTTGGTTGTTTCCACTGTTGGAGCTTTATTCATTTGCTATTGCTAGAATAGTTTTTTTTTTAAGTTGTCGTGTCTTATTATTGCGTGGTTGTGAAGTATATATACCAGCCGCATGTGGCTGATGGTTTATTTTGTATGTATTGATGATTATTGTCACCAGTACAGGGGAGACTCTGTCGAAATTTTTCGGTAGAGACTCCTCGTGGTTTCGATCATACCGGTTAAGTAGAGTTAGTAGTTAAGTAACGGTCACCCTTAGAGAGTAGTGGTAGTAAGAAAGGTGGTCGTTACAACTCGTCCCATGTCACCTTCAAAATTTTGTGCTTTGCTGTGTTTAGTCCTTTCTTGTTGTCCTTTTTCTTCAACTTTGGACAATCATCCTTGATGTTCCCTTCTTCATTATAGTTATAAAACCCTATCTTCCTTTCTCTTCTTTTCTTCACCTATACTTGATTAAATTTATTCGATTGAAAGAATTTTTAAAATTTCCTTACCATATATGTTAATTCATCATCGTCGAGGGAAGTGTCGGTGTCTGATTTATCCTTCCTGGCTTTTAGGGCAATGTTGGTAGATTTTTCTATTTCCTGATTATTTACATAACGAGACTCATGAAGTTTCAAAGTTGAAAATAACTTTTCAAGAGTACTTGCATCGAAGTCCTTAGTGATGTAGTAAGCATCTACTAGGGCAAACCACTCTTGAGTTCTTGAAAAAGTGTTAAGTGCGTACCTTCAAGAGTCACGATTTGTTACCTTTTCTCCGAGGTTGTTGAGATGAGTGATCAGATCTTTGATCCTTGCATGGAGTTGGGCTACCTTTTCTCCCTTGTTCATTCGGAGGTTCATCAATTGGCTTCAGAGGATGTCTCGCTTTACTAGTTTGTCTTCTGAAGTACCTTCATGAAGCTCTCAGAATTTTTCCTAGAGATCTTTGGTGGAGTCATAGCTTCCGATCTGACTAATCTCCTGGGATAGAAGAACACTAAGCAAATGAAACTCTGCTTTCACATTAGCCACGAAGTCGGCTTATTCCTTCTTCGTCCACGTGTACTCTTCTTTCTCGGCTTCGTAGTGATCCGTAGGTGCTACAAAACTGTATTTTATAATTAGTAATATTTCAAAATAGCTCTTAAATTTTGGTAGGAAGATGCTAGATTCGTCCATTTCTTTTGCTTTGAATAGCGGTTAGTCCTTTTGAAGTGAGCCTGGGTCTGATACTACTTGTTAGGACTCGCGCGACCGACAAGAGGGGGTGAATTGCCTTGAAAAGCAAAATCAACCCTTTCTCAATCTTATAACTTGATTAAGACAATCACTTTCTTAAAATAAACTAAAATGCATAAATTAAAAGAGACTACCAATTTTTACTTGGTTACAATAGGGGAGGCTGTCAATCCAAGATGTTGAATGCACTAATCAAATTCTCCTTTCGTCGTAGGCGGAGAAGACTCTTACAAATGTTGGAAGCACACAATTAAAGTAGTAGAACAGAAAATGAACTTGTTTATAAGTAATTGTCTAAACTACTGAGACAAGGGCTCTATTTATAGCCTCTGGTCGAATTTGACCATTTACTAATGTGACAGCTCCTGGTGCTTGAAAGGGCTCCGAGTGTCTGAGTGTGAATAAAACTTTTATCCACATTGTAACGACTCTCAACGGCTGCTCTGGATAAAATTTATTTGGTCGGGGCACCTGGAACAGCTTCGGGCACTCGGATCATGTTGACCAACCATCAAATAGGGCGTGTCGAGGATGTACCTTGGGTTGCCCCCAGGGGGTCCAAGCGCCCGGACCGTGTAACGCCCACCCTTCTTACTACTACTACTCTATAAGGGTGAATGTTACTTAACTACTGACTCTACTTAACCGGTATGATCGAAACCATGAGGAGTCCTTACCGAAAAATTTCGGCAGAGTCTCCCCTGCACCGGTGACCATAAACTGAGATACAAACATAGTATACATCAGCCACAGGTGGCTGGAACATATAACAAACTCTCACGCAGTTAAATAAGTATCAAACACTACTCACATCAAAAATAACCCAAAAGTACATACATACTAAACTAAGTACATCTTGGCATGCAACCTAGAACAACAATAATCTCAAATAACATGAATCTTAAAGTATAACTTCAAATGTTTCTTAATCACTAAAATGCGGAAAACTCAATAACATCCCAAGTCTCTCCCATAGTCCTGGCATTACACATCATCGAACACCTCCTTGTCACCTTCCTTTGCTAAATCTTTTCCTTTCCTGTATCTGCAGTAAGAGGAAATGCAATCTATAAGCAAAATGCTTAGTAAGCACTATCTAACTCATAAAAATCTCGATATGCATGTACATATATCTATAACATGAACTAACTGAATGCTTACTAAAGTCTACTCATGTTCATCCAATAGTAAAAGAATCAAACAGGCTGAAATGCTAAACATGTAAAGCTGATCATGCTCTTCTAATAGCAAAGAAATCAAACATACTGAAATGCTAAACATGTAAAGCTACTCATGTTCTACTAATAGCAAAGAGCAGTAAGCTAATCTAAATAATATGCTGGCATATAAGAAAACTACACTTGCTGATTTTAAAACAAAGTAAAACTTATTTCATTTGTTCTAAACTTATTCTTTTATTTCACTTGTTTAAAACATATACTTTAACACTTTTATACTTATGTGAAGCTTATTTTACTTGTTCAAAAGCTTATACTTATAATACTTCAAAATAGTAATCAACTTCTCTTGGGCCCAGGCGTAGTACCATCTTATGCGCGTTCCCTAATAAGTTGGGGTAGCGAGCCACCAATCCTAAAAGAGCAGACCTCGGTCTACCAGGGCCAAGACCTCAGAATTGGACACCTGGATTTGTTTAACGACAACCTCGGAAGTCGGGTACTAGCCTATTCAAAGTAAAATATCTTAATTACTTCTTCTTTAAATGTCTTGACATTTTAATAAGCACATTTTGTGCCAAAATCCCTAAAGTCTTGACTTTAGGATCTACTTAAGGTCTTGACCTTTTTCTTTCTTTTCTTTATCTTTCTTATTCTTGTTAATACTTCTAATAAAAGAATGCTTCTTTAAAAACTGCAATGTTTAAACAACTTCTAACATTGAAATGCTTAAACAAAATCTGCATATAAGCTTAACCAAAATCTATATTCAAGCTTAGTAAAAATTTGCGTACAATATTTATAAAAATCTGCACCGCTACAAAATGCAAAAATCTGCACTGCTACCTAATGCAAAGATCTATACTGCTATAATATGCAAAAAATCTACACTTAATAGGTCAACACTTCTAAACTGTTTCCAACAAAGAAAAGCATAAGGAAAAGAAACAACAGAGTTTCTGTTGCTATCAAAACTAACACGTGATATACTAAACACATGCTGTTCATGTCCAGTTAATTGCATATAAACTAAAATCTGTAAAGCTAACCTAAGATGAAATACTTAAACACATGCTAAATCCATTAAAAAATCCCTTCTCCTCTTCTTTATCAAACTCACGGCAGCAAAGGTAAATTAACCAAGCTAAGGCAGCAAAAAGGGAAATTAACCAAGCTATGGAGAATTATACAGTAAAGAGGTAGAGTCTAAACAACATGCTGTGATAAAAACCAAACTTGTTGTTTTCTTTTAAAAAAAAACTTCTCATACACATTAAGGCAAAATCTGTTACAGCAGGTTCCAAAGCAAGGTAAAAGAAGACTAATTCCCTAACCTATACAATCTTTCCCTTCTCCGTTCCCTTTTGAGGTTCACGGCAACAACCTCAAAACAAGCTCCTTACGACATACATCAAAGAAAACAACAGGAAAAAGCAAGAACTCGATAGCTACTCTTACTGCAGGTGAGTAAGCAACTTACCCTTCGTGTTCTTGGACTTACAGCCGAGAAGAAGGGCTCTAGGGTTCCGGTTAACTCAAGCTCTCGGTCCCTTCTGGTGCTCACGACCTCTCCTCGACGTGAGGACCACCACCCCGTGAAGAGACCCTCGGAGAACAACCTCGCTGACTGCCGGAGACGTGCTTTCTTGCTGCCGTGGTTTCGCCCGAGAAGGAGTCGCGCCGTCGCGAGAGAGGAGAGGAAGAGAGGTTAGGGTTCGGGTAAAATAAAATCTCAAACGCTATTAACTCATCCTTTAATACCTAGGTTCTATTTCTGTTCTCCACTATAACTTAAATATATTTCGTTCCCTACTTGATTAACAAAACTCCCGTGAAACAATTGGTTATCTGCGTTTCAGCCGAAACCCCTGGTCGCGGGTTCGAATCTCGGCTTGGACATTTTTTTATCGAAACTTCTTTCGTTTAGTAAAAATACCAAATGACCTCCAAAAATTACATAAAAATACTCTAAAATTTTTTAAAAATCTCTAAAATATTTCTATAGCATTTCTAAATATTTTTAAATACTATTAGAACTCCAAATGAGAAAAATTGGGTCGTTACAGACCGTCCGAGCGCCTAGACTTGGTCTAGGAGCTAGGATAGTCAACAAAATGTTGACTGCCCGATTCTCCTTCGATCTAGCTCTTGTTCGCTTGGGTGATTTCGGCCATTCAGAATAGAGTTCACTCAAACTCATTTTTTGGCCTTCTCCTCGAACAACCTTCCGCTCTAGTTTCTCATCCCTTGAAAATGTCGCACGCTTCTTTTTCATTCACCATCATATTCTTCCGCAGCACCTCGTCTCTCGGACATACCTGTTAGTGCAATCGACCTCCAAGATTTTAATGTCAGACAAATATGTTTAAGTATGCTTAAGTATGGAACTTGATCAAGGGAAGTCCTAGTTGTAGGCTAGACAAGGGGAAAAATCTTGGTATATCTGGAAGTCAGGTGGATAGGTCTGGAGGACTTGATCCCTGGGTAGCTGAATACTGAGTCCTGGTGAGTGAAGCCAGGTTGAGAAAACCCTAGGAGGTGGTAACCTTAGGTCCTGGTGAGTGAAGCCAGGTTGAGAAAACCCCTAGGGGGTGGTAACCTTAGGTAACGAGAAGTCTTGGAAGAGTGAACTTCAAGCAAGGTTGTTCGGATGATTTCCGGTCGAATATGGACTTCTTCCTTTTCTTCATAAACTAGAACAGGCGGCTTTTCCTGAATGACATTGACTTCCATTCTTTGAATTTTTCGGGCAGCATTAGCTTTAGTCCAAACGATCTCTACATAACATTTACAGGTTGTCTTCTGATCACCTCGCACTTCCCCGACCTGGTCATCAATAGGAAATTTAATTTTTTGACAGAAAGTAGAAACGACCACCCTAAACTCGTTTAGGGACGGTCGACCCAGTATCACATTATAAGAGAATGGGGCATCCACCACCATAAAATAAGATCTTCTTGTTCTCATTAGGGGCTCCTCCCCTAGAGATATGACCAACTTTATTTGACCGAGCAGATGTACTTCATTACCGGTGAATCCATATAGAGGAGTTACCATCTGTTGAAGTTTGCTCGGGTCGATCTGTAATTGATCAAAAGCCTTCTTAAAGATAATATTAACAGAACTACCAGTGTCTATAAAGGTACGAGAAATAGTATAATTGGCTATCATAGCCTTGATTATTAATGCATCATCATGGGGTATTTCTACCCCCTCAAGATCTCTAGGTCCAAAACTTATCTCGGGACCAGCTGCTCGTTTCATGCTGTACCCCACAGCATGAATCTCAAGTCTCCGTGCATGATCTTTTCTAGCCCTATTAGAATCTCCATCAGTGGGCCCACCCGCGATCATACTGATATTGCCCCGAGCGGTATTACTCCTGTTTTCTTCTTGTCATGCTGTCATGGCTTCAGATGGAGTCTTCTCTGACACCTGACTCGTACCGGTCAGGGTAGGTAATGCATCCTGTCGAGGCTCAACCGGGCGATCTTCCAATTTGAGCGGGCTTTGCTGCCTAAGGTACTGATGCCGATAATAGTTTTGCCTTTGGTAGCGATCCCTATTTGCTCTTTTATTTCTCAAAACAAAATAGTCTTTAACATGATGACTACTGGTTTTGTGATAAGTGCACCATCTTCTAGGTGCCTCTAGCTGTATCTCCACATGTTGCACTGCTTGCGGATGATATTCCGGATGACGATGAGGTGGATGAATTGCTCGAGGTCCTCTAGGTGGAGGGGCAGGAGTAGGAGCCTTCTCCTTGACATGGATAGGAGAAGAAGTGGTGCCCTCTTTTCTGCGGGCAACTTGAGCTTCTTCAACATTAATAAATTCAGTGGCACGTTCAAATAAGGAATTAAAATTGGCAGGAGGGTTTCTCACCAGATCTTTTAAAAAATCATTATCATTTAAACCTTGAGAGAAAGCGCTTACTAAGATTTCAATAGTAGCATTGGGTACATCAATAGTTACCTGATTGAATCTTTTGATGTAGGCTCTGATGGACTCTTTAGATGCTTGTTTAATCGAGAATAAACTCCAAGGAGTCTTATGATACCTCTTGTTACTGGAAAAATGGTGTAGAAAAACCTTCTTGAAATCCTTAAATTTTTGGATAGATTTTTCTGGCAATCTCTTGAACTAACGTTGTGCCGCTCCTCTGAGTGTAGTAAGGAACATCTGACATTTCACCCCATCAGAGAATTATTGTAATAATGCTACATTCTCAAATTTCAATAGATGATCTTCTGGATCGGTAGTCCCAGTGTACTCGTCGATCTACAAATTCTGATACCGCTTAGGAAGAGGATCATCCAGCACGCTTTGAGAGAATGGAGAAATGACTTTTTCCGGAGAGCTGTCACTAGTTATCATTTTAACTTTACGCTTTTCTCTATCTGGTGCTTCGCCAGAAGATTCCTGAAATACAGGCCTTCGTCCTCCCTGCTCCATAGGAGTACGAAGAAAGCCTCGTGGACACCTTGTCGGAGAAACCATGGTTGGAGGAAAATATACATGTTCTTCCTCTTTAGGCTCTTTTCCCCTTCGGTGCTCAGTAGTTGAAATTGTTGGATTATGAGCTACATGCAGAGTGGCTCCAGTATGAGCTTGTTGTTGTTGTTGTTGTTGTTGTTGCAGAGCCTTCTGCATATGAGTGTTGATGAGGAAATCTAGCTCCTCTCGGCTAATGGTGAGTAGATTTGATTTTCCAGCCTCTTCCATCTTGTAGTCTCAGATTCAGGTGAAGTTCCCACAGACGGTGCCAAATTTGATCCTGTCTAAGAAGCTCGACAAAATGGAAAGCTGGGAGAAACCTACTGCTGATGAAGAGTAATACCTGACTGAATACTGATCTGAGAACCCCAAAGCGGATCTAGGAAAATGAAGTCCCAAAATATACTCCTTGTGCGAAGCTCCAATGGTGAGAAAGAAATCTAACTGAAGAAAACCCAGATCCGGAGCTTCCGAGGCTTCCTGCGCACAAGAGACCAACCAACACTATCGTCAATGACTTAAGACCGGGGTGGGAATCCCTGGCTAGGCCCTCCGAAGCTCAAGTCAGTGATCTCTATTGGTGTGGAAGAAGGAAGAAGAACAGTAATGGAAAAACTAGGGTTGTGAATGTGAGCAGTGATAAAAACTTACCTCGCCAACAGAGAGGATTCCCTCTTTTATACCACTTCATATAACCTCCGTAGTCATGAAGTGGACCCCGGTTTATTAGAGTTTGTTATGAGATGACATAAGTTGTGTACTTGTGGAAAATAGTTTTTAAGAAATCTTTTTTGTACCCTAGATGTACCTTCTTTGTCGTCTAGTACCTGCAGAAAAATCCAGAAGCCTTTCTCCCGCCACATTAGCAAACCTGTTATACAATCATACACTACAAATATCTTCATTAAACTACTTTATTTGAAATATTTATTTTTGTCCTATTTCATAAGTTATTTCAGAGTGCATCTATCATTCCTGCTTGCCCCTCCTGTCATTGCTATATCATAGACAACTTAATATAACATTGCTCCTCGTATCGGTCAAAATCGAACTCAGACTAGGTCCGATCAATTATTATTACCTCTCATGATGTCTCTTGGGCAATACTGGTCTGCACCCCTCTAAGTTATTATCCTAGCTGGTATTGGGTTGTATTTTATTAAGTATGTAATCTCAACCAATATTGGTATATCCTTTTCAAGTTATTATCCAGCCAAGGCTGGCCTACCTCTCTCAAGATATATCTCGGCCGATATTGGCCTACCTCCCCGGAGGTATATCCCGCTCGATATTGGCCTACCTCCTTTGAGGTATATCTCGGCCGATATTGGCCTACCTCTATGGAGGTATATCCCGCTCGATATTGGCCTACCTCCTTTGAGGTATATCTCGGCCGATATTGGCCTACCTCCCCGGAGGTATATCCCGCTCGATATTGGCCTACCTCCTTTGAGGTATATCTCGGCCGATATTGGCCTACCTCTATGGAGGTATATCCCGCTCGATATTGGCCTACCTCCTTTGAGGTATATCTCGGCCGATATTGGCCTACCTCCCTGGAGGTATATCCCATTCGATATTGGCCTACATCATTTGAGGTATATCTCGGCCGATATTGGCTTACCTTCTCAACTCGGCTATCTCCTTTCCTTTCCTCACCGGGGATCCATGAAACCTAACCCATATCAGTGTTAAAGGGGGAGAAATGGGAATGTTTAAGTTAGAAACTTTTATTTCTCTATTTTGTGCCAAATTTGAAAATTAAGGTTGAGAGCATATGTTAAGGGGGAGCTTGAGTTTTATGCTTCATGTTTACATATTGTTTGTAATTTTCAAAGTTATTATTTGTGTCTAACTTAAACATATTGCCACACATTAAAAAGAGGAAAATTGTTAGTGCAATCGACCTAAGTTTGATCGATACGATCATGGTTTTAATGTGTGTGTCAAAGAGTTTAAGTTAGACTTTCATATTATTTTGATATGTGTTTAAGTATTGCAGGACTTGGTGAAACACATGAGGAACTTGGTGCAACCAAGTTTGGGAAGCTCATCCATGTGCTCGGATCCTTGAGTCGGTGAAGGATGGTGTGGAAGACATCCGAGGGGCCGTCAGATGAGGAGCAACAGAGTGAAGCTGAAGGAAGCGTACTTTAAGACAACGTGAAGGATGACACGGAGAGGAGCTGCGAGCTTGGGTGCATCTGAGGGATGAAGACCGAGGAAGAGAGCTTCAAGGGCGACTCCGAAGAGGATGAGTGTAAGTGTGTAACCAGGACCAGTCGATTGATGGAAGTTACAATCGATTGGTCTAGTTGACTAGGCAGTCAGTCGACTGGGTGCAAATAGAAGCACTTTGTTCACTCAGTCAGCAGCGACTAGTCGACTGATACTTTTACCAGTCGACTGGTAAGTAGCCATTGGCACTGCGAAGTAGCCGTTGACTACCTCCAACGGTAGCACCAGTTGACTCATGGAAGTGCCAGTCGACTGGTGCCAAGATGAGTTGATATGATGATCAACTCTCTCATCTTATTTATAGAAATCTTTGGAGGCATGAAGGAGATTACTGATTATTGTTGAATCACTTCTTTGTCATTGTCCAAAGCTTCCAAGCCATACTATTCTTTCTACTTGATCCGGCAGTAAGAATGGGGGACCCCAATTAGCAGAGTCAACGCCACGTGGAGGTCGAAAGGTAAAAGGTCAACCAGAAGCTTGGCCGAGCTAATTATGATGGTGACAACCGACTGAAGCTTCCGAGAGGAAGCGATACACCCCGACGGGGAGTCGGGGTTCCGACGCTCATGATGAACAGTATAGTAGTGCCGAGCGGATGGCCCGCTCGGCCGAAAGAATAAAGTATCAACACTGCGAACAGTCCCGAGCACGCGACCAGGAAGCTCCCGAGCGGATCAGCACATCCGACCGGTCGGACGTGAGGAAACCGCCGACCGGTCGGACGCTCGGCATGGAGACAAGGACAGAAACATCCTCTGACAGCAGGTGATACGCAGGATCTTAGGGCATGGGCTCACTGTCCCATCAGAGACGTGCTCGGACTGTAGCAGTAAGGGGTCAGGCAAGTTCATCTGACAAGTCCATACTAAGGTATGGCACAGAACACGTGTGCACCTCGGTATGAGTGCACATGCCTCTTCACAGCCCTATATAAGGGTCCTCACCCTTCGCCGGAGGTACGCTCTCTCGCATGTTAGAGCCTCATATCTGCTGTCTGCTTGCCTGACTTGAGCGTCGGAAGGTCGTCGCCGGGGACCCCTCCCCGGCCCGACTTCTGTGCAGGTTCGCCGGAGGTTGGTGCAGCTGGTCGGAGATAGAGGAGAGCGCCACGTGCCCAGCGTCCGTCGATTCAGCGACTCGGACAGGATCAAATTGGCGTCGTCTGTGGGAACGCGCCTGTATCCGAGCGGAATAGATGGACGAGGCTGGATGACCTCACACCGTGATGCTCCCCCAGGAGAAACTCGACGCTCTAATGGAGGCAAGAGCAGCTAAGCTCGTGGAGCAACAGAGACAAAAGGCTCAAGCTGAGCGGATATCCGAGCGACCCAGGAGGACCGACCGGAGAAACATTAGAAATGGGAGCAAAATAAGGGTCCAATCGGCCCTCAGGTGGGAGCAACTCCTGCCCCGATATCGGTCCGACAAAGGGGTCTTCATCAGGCGAGGCAACTGGCCAATAAGTTTCGACAAGTATAACGTATGCTCCTCACTCCACGGGTATTCGGGAGTTGAGAAATTGGGTCATAGGCGTGCCGATCGATAGGTCAGTTCTTTCAATTACCTGTTGCTCAGATTGGTAGTTTAAGTAAGAACTCCCGTGTCGCTCGGCCGGGAGTGTATTAACCGAGCCAAAGGCTCGATAGGAAGACCCCGTGCCGCTCGGCCGGGAGTATATTAGCCGAGCCCCGAGCTCGATGGGAAGACCCCGTGTCGCTCGGCCGGGGGTGTATTAACCGAGCCAAAGGCTCGATAGGAAGACCCCGCGCCGCTCGGCCGGGAGTATATTAGCCTAGCCAAAGGCTCGATGGGAATACCCCATGCCGCTCGGCCGGGGGTGTATTAGCCGAGCCAAAGGCTCGATAGGAAGACCCCGTGCCGCTCGGCCGGGAGTATGTTAACCGAGCCAAAGGCTCGATGGGAAGCCCGTGCCGCTCGGCCGGGAGTATATTAGCCGAGCCCCGAGCTCGATAGGAAGACCCCGTGCCGCTCGGCCGGGAGTATATTAGCCGAGCCCCGAGCTCGATGGGAAGACCCCGTGCCGCTCAGCCGGGGGTGTATTAACCGAGCCAAAGGCTCGATAGGAAGACCCCGCGCCGCTCGGCCGGGAGTATATTAGCCTAGCCAAAGGCTCGATGGGAAGACCCCGTGCCGCTCGGCCGGGGGTGTATTAGCCGAGCCAAAGGCTCGATAGGAAGACCCCGTGCCGCTCGGCCGGGAGTATGTTAACCGAGCCAAAGGCTCGATGGGAAGCCGAGCCCCGAGCTCGATGGGAAGACCCCGTGTCGCTCGGTCGGGAGTGTATTAACCGAGCCAAAGGCTCGATAGGAAGACCCCGTGCCGCTCGGCCGGGAGTATATTAGCCGAGCCCCGAGCTCGATGGGAAGACCCCGTGCCGCTCGGCCGGGGGTGTATTAACCGAGCCAAAGGCTCGATAGGAAGACCCCGCGCCGCTCGGCCGGGAGTATATTAGCCTAGCCAAAGGCTCGATGGGAAGACCCCGTGCCGCTCGGCCGGGGGTGTATTAGCCGAGCCAAAGGCTCGATAGGAAGACCCCGTGCCGCTCGGCCGGGAGTATGTTAACCGAGCCAAAGGCTCGATAGGAAGACCCCGTGCCGCTCGGCCGGGAGTATATTAGCCGAGCCCCGAGCTCGATAGGAAGACCCCGTGCCGCTCGGCCGGGAGTATATTAGCCGAGCCCCGAGCTCGATGGGAAGACCCCGTGCCGCTCAGCCGGGGGTGTATTAACCGAGCCAAAGGCTCGATAGGAAGACCCCGCGCCGCTCGGCCGGGAGTATATTAGCCTAGCCAAAGGCTCGATGGGAAGACCCCGTGCCGCTCGGCCGGGGGTGTATTAGCCGAGCCAAAGGCTCGAGTATCGAGGAGTATGTTAACCGAGCCAAAGGCTCGATAGGAAGACCCCGTGCCGCTCGGCCGGGAGTATGTTAACCGAGCCAAAGGCTCGATGGGAAGACCCCGTGCCGCTCGGCCGGGGGTGTATTAGCCGAGCCAAAGGCTCGATGGGAAGACCCCGTGCCGCTCGGCCGGGGGTGTATTAGCCGAGCCAAAGGCTCGATAGGAAGACCCCGTGCCGCTCGGCCGGGAGTATATTAGCCGAGCCCCGAGCTCGATAGGAAGACCCCGTGCCGCTCGGCCGGGAGTATATTAGCCGAGCCCCGAGCTCGATAGGAAGACCCCGTGCCGCTCGGCCGGGGGTGTATTAGCCGAGCCAAAGGCTCGATAGGAAGACCCCGTGTCGCTCGGCCGGGAGTATATTAGCCGAGCCCCGAGCTCGATGGGAAGACCCCGTGCCGCTCGGCCGGGGGTGTCTTAGCCGAGCCAAAGGCTCGATGGGAAGCCCGTGCTGCTCGGTCGGGAGTATGTTAGTCAAGCCAGAAGCTCGATGGGAAGACCCCGGACCGTTCGGCCGGAGGTATATTGATCGAGCCGCACGCTCAAGGATCGAAGGCCCCGAGCCATTCGGCCGGAGGTATATTGAACGAGCTGCACGTTCGAAAAAATGAAGGTCCCGAGCCGTTCGGCCGAGCGTGCGATATCCTTCATCGGCACAAAAAAGCGAAGGCCCTCGAGCCGATCGGCCAGGAGGTGTATATATTTAGACTCGTAAGCGAATGACCCGTGCTGTTCGGCCGGGCATAAATATTGTTCGAGCACAGGATATGATACGAAGGACAAGGTCGCTTGACCTGGTAAGGAGTTAGCCTTGAAAGGCCGACGAGTCCCGTCGTTAAAGATCGAGAGCCGCGCCGACCGGCTATAAATATCCGCGCCGTCGAGCTCCGACGTTAAATATGTAGAGACGAGCCGGCGTCTATAAACTCTCCGAGCGGAAGACCGTCTAGCCCAGACGTTAAACCGTAGAGATGAGCCGGCGTCTATAAACTCTCCGAGCGGAAGACCGTCTAGCCCAGACGTTAAACCGTAGAGACGAGCCAGCGTCTATAAACTCTCCGAGCGGAAGACCTTCTAGCCCAGACGTTAAACCGTAGAGACGAGCCGACGTCTATAAATCCCCGAGCAGAAGACCGACGACCGACGAGCTCCGTCGTTAAAGATCGAGAGCCGCGCCGACCGGCTATAAATATCCGCGCCGACGAGCTCCGTCGTTAAATATCGAGAGCCGCGCCGACCGACTATAAATATCCGCGCCGAGGAGCTCCGTCGTTATAAATCGAGAGTCACGCCGACCGGCTATAAATATCCGCGCCGACGAGCTCCGTCGTTAAAAATCGAGAGCCGCGCCGACCGGCTATAAATATCCGCGCCGACGAGCTCCGTCGTTAAAGATCGAGAGCCGCGCCGACCGGCTATAAATATCCGCGCCGACGAGCTCCGTCGTTAAAGATCGAGAGCCGCGCCGACCGGCTATAAATATCCGAGCGGAAGACCGACGAGCTCCGTCGTTAAAGATCGAGAGCCGCGCCGACCGGCTATAAATATCCGCGCCGACGAGCTCCGTCGTTAAAGATCGAGAGCCGCGCCGATCGGCTATAAATATCCACGCCGAACCCGCGACTGTGAACTTACTGGACGGAACTAAGGACACCAAATAACGAGCGTTCGCAAGTACTAAATTAATTATGTCCGATCGGCCATCAGTTTGCCAATACTTCGCATTCACTGAATGCAAACAGTATAGCCAATCGCTAAACGATTTCAAGGAAATCGAGTCAATTGATTGACCTGATCGGTCGTCTAGTGGGAAACACGTGGAGCTTTACTGACTCTACGAATAAGCACCAAACACACAAGAGACGGCAATGAAGGGCAAACAAAAATAGAGGAAAAGGAAGACAATTACGCCGATCGGCACATGCAAATATTTTACATCAGCAGAGCGGATGAAATACAGAAAGTACTTGGAAGAACTCGCTTCACTCCGGGTCCTCAAAATTAAAAAAGGCGTCCGGGATATCGTCAATCATAGCCGCCAGATCTGAAGAGGGAATGCTCAGGTCAGCAGGAAGGTGTTCCCCCTTCTTCAAGTACGCCATGGTGACCTTGACCGCCTCGGCGAAAGTTGAGGAGACGTTGCCGCTGAATTTCGTGCCGAACCGTTCCGAGCGGAGGTATTCTTGGCGCTCTGCGGCTAGGCGACTCGGCTCTCCCTCCTTATATCTTTTGAGTACCGCCCGGGAAGCGGTTAAGGAATCTTGGACTGCCTTCAAGTCCACCTCAGCCTTTGTATGTTCTGCCGAACGGTCCTCCCGCTCGGCGTTCAGCTGGGCCTCCAGATCCTTGGATCGCTGATCTAGCGCACGGACATCTATTTTCATCTTGTCCAGATCAGCTATCGCTCGCTTCTTCCGGGCAGTAGCGCGTTTGGCATCCGCTTCACGCTTCTTGACTTGGCCCTCTAGCCGAGCCACCTCTGTAGCCAGGTCGGCGGCCTTCTTCTGTTCGGCCTCGAGGGCTTGTTTCCCCCGCTCGGCCGGTGGACCCCCCGAGACTTGGAGTTTTTCCATGAGATCCTCCAGCTCGGCTAGCCGATGGCTAGTGGCAATTTGCTCAGCCCAATGCTGTAAGGGAAATAATAAAATCAGGAACTAAACAATAGCATGGCACAAGAAGAAAAATGAACCTACCTGAGTGGCCTGCTGCATGTGGTTATCGCCGAGCTGCTTGGGCGTCATGAGGGCCACCCGAATCTGGGCGTCCTCGAAAAGTTTGGCGATCGGACCCGTCAAGGTTATTTCATGAACGGGGCTTGATGGCCGATCGACAGACAATAAATATTCCTCCGATGGGAATCGAAGGGTAGTCTTGATGGTCGGGTGGCCGGCCGGCACTTCCTCAGCCGCAGTCGCCTGGCCCGAGGACTCCCCTATAGTTGAAGTTTCGCCCAACCGTCGTAAGCGACGACGAGTCCGTGGAGGAGAGCCAGAGGGCTGTGCGATGGGCGAGGCCACTGGGGTCCCGATCTTCGACGGCGTGCGATCTGGCGAAGCGATGTCGATCGGCGCTTGTGATTCGCCCTCTTGGGTCGACAGAAGGCTGGGGTCTCTTCGACGTTTCCGCCGAACTTCCAGTGGTGAATCCCCGGCCTGGGGGACTCCCAACTCGGCTGGAGCAGAGGAAATAGGATCCGCCTCAACCTCCGTTGAAGCGGATTGGGTAACTTCTGTTTCAGGGGCGGACTGCGTCCCCCCCTCTCCTGCATCTGCCGGGTTGCTGGGGTAGCCGCCTCAATCTCCACGGCCTTCAATTTCAGATGATCGGTAGCCTTGGAGCGCCACATGACTTCAGCTGCAGCGGAAGAAATTAAAATCAGTTAGACAAAAAAGGCGAAGGGAGTAAAGAATCCTTACCCATGCGGTAGGGGAGATTGGCCCGAACGGGAGATAATCCAAATATGTACAACACTCCCTTGAGAAGCAACTGGTCGATTTTGTACCGCTGACCGGACAACCAGTTTGCCGCATGAAGGTAGGCCGGATTGCTTCTGAATTTGCCGAGTTCCGGCTGGGTCGGCACAGCGGTCTGCCATTTGGTTCGGAATGCTGGCCGCTCGGGAAGTCATATATAGAAGAAGAACTCCTTCCAGTGCTTGTTGGAGGTCGGCATGTTCTCAAAAAATTTAAAGCCTATTCTACTTTGGAAAATAAAAGTACCCAATTCGGATTGTTTGGGATAGAAGAAGTAGTGGAATATTTTGGGGTCAAGTGGGATACTGTGCAGCCTAAAGAGGACGACCATCCCACTCAGCAACCTAAAGGAATTTGGCACAAGTTGGCCGAGCGGGATGCGGAAATAATTACAAACTTCCAAAATAAATGGATGGGTAGGAAATCTAAGGCCGCCCTGGAATTGGTCTAGAAAAAAACAAATGGTACCGATCGGAGGGTTATGGGGCCGATCGGTCGGGCCGGCTACAACTATTTCATGGTCGTTAGGGATCCCGTAGGTCCTAACAACGCGCCGGGCGCGCTCCTCATCGAACCTACTCTCCATACTCATATACCACGGACCGTGAGCCTGGGCAGCGTGTTCGGAAGAGCTCGCCATCTCGAAGAGACAAAAGGACAGCCAGAAATCGGAGGAATGGGAACGAAAGAGAGGCAAAATGAGTAAGGAAGACCTAGTAAGCGAAGAAAGAAGGCTCACTGAGAAGGAGACGGACGGAAGAGATCACTGGTGAGATGGTAGCCGCCGAGAAACAGGAACTGGATCGCCGGAAGCCGTAGCAGTAGGAGAGTTAGAAGGACAAAGCACGAGCAAAGATGCGGCAGAGGAGGACTGAGGCTTTATACGGCCGAAGTCGATTGGCCTCCACCGTCGGATGTAGGGCACAAGACACGAGCTCATCATCTAGCCGTCCATTTCAGACGATGGTGTCCCATCATAAGTAACGCCGCCGCCACGCAATGGTCGACGCGTGGCGCTGAGCGATTTGGCGCATTCAATGTGCACCATACCACGCACGCGCAGCCTTAATGGGATGGATTGCCGCCGTTCCCGAGGGGATTCAGACAGGCGGCAACGACGGCAGGTCGCATGAGTCACATCTGAGCGAGCGCCGAACGGCTTAATTCGGCGCACACGCCGAGCGGCCTGTGGATTACTTGTAAAACAAAAGGCGACGAGCACCCGCTCGGACACACAGTCCAGTCAGTCGGACTTAATCGCCTCCTTCGACTAGACTTGAAGGGGAGGCAAGTGATCCGGCAGTAAGAATGGGGGACCCCATTTAGCAGAGTCAACGCCATGTGGAGGTCGAAAGGTAAAAGGCCAACCAGAAGCTTGGCCGAGCTGATTATGATGGTGACAACCGGCTGAAGCTTCCGAGAGGAAGCGATACACCCCGGCGGGGAGTCGGGGTTCCGACGCTCATGATGAACAGTATAGTAGTGCCGAGCGGATGGCCCGCTCGGCCGAAAGAATAAAGTATCAACACTACGAACAGTCCCGAGCACGCGACCAGGAAGCTCCCGAGCGGATCAGCACATCCGACCGGTCGGACGTGAGGAAACCGCCGACCGGTCGGACGCTCGGCATGGAGACAAGGACAGAAACATCCTCTGACAGCAGGTGATACGCAGGATCTTAGGGAATGGGCTCACTGTCCCATCAGAGACATGCTCGGACTGTAGCAGTAAGGGGTCAGGCAAGTTCATCTGACAAGCTCATACTAAGGTATGGCACAGAACACGTGTGCACCTCGGTATGAGTGCACATGCCTCTTCACAGCCCTATATAAGGGTCCTCACCCTTCGCCGGAGGTACGCTCTCTCGCATGTTAGAGCCTCATATCTGCTGTCTGCTTGCCTGACTTGAGCGTCGGAGGGTCGTCGCCGGGGACCCCTCCCCGGCCCGACTTCTGTGCAGGTTCGCCGGAGGTCGGTGCAGCTGGTCGGAGATAGAGGAGAGCGCCACGTGCCCAGCGTCCGTCGATTCAGCGACTCGGACAGGATCACTACTCTTAATCTCCATCTTATAATAGAAGAAGAGTACTTTGTAAGAGGTTGTACTCCACCGAGAAAGAGTAAGCTCTACCCGAAGATTGCCGGGGACTGATCCACTAAAGGATTAAGGGTTTGTCCACCTCAAGGACACACCATGGAGTAGGAGCAAGCAATCTCCGAACCACGTAAAGGAATCGTGTTAGCGTTTGTATTCTTGTTTGCCTTCATTGCTTTAGTTTTTGTATTTCCGCTTGTGCACTAACGTTTTGTAGAGAAGCAATCAAGTTGGGGGTGACCTAGCCATTCAACCCCGTTCTAGCCAGTCACTGATCCCCTACAGACATAACCTGACTTGGTTGATCATGTTGGTAACCCAAGGTAGTTTTGATATATTCAACCAAGTCAAGTTAGGTTTTGTTAGTTTTTAACCCTGTGTCTAAGTGTGCAGGAACTTAGGAGCACAGGAAGTTGAGTGAAAGACGTAGCTAGTGAGAAAGATGACACGGGAGAGAGCTGACGGGGTGCATCCGAGGGATGTGGTGCTGCGGAAGAGTATGTGGGCGAACAAGAAGGAGGTGTGCCGAATTTTTGAAGGACGAGAAGCGAGAGCGGAAGATTGCTCGAAGGTCAGAAGTTGGGTTCGGGTGAGCCCTATTTCGGATGACCGAGAACACCCAAGCAAGCGAAGCCAGAGCTGAAGACTCAGACCAAGGCAAGCTGATCCGGAGTGGAAGACCGGGATCAAAAGTCAACAGGATGTTGACTTTCTTAGTTTGGGCATCCGAACTCGCCAGACTTCGGGCATCCGGAACCCTTCCGGGCGCCCGAACCTTGATGTTTATCCGGATCACATCAAATATGATCCGTTGTGACGGGGATAAAATTTTATCCCCCTCCAGGTGCCTGGAACCCTTTCAAGTGTCTCAACCAAGGCTATAAATACAACCCTGGTCCCAGAAGCCTAGACAGAACACTTGAAATGATTTCTCCTGTCTAACTTCGTATTTTCAGTGCTTTAATTGCTGTAAAAAGCTTCTTCACTTAAAGGAGATTTTTATTGAGTTTTTTCATCTTCCTTGGATTAACAACCTCCCTCATTGTAACCAAGTAATTTTTGTGTGTCTCATCTTTTTAATTTCCAATTTCTTGATTATTTTTATGCAAGTGTTTAATTAAGCTATAACGCTCGAGGAAGGTTTAGTTTTATTTTTTCAGGACAATTTCTCTCCCCTCTAGCCAACCGCCATCGATCCTAATAGATCATATCAAAACTACCTTAGGGTACTTATAATTTCTCTTTTTTTAATTTGAGCAAACCCAAGTTAAGTTAGGGTAAATGATAAACAAATAATGGTTATAATTTTTGTAAAAAAAAATTACAAGTACAAAAATTAAAAATTGTACTACCCTGCCCCTAAACTTAATCTTTACTAGTCCCCCTTTTGATCACATTAAAAGTGAGGTACTTTAAACATATTACTTGGAAAGTCTAAAAAGTCTAAGGGAAAACAAAAAGATATGAAAAGTTAAGTTTCAAAAACTTTGATTAAAAAAAACTTTCTTTAAAAAATTTAGCAAGGGTTGAAAAAAAGTTAAATTTTTGGCAAAATCAAAAAATTTGCATTTTAATCACTAGTTCATAAAAAATTACATAATTTTTTTTAAACAATTTAAAGCATTAGTTAAATGCTTCACAGTAAGTCAATTAAACATTCAATTCAGTAATTGGCTTCCAGGCTATGGCGATGCACTAGGCCTTCTTAGTTATTGGAGCATCAACTACTTCTAGACAAAGTCATTTAAAGAATTTAAGCATTTAATTTTCTTTCTGAAAGCCCTAATTCCAAAAATACAGTTATCCTAAATATAATTTTGGAACCCAAAATAGGTTCTTTCCTACAGGATTAATTAAAAATTTCTTAGCAACATATTTCTGTGATATTTTCAAATTTAGCCCTTATGAAATCTTATAATATCAATTTAATCCTTTATAGTTTCTAAAATTTGAAGAATGCAGAACTTTTTAAGTTTTCTATTTATTCCTTTAAATTAGCATTTTCAATTTATCATGCTCCTCTATTAAGCATGACTTTGCTAAGAATCTTTTTATTTCTAAATTCTCCTTTTTCAAATGACCATTTTTACTTTTTGATTTGCACATTGATTTAGTCATAGACTTAATACCAAAATAGAGTTGATCAGGAGATAAGAGACATACCTCACTTACCATGTCGGATTTGAAGCTTGATTCTTCTCCTACTTTGCTCCTTTCGTCTGATGTCGCACCCCCTTAATCGATATTGGCTTTTGATGTACTTTGGTCTTCGTGACTAGCCATCAGTGCTAGCCCGGCATATACTTCTATTTCTAACTCAGATGATGAGCTTTCGTCCCAAGTAGCCTTGAGATTCTTGTGTTTATTTGGCTTAGGCCCCTTGCTTTTTTCCTTTTTGAGCTCCGGGAAATCCTCCTTTATGTGACCTTCCTTTTGACACCAGTAACATCAAACTTTTCTTCTATTTCTTGGAGTTTTTCTATTCTATATTTCTTTAAATTTATTAGATCTAAAAAATTTCCTAAACCTCCTTACCATATAAGTTTCTTGGTTTCCTTCTAGATCTGAGTCTGACTCGCGTTCGTCCTTCTTGGTGGCTCTCAGTGTCAAGTTCTGACTTGACTCTTTACTTGATCCTACAAATCTAGATTCATGTAATTCTAAGGTTGAAAACAATTCTTCTAGTGTACTTACCTCCAAGTTTTGTGAGATATAGTATGCGTCGATTATTGAGGTCCATTATGGAGTGTTGGAAAAGACGTTAAGCGCGTAGCGTACTGAGTCTCTATTGGTTATCATTTTGCCTAGGTTGACCAGTCTGGTGATCAGTTTCTTGATCTTCATGTGTAGCTGGGCTACCTTCTCACCTTTTTCCAGATATACGTTTGTTAGTTGATTTCGAAGAAGGTCTCATCGTGCGAGCTTCATTTTGGATATACCTTCATGGAGTCCATGAATTTCTCCCAAAACTCTTTGGCCGACGAGTTGCTTCTGATGCAGTTGACTTCGTTAAGAGGCAACACACTCAGCAGGTGATATTCTGCTCTGATGTTGGCTATGAAATCACTTTATTCCTTCTTTGTTCAAAGATACTCATTTTTCTCTACGCCTTGTTGATCTTTTGAAACTACAAAATCATATTTAATTATTAAAATAATTTCAAAATCAGTTTTAGAAATACCTCCATTCGGCGTTTCTAGAGCGCGAACTATCCCTCAAACTTTGGTGGGATAAGGCTTGGTCCGACCATTGATTTTGCTTCGGTAGGTGGTTAGTCCTTCTAAAGCGAACTTTGCTTTGATACCAATTGTGGGACCCTTGGCGGTCGACTAGAAGGGGTGAATAGCCCTACAAAACAAGAACACAAACCCTTCTCGAACTTTTATGACTTTAATAAATCAAACACTTGCATAAGAAATAAAAGATTAAGTAAAGAAAGAAATGAGGCACAACGGGATCTACTTGGTTACAACCGGGGAGGTTGTTAATCCAAGGAAGTTGAAAGCTCAGTAAACAGTCTCCTTCAAGCCGACAAACCTCTTACAACGTTGATGGCTCACAAACAAATAGTAGAATAAACTAAAAGTGTTTACAAGTGTTGTTCAAAATCATTGGGACCAAGGTTGTATTTATAGCTCTAGTCGAGGTGTCTGGAAGGGCTCCAGGTGCCTGGAAGGGGATAAACTTTTATCCTTATAGCAACAAAATGCGCCACATCACGTTTCGGATAATTTTCTTCTTCGAGCGCTCGGACTCTGAGAGCCCAGACCAGGTCTGGGCGCCCCGGACCAAAAAATCAGCCTTTGTTGATTTTTCGATCTCGGTCTTCCGCTCCGTTTCCACTCACCTTGGTCTGAGTCTTCCGCTCCGGCTCCGCTAGCATTGGTTCGGGCCTTCCGCTTTGGCTCCTCTTGCTTAGGTAATCTCGATCATCCGGAATAGAGCTCACCCGAACCCAACTTCCGACCTTCTTGATCAATCTTCCGCTCTGATTCCTCGTCCCTTGGAAACGTCGTGTGCCTCCTTCTCGTCCGTCCACGTACTCTTCCGCAGCACCTCATTCCTCAGACGCACTAAGCCAGTCGACTCTCTTCCGTGCTGTCCTTCTCGCTAGTTGCATCTTTCGTTTAACTTCCTGTGCTCCTAAGTTCCTGCACACTTATATACAAAGGTTAAATACCAACAGGACCTAACCTAACTTGGTTGATCATATCAAAACCACCTTGGGATACTTACATTTGGGACCTAAAACAAGGGCTCATTGGGAGGTAACCTAAGAGTTTTTTTTTCTTTTGTTTCATTATTTTCTATTTTATAGAGCCTAATAGTATCATCTTTGTATTTTGCAGGTTTTTGGATTTGGCCATGTCATTTGGCACGACCTTAGAAGGGAAAAAAGTCATTCCCATGCCATTTGGTACGGGCAAGAGAAGGACGATAGAGCCATCCTGGCTCTGCCTGTGCCAATTGGCATAGACATCTCTGCCAAAAATAGCTCCCGTGCCATTTGGCACGGGCCATTAGGAGAACCCGTGCCCTAAGGCATGGGTTAGAAAATCATAACAGAGCCATTTTGGCTCTGCCTGTGCCATTAGGCACAGGCACTAAGCAATAAAGGAAGCTTGTTGTGCCATTTTGCATGGACACAGGAGAGAAACATAACCATTCAGGCTTTGCCCATGCCAAAAGGCATGGCTACAAATGGGGGAAGTGCAAGTTGGCAGTGTCCATTTGGCATGAGTCATGCTAATGACACACGGCTGGGCACGGCAATCATCCCATACCTACCTCTTGCTACTATTCACCTTCTTCTTTCCCCCAAACTCCTTCCACTTCTAAAACCTATTTCTCCTACACAAGATCTACTCTCTCCACCCTCAAATTTCCTCTTTCTCTTTCAAATAAAGAGTAGATCTTGAATAAATTCTTCCTTATATCCATTCAAAAATCTAGATCTATTCTTTTCTCTTTTCTCCTTACCTTTTCTTCATTAGATCCGACTTCTTAATTTGCAAATAAATCTTCCCGATCTTGGATATGTCTAACGTCATGAAACGTATTCACAGATTGGGTGGATCTAGTAGAGGGGATGATTCAAGGAAGAACAAGGAAAAAGGAAAAGTACCCATGAAGGAGAAGGTGCCTACAAAAGGAAAAGGAAAGCGTCCAGCTCAAGATGAAGGCAAAACTAATGAATTCAGTGTCTTACTTAGAAATGAAGAGCAAAAGTTTTGATTTGATAATCTGTTTAGCCCTAAATTAGTTTGTACTCATTACATGGATAGTACAACCATAGAGTGCTTGGGAATAAGAGATGACGTGGATTGGTTGATTAGTAATATTGAATGGAGTGAATTGATGTAAACTAGTGAACCAACCTATCCTCGCCTTGTCCATGAATTTTTAAGTTCCTTAAAGTCTAATTTCACCTCTGACGAAGATCATGATGGGTAAATTAGCTTTAGATTAATGAATCATGATTATCTTTGGACTTTGTATGAGTTTAATAATTATTTTGAATTACTTACGGGGGTACCTCACAAGTTTGATTTTAGATACAATACAAATTCCTTTTAGAGTTTAATCACTGGTTTACATGAGCCCCATGACCCATCTAGATCTATAGCCTCCCAAATACAAAACCCCATCTTTTGATACCTCCACCGTGTTATGATCAAGACTATCTATGGTAGAGTTGAGAGTGACAGTGTGGTAAGAAAGGTGGAGCTTTACTCTTTATGGGTCATGTTTCAAAAAGTAGAATTTGATAGAGAGTTTCATTTTTGCAAACTATGCAGAGAGCGGGTAAGGCAACTTTAGGAACAATTGTGTTTGGTGGATTCATTACAACCATTGCTAGAAAACTGGAGTTAGACATCTCAAGTCTAGATAGTATACATGGAAATATTAAAATAGATATAGACACGTGTCTAGTAATGGAAATGATTTGTCAGGATGAAAATGAATTCAATTTTCCTAGAAGGGAATGATTTCCTATCCCTTTGTCAAATCCCGAGTGCACAATAATACAATTAGATTATTAAGGATCCAATTCCTAGTTCCTCCGCATCCCCCAGAGAGCATCACGAGTATCCCTCACCTAGAGGTCGGCACCGGTCAGATTTTCTGACCCGGCTAGATATTCATTTGCATATGGTAGTGTTGGGCCTTCTAGCTTTAATTTCTCTGATTTTCATACATCATTGGACTCTCTTCATGAGAAGCAAGACATTTCTTATAAGATGTTGGAGGATCACTACAGCTTCACTCATGATCAGTTCCAACATGTACAGAACCAGTTTCAAAAGAGGGATAATTTTTATAGTAGAGTATCCAGTTTTGTGGGAGACTACTACACTCACCAAGGGAAAATGAATGAATTTATGGACTCAATGGATATCACGGGTCAGTAGGTGGCCGCATTATTCCAGTATTATGAAAATATTGACCATCTCCTTAGAGTCCCTAGATATCCCCCTGGGCCACTGGAGAGTACACCTCCTCCGGGTGGTCTATCTTCAGCGAGTGATAATCCTGTATGTTTCCCACCTCCCTTCCTTCAACCACCCCCTTAAGTTAATTTTCATTGAGTACAATGAAGTGTCTAAGTCTGGGGGGGGTTTTCTTGTTTAGTTGCAGTTTGTTTTTGCAGTTTATTTTCTTAGTCTAGTTGCACTTTGTTTTCTTTCGAGTTTTGAGGCATTTTGAGTTACATTACCCACACTATTACCGCTGACTTGACGAAAAGTAAACTTCTAGCATGTTTATTATCTAGAGGTCATGAGCTATATTTCCTATTACTAGTTTATTTAGTGATATATTTTTCTATCTACAATGAAACGAAATGAGCATAGCAATTATTTGAAAACAAAATTTTTCACGCGATTATTGTTTAGATTTATGTTGTTAGGTTGTTAGTGCTATATGCTTGGTGATCTACTTTTCTCTATCTTCAATAGCAGGACATGAAAAATTGGACTTCATTGAAAGGATTTAATTTTAGTCTAGCTTAAGGATCTCTATACACTATGCCTTATTTTGATAGTTGAAAGTTCTGAAATTAGTCATGATTCATTAGACTTGATAAGTACTTGAATTCTCATGGTGATTTCTTAACTACATCTCAGCTATTAGATTGATGCTCGAAATATTAAAGCTCATTTGGAAAAATAAAAATCCCATAAATTTGCATCATTACAATTGTGCAATAAAAAAAAACATATGAAATAAGGGATTGAAAATTTATTGTCATAAGTAAAAACTAGTTGTTTGTCCCTTTGAGACCGAGTTAGGTTACTGGGAAACGAACACTAGATTTCTCTTTTTATGGAACACATTCTTTAGACCTTGGGTATAGTTAGGAAAGATGAATCAAGCAGTATTTACTACTAGAAATAATAGGAAAAAAATAGTTCAGTGACGACTTGACTAAGATTTAGAATTGATACTTGAGAGATTTAGGTCACATTTTGCACTGAGCATGGAGGACTTATTCTTAGGCTAAGTTAAATCCATTTATGATCATTGTAGTAAAAGGCGAATACGTTCGCCCCCAGCGCCCCTGCCAACCCGTCCCAAGGCCAACACGGAGGAGATAAATCACGAGCGGCTACTAGCCTTTAGAATAGTGACTAGCACATAAGGGAGGTATTTACCTCGCCTTTGTCAAGATTCGAACCCCCAGACCTCATTATGGCAACACCTCATGTGCTAGCCACTAGACTCATCTGAAGGGACTAAATCCATTTATGATCATGCTCATTATTGAAATTGTCTGATAGAGTTAAATTGATTCATCAAGGACAATGTTGCACTTACTCTTACACATGCTTCTAGATTCAGAATTTTGTTTGATAACAATCGAATGCTTACTTGTAGATCATTGTGATTATGCTCATTAGTTTCACTAGTTTGATAAGAATTAGATAGAATCACTAGGGATACTCATTTTAGCTCATGAATCTAGATCGTAGAGTTTGCTTGAGGATAAGCAAAGGTTTAAGTCTAGGGTGATATGTGCATAGATTATATATGTTATTTTATCGTTTAACGCACATCTTTTTGTATTCATTTGGTTATGATCTATGCTTTTGTACCTTTTTTTTATCATATTTTAGCATAATTACTTACATCCAGAGATCTGCTCAATTACTTGTTTTAACTTTTAGGAGCAGTTTGGAGCGAAAAAGACACTAAAGACATAAATAAAGATCAAATGAAGCAAGGATTGGAGTCCCATATTATTTTAGAACTAAACTGGGTCTGACCATGCCTTGAGATAAGACCAGAAGAAGATTCAGATGGTGGTCGTCTGCAAAGGCACGACGAAGGACAAAAAGAAGACATGGTCGTGCCAAATGGTATAGCCAGAGAGAAGAAATAGCACAAGAAGAGGGAGAAGTCATGTTCCGAAGCACAACCAAAAGCTTTCCATTCCATTTTCCAGAGCTAAATTGGACTTGCCCGTGCCTTGAGGCACAACCATGAACTTCGAAGTGCAATTCTGAAGAGCTGGTCGTGCCAATTGGCATAACCAAGAAGAGGCAAAGCAGAGTTGCTCTGCTTTGGCCGTGTCAAACCACATGGCTTGGTCCTGTGGACAGAGCCAAACTAGCTCTAGCCATTCCTTATGGAACGACCAAGAAGCCAGCAGTAGAGAAGGAGCTGTGCCATTTGGCACAGGCAAACACTTGTGGCTGAGATTGATTGGCTCTGACCATGTCAAATGGCACGACTAGATGCTGGAGTCATGTTCAAGCCGTACCTAGAGGCACGACCACCCCATGCCACACCTCTATAAGAGGGGCACTTCATCTCCTCCAAAAGGGGAGGAAGTTTGGCGGAAAGGAGGAAACCATCTAGGTCAAATCCTTGAATCCAAAGGCGTCCTTTGGGTGATTTGAAACTATTCTGCTGCTCCATCCTCGTCGGCACAATAAGATCTGCATCCAAAGACTTCACTTGACATCAAAGGATAAGATTTCTCTTCTTTCTCTTGGATTTCTGTTACTATGAGTCTTTGGATTGCATTTCTAGCTATTATAGAGTAGATTTAATCTGTTCTAGGACGTAGGATGTAATTGTAATGTATGGATGATATACCCTCTATAGAATTGCTAATGACCTAGTTTGATGACGCTTGTGTGCATTTGTTCTATTTGATGAAATGCTTGTATAGAGGCATTCCCTTATGATAATGAATTTGTCTATCTAGATTGCATTTCTGTATGCTTAGATCTTAATTTTGAATTAGATACATTGTTGTGTGTCTATATCGGGACTATGCGCGGACCTGAATTTTCGTTGATCAAATGCATAAATCGGCATTTCTTTTGTGTGTGTGTTCTGATATAGCTCGACATTACCTTAGGATACTTATTTGGAGTTGAGTATCTAAAGTAACTATCCTTCTATATGGAATGCAACCTCCTAAGGGAGGATGATTTTATGTATGGATAAGTTTATCACTTAACCTAATAGGCTTCCCCTAATCATATGCTACGCAAATGACCTATGTAATCTAGAGACGTATACCCGGAGGAGCCTTATGACAGGAGGTACTCTACAGAAAATTCGGACTCTCTAAGTTACTTCTTCACTTGATGGCATACTTGGTTACTGGCAGGGGAAGCACTCCGATACAGCGTCGCGGGGTGGAATTCGGTAGATATTTAGACTATCCTCAAACACACAAGCAGAGGACTAGGAACGGGCCAATTCATAGCACAACATCTACCATTACAATGAAACTTTAAACCCAGAACATCTTCTAAACTAAAGACTTCCTCAATTTACTTTCTTTACTTTTACACTTTAGTTCAAAAATCTCAAAACAAACATCTATCGATTTTGTCTATCTAAATTCGAAGTGTAAAACCAACTAGCATTTAAACTTCAATCCTCGTGGAATCGACTTTATAAATTTATTACTTGATGACAACCGTGCGGTCACAACATCAACCACCAAGTAAGGAATCTTGGTAGTGGAATGAGAAAGTGCATGAAAAAATGAAGAAAAAATGAACAACCTATAAGGAATTATATATTTGTACAAACAAGAAAAAAATTAGAATATATATATATATATATATATACATACATATAATATCCAAGAAAGAGATTAAGAAAAAAGTGAATGAAGTAAAGAATGAAATCTATGAAGGATTATATTAAAAATTAGATTAAAAAAGGAGGAAAATACATTTGTAGGATAACTAAAGTGAAAGAGAGAAAGGTAAGAGATTTTATCCAAATAAGATGCATTAAAGATGAATGTAATAGGATATTAGTAAATGACGGAAAAATAAAAGAACGGTGGAAAAGATATTTTCATAAACTTTTTAATGAAAGTTTAAGTGGCCAACTTAACTTATGTAATTTAAATAGGTTATATGAGTATAAAAATTAAAATTTTTATCATATAATTTAAACAAGATTTAAATGGGATCTAAAATGAAAAAGTCATTGGATTAGAATTTTTTTTGATAGATGTATGCTAGTGCCTAAGGAAATGAGGTATGCAAATACTTAAGGAAACAAGATATTGAATGACTTACAAAATGATTTAACATGATATTAAAAATAAAAATATATTTGAACAATAGAAGATAAGTACTTTAGTTCCATTATATAAGAATAAGGGAGACGTACAAAATTGTATAAACTATAGGAGTATTAAACTAATGAGACATATCATGAAACTTTGGGAAAGAGTAATAGAAAAAAGATTAAGGAAGGAGACTACAGTGATAAAAAAAATTAATTTGGATTTATAATTGGAAGGTTGACAATAAAATCTATATATTTTCTTAGGCAACAAATTATAAAGTATCGAAAATAAAAGCAAGATCTACATATTATATTTATTGATTTAGAAAAAATCTTTTGATATAATTCCAAGAGAAATTACATGGAGAATTCTATAAAAGAGAAGTGTTAGTGTATCATATGTTGAACTAATTAAAGATATGTATGAAGACGTAACAACTAGAGTGAACACTTCAGGTAGATTAACTGAAATATTTCTAATAAATATAGGATTATATCAAGGACCAGCTTTAAGTTCCTATTTATTTTTATACTAATCATGGACAAACTCATTAGACACATTTAAAACATAGTACCATGGTGCATATTATTTGCAGATAATATTTTTTTTTATAGATGAGGCATATGAAGAAATAAATGTTAAACTAGAATCTTTGAGAGAAATACTAGATGTGAAATATTTTAGGCTTAGTAGAGTAAAAATAGAATATAGAAAATTTAAGTTTATCAATATTAGACATAATGAGATAATTGTTAAGATGGGAGATGATGGGTTATCTGGATGTCACGCCCCAGAGGAGTCCCTGTCCGAAGAAATTTCGGCAGCATCTCCCCTGTACGGCGGACAATATGAAACTTTCTACATCGCCCCCAGGGCCACACATACATCAGCCAACATGGACGGAACAATAACAGTAATAAAAATATAACAAAGAGACATCCACGCAGTATAATAGTTGACAAACTAGAATAGTAATAAGAAGACTCAAAAACAACCCTACTCAACTACACTCATAAAGCACAAAACTGATGTCCTACTCCACTACACTCATAAAACTCAAATCCGATGATAAAATCAACTTACCTCTTCTGCCGTCTAGGCAGGCGTGTAGTAAAATAAATCCAAATAAACTCATCGACAGTATCCATAAGGTAAATTAATACAAGTCCAGATAGTGCAATAAGAGACATAACAAAAAGATCAAATAACTCTGGGTCTTCAGGGGACTAGCGACTGGAACTCTCCGGACAGTATCAACCTGAAAATATCAACGGAGGAGGGTGTAAGTCCATCACTCAGTGGGTATCAACTGATATGCATAATAAAGAAAATAACATCCAGCACTAATCATGCGTACAGGCTCCTGATACAAGAAGGATAAATGCAACAGAATAAAACAGGAGAAAACTGTACTAACCAGGACCAAGGTATAAGTACAATAGGGTCGTCAGACCGAGAGTGTCATAAATCCTGTATGTATGTCAATCATATGCATCCATATAAATGCAATAAGTAAATGCAGTAAACACAAGCAATAAATGCATCATGCATATGATGCAAATGTCATGGTCACCCTGACGCCAGTCAGTCATCTCACACACAATGGTGAGACTGAGTGGGTAGGGTTGTGACAATCGTGCACTCTGCCATCACTGCTCTTGATGAGTGACCGAGTGGACGGGATGCTGTCGGAGTACACCTGTCCTCCTACCCCAAATCATAAATGGGGGAGCACAATGCTCTCATCTCCCGATACACCATGACGGGGAGGGATCCCTGACGTGCTACCACGCTGCGTCACACTACCCATGAGCGGACCAATGGAGCACCGACAGAGCCAAACTGACGTGCTACCATGATGCGTCACTCTACCCATGAGCGGACCAACGGAGCACCAACAGTGATGAAACTGGTGATGTTCTCAACAATAATGGAGCAGACTATTGCGCAGCATGCAATCATGCGAATGGTGCATGATACTAAGCATGGCAAAATACTGAGCAGCATAACAATATCCATATATATGTAAAATGTGTACCATTAGAAAATGAATCAAATCAAAGTACACAGACCAGATAAGGTATCAAAAAAAACCCTAGGTCCTGAACATGATAAATAACATGGTTGTGTCACTACCTCTATAAATATGCATAATCAGGTAAATGCTAACATGATGTGCATAGCAAATAAACAAACAAGCATGTAACAGATCAGGTAGTGATCAACCGAAGCAGATAAGAAAACACAATTGTTGCTATTTGTTAAAGACATTACTATGCATATCAAAAGACATAAAGTCAAAGTACCTGCCTCCAAATCGAAAAGTCCAAACCGGTCCAAATTCGACGTCGAGATACTCGTCTCGCGTCAAAGTCCTGTGTCACCAACACATATATATTTTATTTAGCTACAATTTACATAAATAGCTAAATAAAATTCTTAAGAACTATTTAGGGCAAAACCCTAAACTATAAACCTCAACCTACCTAAACAAAATCTAACAATAAATTAGGGTTAGTTATCAAATCCCCAATCCACCATTAGACCAATAATCCAAACTTAATTCCATTACACATAAACAATTATAAGATCCAAATCCAAATAACCAAATAAATCTACACAACCTAATGATCAAATAATTATCAATTAATTATGTGTCAATTTATACCTCACTCATACATATATTCAATCACCTAATCCTTACCTTGTTACTGCTGGATCAAGATTTGTGGCCGAAATTGTTGCCGGCGGTTTGAACCAAAGTAAGTGGCTGTGGAACACTCCTTCACTGCCTGGATTAAGCAAGATCAGGAAGAAAAGATCAATCCACAACCAAGAACCTCCCTGCTGGACAAAGAACCCCTAATTTGCAAATTTTCCTTTCCAAACTAAGTACCAAAATCTGAAATCGTTACCTCTACAGTGGCAGCAAACAACACAGAGGATAGTAGTGGCACTAGATCAAAATAGGTGGCTCGGCAGAACCCTTGAAGTTCGGATAACCCTTCCCCTCCGGCGATCAGTGGTGGCGTCGGCTAGGGCAAAAGGGGTAGCAGTGCGTTGCAGATCTAGTGCACCACGAAAAGGTTCTGTGCGTCGACGTCGGCGCGATGCTCAGCATAGGAGAGGCCGGCAGCACTGCGGTGGTCAATGTCGCTAGAGGAGAGAGGGATCGGAAGGCAGAGGAGTCGGTCGACTCTTGCTCAAGCACCGGCAAGGAGGGAGAAAGGAAATGCGTCAAGGAGAAACAGCTGTCGGGGAAAGAAGAAATGGCCGCCGGGCTCTGTTCGATGGCGGCGGGCTGCAGAGAGGCCCTATCGGCGTGAGTTCAGGAAGGAGAGAAATGGAGAAGAGGAAGAGAGCTTAAATCGCGAGGCATGCGACGCCGGTTAGGAGAAAGGGGTGGTTAGGGCAGATGGTTGTCAGGCACGCAGGGAGGAAGAAATGGAGAAAATAAATGAGAAAAAGAAAATAAATAAAGAAAAATCAACTTTTTCTTACTTAATTGGGTAGCCTAAACAGGCTCTCCCGGGCCCAGTTTTTACCCCCGTTAACTCGTCCATACGAGCTCCGAAAAATTTCTGAAAAATTTCTAAAAATTTCAGAAAATTCCCTTATTATTATTCGTCATTTTTCGGTATTTTACACTAGAACTAAGAGTTTTAAGTATTTTGGATTATTTTTGTAAAATGATGAAGGGATTGAGAGATGTGTCTATTGGATCGAGACTGTAACGACCTAAATTTTTTCATTTGGAGTTCTAATAGTGGTTAAAAATATTTAGAAATACTTTAGAAATATTCTAGAGAGTTTTAGAAATTTTTAGAGTATTTTTATGTAATTTTTGGATTTCGTTTGGTATTTTTACCAAAAGAAACAAGTTGCAAAAAAATAAAGAAAATAAGCCAAGGATTGAATCGGAGACCTCCGGTTAAGCAAAGCCTTTATTTGTCTCGGCTGACCAGAAGCCCAAGCAGGCGTTGCTGACTAAAGAAGGAGCAAAATCTATTTAAGCAATAGTTAATGAATAGGAAATAAATTGGAATAAGAAGGGATGCAGTCGAGACTCGAACCTATAACCCTAACCAGATCCAAGCCTTAAGCAAGGCACGGTTAACCAAGTGTTCACACGGATTTGTTGGTGCAATATTCCCTAGGTCAAGGTTGACCTGGTTAACCAAGCCTGAGTCTTGGTTTGGGTTTCGATGTTTGATAATATATTGGGTATAGATGATATGGACAATGCAGGTGCAGTTGTTCATTTGGGGAGATTGTTGATACAATTCTCGTTTGGTCAAAGTTAACCAGTTAAGATTGTGAAGGAAAGTCAAGTAGGTCAAGGTTGACTGGATACTTGACTGAATGTCCTGGTGAGTGAAGCCAGGCAGAAGGAAGTCCTGGTGAGTGAAGCCAGGCAGAAGGAAGTCCTGGTGAGTGAAGTCAGGCAGAAGAAAGTCCTAGTGAGTGAAGCTAGGTAGAAGGGAAAATCCTGGTGAGTGAAGCCAGGTGAAAGACTTAGTGAGTGAAGCTAGGCATTTGGGAAGTCCTAGTGAGTGAAGCTAGGCAGGAGAAAAATCCTGGTGAGTGAAGACAGGTGAAAGACCTAGTGAGTGAAGCTAGGCAATTGGGAAAGTCCTGGTGAGTGAAGCTAGGCAGGAGAAATCTAGAGGGGTCAAGGTTGACCAGACATCTGGTGAGAGTCCAAGTAGGTTAAAGGGATTGACCGGATACTTGGCACGAGGAAGAAAAATCCAAGTAGGTCAGAGGGATTTACCGGATACTTGGCAAGAAGAGAAAAGTCCAAGTGGGTCAAAGGGATTGACCAGACACTTGGTGAGAGAGTCCTAGCTGGTCAAGGGTGACCGGATGCTAGGTCTTATGTACCAACAAGTCATGGTTGACTAGATGTTGGTTTAGGGGGCTTTGGATTTGGTTTTGGGAAAAAACCAAGATCTGGATTGATCCAGCAGATTTGGATTGATCAGCCGATTGATCCAGCAGATCTGGATCGATCAGTGTATCGATCAGTGGATCGATCCAGAAGATCTGGATCGATCGCCGATCGATCCGGTGAGTCCCCACGAACAGAACCCCTCTGGATCGATCGGTGGATCAATCCAGAGGTCCCAATCGATCAGTGGATCGATTGGGAGCTGCTATTTATGCGCGATAAGCCCTAGATCGATCCACTGATCGATCCAGACTATTCCAGAGAGCACAGAGGCGCTCTGGATCGATCCGTGGATCGATTCAAAGCCTCCCCGATCGATTGGGAGCAATCCAATCGATCGGGATCCGACCGTTGGCGTCGATTTAAGCCGCAGGCGTTCATTTCCTTCGGTAGAACTTCACCGATTCACTCCAGATACTCTCCAGCACCTCCATAGCTCTCTCCAAGCTCCAGATCGCCAGTTCTTGAAGATTCTTGGTGGCTTTTCCAAGTCAAGAGGTGGATCAAAAACAAGAAGAAGAAGTTAGGGTTAGTGTTTTTATTGTACATCTTGTAAGCTTTTGCTTATCTTGTATTTCTCTTTCTTCTTCTTGTATTGAGAGTGTTGTAGGGCTTCTCCGCCTTTGGTAGTTACCATAAAGGAGTGTTACTCATAGTGGAGGGTGCGTGAGTAGGTGTGGATCCTTGGACTAGTCACCTCTTGTGAGGTGGATACCAAGTAAACCATCCTTGTTAGCGTTGTATGCTTTTGTTTCTTATATTTTCGCTGCATACCATCAAAGAAACGAGCAATGCCAACGACGAGCATGCGAAGAGCTATTCACCCCCCCCCCTCTAGCTACTTTTCGGTCCCAACAAGTGGTATCAGAGCGAGGCCGTTCTTCACCGGAATCATCGCCGGAAGGGTCAAGCATAACAAGCAAAGCTAGAGGGTGAAGAAGTTGAAGCAAATTCATCAAAAGTCAAAGATTTCAAGAAGCTCAACTTCAAGATGCAATTCCAAGATGGACTTGGATTTGACACAAGGGTGGCTCCACCGTACACATCCACAAGCTTCGATTCTTGGAAATCAAGAATCAAAAATTTTCTTATGATGGAGATAGAGCAATGGTTTTCTCTAATGGAAGGCTTCAAAGCTCCAAAAAACTCCAAGGGCAAGCTTCTCAAGAAAAGCAAATGGAGCTTGGAGCAAATTCAAAGGAGCGAGGCAAATGATAAAGTGACCAAACTTTTGGTCAACTTATTGCCTAGCCACATTTTGGCTCAAATCGGAGAATTCAACGATGCCAAGGAGCTTTGGAGCAAATTGGCAACAATCCATGAAGAACCCTCCACTGTACCGAATCAAGAGGAATCCAAAGAGGGCGACTCATTGGAGCAAGATCAAGAGGAGGACTCCGAAGTTGAGAGATGCTCAACTTCCGAAGAAGAGGAAGTCCAAGAAGCTTCATCCTCAAAGGAGTGCAATCAAAAGAGCAAGGAAGGAGCATATTCCTTGTTTCATGTACAAGAGGATGAAGAAGAAGGTGAAGCCTCCACCTCTAGGATTGAGGGGGAGCAATCTTCATTGACACCAGAGCAAGAGCAAGAAGAATCCTCCACATCCGGGTCAAGAGAAGATGAGGATGAAGAAGCTTCCACCTCCGCAAGTCAAGCAAAATCGAATGGAGGAATATCTTCGGATCAAGAGGAAGCTTCTACCTCCGGATCAAAAGGAGAAAATGCCACCCCTACAAGCAAAGGTATAAACATTTCAATTTATAATAAAAATCATATCATATGCTTTGAATGTAGGGAACATGGGCATTACAAAAGTAAATACCCTAAATTGGTCAAGAAGAAGGGCCAAGTGGCACAAAAGGCCAAGGTGAAGCCCAAGGAGACCATCCCCAATACAAAGAAGAGCAAGGAGCATATTATATGCTTCTCTTGCAATCAAAAGGGGAATTACCGAAGTCAATGCCCCAAGGGGAAGAAGATGGTCAAGGCTCAAGGAGGAAGCTCAATTCAAGGGGGGGCCTCTAAGGTGAAAAGAAAGGTAACTTTCATTGAGCCTATTCCCTTGCATAATGGTAAAAAAACATGCTAATTCAAGTTTATATCATTTTAATGCTATTTACCATGAAAATAGGAGGCATGATAAAATTAAAGAAAATCATGTAGCTTATCATACTAAGACTACCACATCTAGGATTAGGAAGATAGATAAAAATCTAGGCAATCACACTAAGGACCATAGTTATAAGTCTAGAAACAAAAATGCTCATGGGTGTAATGAAAAATCAAAATCTAAGGATTTAATGATAGAAAATTAAGTCTTGAGGTCAAGGCTTGATAAAATGGAAAAGACCCTAAAAAGGATGGAAAATATCCTAAAAGGGCAAAATGAGCATAGCCTAGGTCTAGGAGCACAAAGGTCATCTAATGGCCATAGAGGTTTGGGATACAAACCCAAGGCTAAGAAGGATGTGCCCTCTTACCATAGGGTTCCATATAGTTATGGAACCAACCCTAGGTCTAGTGGTCAAGTCAAAAATACTAGGAAGGTTATTCCTAAGAGTATTTTTGCAATAAATGTGACTAAGACTTCTAAGAAGTCCAAGAAAGTCACTAACAAGGTCACAAGGGAAGCAATCCCTAGGGTTGATCTAGAAAAAGTGACCAAGGCTTCTAAGAAGCCAAACAAGGTCACTAGGAAGGTATCTAGGGAAGTTATCCCTAGTGAATACCTAGAGCATCCAAGGAGCACCAATAGGTTTTGGGTTCCTAGGAGCATCTTCTCTACCCCATAGATGGGTTAGAGAGTGTCAACTCTAAGAAGAAGGATAGTTAACCCAACTTTGAAGAAATTGACACTCAAGGAGCATTTTCAAAGTTATTATAAACTTTTGAAAATGAAATGGATTTATGATTTACTCCTTGAAAGAGTAAAATGTGCCAAATTTGAGAAGTTTTGGTTTTATTTTAAAATGGCACATATTGGAAAATCATAAGACCTACCAAGTTGGGATTTTGGTATGTTCTTAGGAAATTAAAGGTAATTTGAGCCTTAATTTAAAGTGCTACTCTTGTGAAAAAATGAAATATGCCATTTGTGGAATAAGCTTAATTTCAATTGGCATAAATTAATCAAGAGAATTAGAAATGCCCATTTAGGTTTTGGCACTCTCTTGAAGCACTTTGGGTAATCTAGGGTTTAAGTTTTAGGATTAGCTAAGATTAACGATACTTAGATAGATAATCTAGGTATTTTATTTATGCTAGACTTTGTCATGATTGTTTGCTCATTATATGCCATGACATCATGTTTTATTTTTGCACTCATGCCTTATCATGAAAATACAAAAATACCATGTCATGCTATACATACATCATGTAGTTATAAGAAAATTTTCTTTTGAAAATTATTTCTTTTTGATGTATGTCATAAAATTATCATGCATTATGCTTATTTCCTTAAAATTGAGGACAAATGGCATTTATCAACAAGTCAACAAGTGACATCCTAGGTAGATGTTCAATATCCATAAAATGCCTAGATAGATATGCATGATCCCTAAATTAGGGCAAAACCAAATTTTACATTTCACAAAGACCTATAAGATGACTTGTATGTGTTTTGTCCACAATAGATACAAGTGAGATGTTAGGATGATGAACAAAACTCAACATGTTGATTTAGTGCATTTCTTTGATTTTTTAAGTTCATCAAAACACATAGTTATGTGTTTTCCCATCAATGGGAAAGCTAATGTACTAGTCATGTGCATTAAGCCCAAGGAACATGGTGGGATATTGGTTTTGAAAATATTTTTAAAATAATTTTGGAAAACCTTGGTGAAGGCTATCTTTTGATAGTAATCACCATTGAATAGTTAGACACAAACTTGAAGAAAACACTAAAATTTTTGCAAGTTCTCAAGTTTGTGTCAATCATTGAAAATATGATATATTTTCATAGAAAACTATTTTTCCATGATAAATTATACCCTCAATAATGTCTACACAAATTTTTACGATTTTTGGAATTTTGTAGAATTTTCTAGGGGTTTCTGAAATTGGCTGAAATTGAATTTTAGCAATTTCAGGCCTCCAATCGATCAGTGGATCGATTGGAGTGCCTCAATCGATCAGCTGATCGATTGAGAAGGCATTTCTCGCGAGCAGAAGCTCGCTGGATAGATCAGCCGATCGATCCAAGAAGACTGAATCGATTAGTGGATCGATTCAGCAGGGTTCAATCGATTGGAACCCAACTCCAATCGATTGAAGATGCTGATTTTGGCTGGGAAAGCTTATTTTCAGCATTTTAAATCTATTTTAGTCTAGGTAACCATTCCTAACCCCTCAAAATACATGTGTATACATAAAAAGAGTGCTTTCATATTGAAAACAAGGATGGATTGGTTAAGAAAGACTAAATTGAAGTTTAGGTTGAGGTTGATTTCAATATTAAATTTTTGAACCTCAAAACTTCTAAATTTGGATTTCCTAAAGGTTTAGGGATTCCAAGTCATTGTTGGTGCAATGACAGAAGTTATCACCATGTCTTTAGGGGGAGGGACTCTTTAAAGACATGAACACTATTTTTTCATACATCTTGGAAGGTGATTAACCTTCTTTTAGAGGAAATGCTCAAGGTTGGGCGTTGGGATTTAATGGGGAGTGGATATCCTCATTGTTTAAGTGGTTATTGCTCACGGATGAGCAAATTGATGATAATGAAGGGTATGTGACCTTCATTATTGTGTTATGAGCAACGAGTGAAGTTGTAAACAACGTTAGGTAACTCTTCAGGGGGAGAGTTTGTTCTTGATGTGTGCCCAATGATGAGGGCATGTTGTTGATGTGTGTCAATAGGGGGAGAATGCATGGTTAAGTTAGGCCTTCAGTACCTAAAGGGGAGTTTGCCCTCTAGGAAAGGAGGAGAATGAAGGGAACCATCATTCATATATTGGCATGAAGGGAGTTGAGGCTATGGAAGTAGCCTAATTTCCTAACTTAACAAGAGGTATTGTCAAATATCAAAAAGGGGGAGATTGTTGGTGCAATATTCCCTAGGTCAAGGTTGACCTGGTTAACCAAGCCTGAGTCTTGGTTTGAGTTTCGATGTTTGACAATATATTGGGTATAGATGATATGGACAATGCAGGTGCAGTTGTTCATTTGGGGAGATTGTTGATACAATTCCCGTTTGGTCAAAGTTGACCAGTTAAGATTGTGAAGGAAAGTCAAGTAGGTCAAGGTTGACTGGATACTTGACTGAAAGTCCTGGTGAGTGAAGCCAGGTAGAAGGAAGTCCTGGTGAGTGAAGCCAGGCAGAAGGAAGTCCTGGTGAGTGAAGCCAGGCAGAAGAAAGTCCTAGTGAGTGAAGCTAGGCAGAAGGGAAAATCCTGGTGAGTGAAGCTAGGCATTTGGGAAGTCCTACTGAGTGAAGCTAGGCAGGAGGAAAATCTTGGTGAGTGAAGCCAGGTGAAAGACCTAGTGAGTGAAACTAGGCAATTGGGAAAGTCCTGGTGAGTGAAGCCAGGCAGGAGAAATCCAGAGGGGTCAAGGTTGACCAGACATCTGGTGAGAGTCCAAGTAGGTCAAAGGGATTGACCGGATACTTAGCACGAGGAAGAAAAGTCCAAGTAGGTCAGAGGGATTGACCGGATACTTGGCAAGAAGAGAAAAGTCCAAGTGGGTCAAAGGGATTGACCAGACACTTGGTGAGAGAGTCCTAGCTGGTCAAGGGTGACCGGATGCTAGGTCTTATGTACCAACAAGTCATGGTTGACTAGATGTTGGTTTAGGGGGCTTTGGACTTGGTTTTGGGCAAAAACCAAGATCTGGATTGATCAGCCGATTGATCCAGCAGATTTGGATTGATCAGCCGATTGATCCAGCAGATCTGGATCGATCAGTGGATCGATCCAGCAGATCTGGATCGATCAGTGGATCGATCCAGAAGATCTGGATCGATCGGCCGATCGATCCGGTGAGTCCCCGCGAACAGAACCCCTCTGGATCGATCGGTGGATCGATCCAGAGGTCCCAATCGATCAGTGGATCGATTGGGAGCTGCTGTTTATGCGCGATAAGCCCTGGATCGATCCACCGATCGATCCAGGCTATTCCAGAGAGCACAGAGGCGCTCTGGATCGATCCGTGGATCGATCCAAAGCCTCCCCGATCGATTGGGAGCAATCCAATCGATCGGGATCCGACCGTTGGCGTCGATTTAAGCCGCAGGTGTTCATTTCCTTCGGTAGAACTTCACCGATTCACTCCAGATACTCTCCAGCACCTCCATAGCTCTCTCCAAGCTCCAGATCGCCAGTTCTTGAAGATTCTTGGTGGCTTTTCCAAGTCAAGAGGCGGATCAAAAACAAGAAGAAGAAGTTAGGGTTAGGGTTTTTATTGTACACCTTGTAAGCTTTTGCTTATCTTGTATTTTCCTTTCTTCTTCTTGTATTGAGAGTGTTGTAGGGCTTCTCCGCCTTTGGTAGTTACCATAAAGGAGTGTTATTCATAGTGGAGGGTGCGTGAGTAGGTGTGGATCCTTGGACTAGTCACCTCTTGTGAGGTGGATACCAAGTAAACCATCCTTGTTAGCGTTGTATGCTTTTGTTTCTTATATTTCCGCTGCATACCATCAAAGAAACGAGCAACGCCAACGACAAGCACGCGAAGAGCTATTCACCCCCCCCCTCTAGCTACTTTTCTGTCCCAACAGTTATTAATAAGAAGGGAAGTGAAATATATATAAGCAATAGTAGTTAACAGAATATTAAGGTTATAAGAAGAGAACTTAGGGCTTGATTGTGATTACCCGTGACCTAATTCTTTCTCCCTTCTTCCTCTTCGTGTATGTGTCGATTCTGCCTGAGCGAAGGAAAACGAAGCCCTAGCTTCGTCTCCGGTGGGCGGCCGAAGGGGATTTCCATGAGCTCTTCTCGGATTCGAGCTCCTCTCGTCAAGAAGGACCTGTGAGCACGAAGAGAGGCCACGATTTCAAGAGACCCGAACCCTAGAAGTCTTCCTTCTTCGGTTGTAAGTCCAAGAACACGAAGGGTAAGTTGCTACTCACCTGCAGTAGGATAGCTCCGAATTTATTTGGTTCCTCACTTTGCTTCCGAAGCACACATGAACCCTAGAATTATTTCTTCACTGCACAGCAAGTTTTCTTTCACCGTGAACCCTAGTTTTCAGTTTTATAGCTTTGGGTATTTTGGCTTAAATCTTGTTGTGTGACTCAAGCATGAGACTTTAGGCTTTATGTGCAATTCGGATTCATGTTAGCTTCTGGTTTTGATTTCGAAGCATGTTATGGAAGAGGTTTATATTTTAGGTTGCAGCCATGAAACCTAACGAAAAGTTGTTAGATTCGAAAGTTAACCAATTGTTCAGTTTAGAAGGGTTGAGTGTAGCACGTTGGGTTTTCCTTCCTTATCTCCTTTCTTTCTACTGTAAATAGGACCTCCCAATTCCCTTTTGTGGGTTAAGCTACCATATGAAATATTGAATTTGGAAATGCAAGTATCTCATGATATCAAGTCTTGATTGGTAGCTAGATCATGACAAAAGTAAATCAAAAGCATACAAGATCCTGATTGGAACATTCCTGCTAGTGTGGTGTCCTTATCCTTTTGAGGATGGATAAACGTGTCTATCATTGTGATATGATCCACTTGCATAACAGAATTAAGTTGTTCCTAATAATCATTCATTCTTATTTCTGTTGTTCCTTTTCAAACAGCCTTGTCTTGGTATAGGTTGGCGTAGTCAATTTAGTCCTTTAGGTTATCTAAATCGTCTCATAAATGACTGAGGATGTGTTAGTAGTAATTGACTCGAAATTTTGGCGATTAAGCATGAATGTTTTTACATTATGTTATGATTATCGAAGGTGTTGGACAGATCCGAAATGAGCGTGAATGGGTTTTACTTCCCAGTATGCAGTTTTGGTTTTTATTGTTAGGCAATAAGCATGAAATAGTTCTATTTTAAACATGCCAGTTACTTTCCTGGTTGCCATTCGACGAATAAGAACATCCTTTGAGGTTTGCTATGTATTAGGATTTGTACAGTTTCTGTTCATTCTTTTAAATATGCAATTATAGTTTTAAGTTTAGCATGTTAGTTTCAGATTTCATGAAAACATTTCAATTTTAGTTTATATATATATATATATATCTATGCAACGAACTGCCTTTTTATTCCAAGTATATAGTTAGATTTTTCTTTAAGCTTTTAGTTTCCCTTTGTTCTGCTATTAGGCAATGAACATAGAATGGCTTGGATTAAGTATTGGTTTATTAGGCTAATTGGAGGTTGATCCGACAGTGATTTTGGTTTATTTTATGATGAAGTAGGTAGTGTAATCTCTTTAGTGCAGAAGTGTGGATGAAAGAGTGAAGATGAGCATATGTAATATGTTGTTTTGGTGAGTATCATGTATTAAGACTAAAGATGATTTGAATTGATGTAATGAATTTAACAGGTGAGAAGTATGTGAGTAACTTAGATATATAAGTAGTAACTTCAGAGTAGAAGTTTAGTTTAGAAGATGAGAAAAGAGATTTATATGTTGATCAATATAGATTTTATACTGAGAATTCCTTTCTGACCATAAGTTTAATGGCATAATTGATGTTCAGAATTAAAGTACTTGGATGTGTCAATATCAAGGATTCCATTTGGTCTCAGCCGGTTACTAGAATATGAAATTCTAGGTTTATAATTGCCATGTGAGAATTTTAGTGCAGTTTGGATCTCCTTGAAGTGCAGAATTTTAATGCAGTTGAAATCTCCTTGTAGTGCAGAATTTTAGTGCAGTTTATATCTCCTTATAGTGCAGAATTTTAGTGCAGATTTTTATTAAGTATTAGTGTGCAGATTTTATTAAGCATTAGTGTGCAGATTTTTATTTAACATTGCAATGCAGATTTTTGTTAAGCATTGCAGTACAGAATTTTGTTAAGCATTGTAGTATAGATTTGCTTTAAGTATTTAGTTTCTTTAGCAGTGCAGATTTGCTAATAGATAATTTATGGATAGCATTGTAGAACAAGGCTTTAGATTTCCCTTAAATATGCATGATTGTGTGTTACCTGGTTGATTTCACTTATAGATGCATATGAAAAAAATACCCTAACAGTATTTTGAGTTTAAGAAAAGTATAAGAAAGATAAAGAAAAGAAAGAAAAATGCCAAGGCCTTAAGTAGATCCCAAAATCAAGACTTTAGGGATTTTGGCACACAAGGTGCTTGTTAAAATGTCAAGACATTTAAAGAAGAAGTAATTAAGATGTTTTACTTTGAAGAGGCTAGTACCCGACTTCCGAGGTTGTTGTTAAACAAATCCAGGTGTCCAATTTCGAGGTCTTGGCCCTGGTAGACAGAGGTCTGCTCTTTTAGGATTGGTGGCTCGCTACCCCAACCTATTAGGGAACGCGCATAAGATGGTACTATGCTTGGGCCCAAGAGAAGTTGATTACTATTTTGAAGTATTATAAGTATAAGTTTTTGAATAAGTAAAATAAGTTTCACATAAGTATAAAAGTATTAAAGAATAAGTTTAGAACAAATGAAATAAGTTTCACTTTGTTTTAAAATCAGCAAGTTTAGTTTTTTTTTTTATGCTAGCATGTTATTTAGATTTGCTTACTTTTATTTGCTATTAGAAGAGCATGAGTAGCTTTACATGTTTAGCATTTCAGTATGTTTGATTCCTTTACTATTAGATGAGCATGAGTAGTCTTCAGTAAGCATTTAATTAGTTCATGTTATAGATATATGTACATGCATATCGAGATTTTTGTGAGTTAGATAGCGCTTACTAAGCATTTTGCTTATAGATTGCATTTTCCTCTTACTGCAAATACAGGAAAGGAAAAGATTTAGCAAAGGAAGGCGACAAGGTGGCGCGGATGGTGTGTGATGCCAGGACTATGGGAGAGACTTGGGACATTATTAAGTTTCCGCATTTTAGTGATTAATAAATATTTGAGATTGTATCTTACATTCCGGGTCATTTGATTTCATTCTTGTTTTGGATTGTATGCTGAGATGAGTTTTGTTTAATAAGTAGTTATTTTGGTATTTGACACTTATTTAACTGCGTGAGAGTTTGTTATATGTTCCAGCCACCTGTGGCTGATGTATATTATGTTTGTATCTCAGTTTATGGTCACCGGTATAGGGGAGACTCTGTCGAAATTTTTCAGTGGGGACTCCTCGCGGTTTCGATCATATCGTTTAAGTAGATCTAGTAGTTAAGTAATGGTCACCTTACAGAGTAGTAAGGAAGGTGGGTCGTTACAGAGACATACGTGAGAGGGAGGATGAATCACATGGTTTTTTTAAAACTTTTTTTTATTCTTTTTTAAAAACAAAGTATGCGCAGCGAAAAACAAAGAAACCAGAAAGCACATGACGCAAGTGGTTACTTGGTTCAGAGCATTTAATGACTCCTACTCCAAGACTCACGATCCCATGGATCGTATCGATGGGAAATCCACTAATAACCTCTTCCAAAACTGTCAACAAAAGGGGATCGAGTACAAACAACAATCAGGACAAGTGTGACACGCTACACTTTCCTTTTCTATAAAAATTAAGTACACGATTAAATTTTTGTTACCCAACACTTTTCAAGGATAATCGGCTTAGGCTTGGTGTTGGATGACTCCTCAATAGTAGTTAGATGCAACAATATCACAACAGAGCAACAATAAGAAGCCGGAGTTGTTGAAACATTAAATAGACGTGTAGAAGCTTATAGAAGAGTTGTGGTCTGAATGCTACTTGAACAGGGCTTATATAGGCTGTGGAAAGCTCCTTCAACCTCCTCCGAAGCTCCTTCACAAGCAAATTTTATCCCCAATCTTCAATGAAGATAAAATCTATAATCTTCGATTTTTATCCTTCACAGTAATTTTCGTAACGACCCAATTTTCCCTATTTCAAGTTCTAAAAGTCCATAAAAATATTTAGAAATACTTTTAAAATATTCTAGAGATTTTTAGGAATTTTTAGAGTATTTTTACGTAATTTTTGGAGGTCGTTTAGTATGTTTACAAAAAAAAAGAAGTTTTGACCAAAAATGTGGAAGTTGAGACTTGAACCCAAAAGACCTCCTGCCGGACCTGACCCAATCGAACGCAGCCAACCAACTGAGCTACGCAGGTTTTATTAATCAAATATGGAGAGAAATAGATTTAAGCTATAGCTGGAACGTTTAAAATAAATTGGAATAAAAGTGCGCGGTAGAGGAGTCGAAGCCCAAACCTCTGATTTGGTTAAAACCTGGCCAACCAACTGGGCTGCGCGTGATTTGTTAACTAAGTATGTAGCGAGATGTATTTAAGTTATTGTAAAGGGCAAAAATAAAATCTAGGTTATAAAGGGTTAAGTGTTTTCCCGTGACCTAATCCCATCTCTTCTCCCGTGCGTGCGCCGATTCTGCCGAGCGGAGGAAAAACGAAGCCAACTTCGTCTCCGACGGCCGGCCGAAGGGAATTTCCATGAGCTCTTGCGGAACCGAGCTCTCCTCGTCAAGGGGAACACGCGGAAAGGAAGGAATCACCGAGATCTTCATCTTCACCCGAAACCTAGAAGCTTTAGAGTTCTCTTCTCCGGTTGTAAGTCCAAGAGCAGCGAGGTGAGTTGCTACTCACCTGCAGTAGGATAGCTCCGCGACATTGATCTTCTTTTCCTTTTGATTTCGGAATTTGGTATCACTCCTTATCATCCACAGCATGCTTCTATGTTCTGGATTGAGTTTGAGCCGAATTTATGCTTGCTAGGGATTTAATTCTTTATGTGTTTCGGATCATGTTGCACAGAATCTGTATGTTAGAGGGTTAAGGGTAGATTTAAGATTCTTTTTCCTTCTTCCTTGCATATTTACACTGTAACATGCTTAAGGCTCTTGTTGATGCCGTGTGTTTCCAAGAGAAATAGGAAAAAGGATTAAGTAAGTGGAGTGTTTTGCTCTTATTGGTTTCTTTCGTGGCACTAAACAGGGAAGTGGATTATGATTCCGGGCTGTTTTGAAGTAGACTTGAAGAATTCTGTTGCTTTATGTTGTGAACATGTTTGCAAAGATTTTAGTTACAACAGTACTTTCTGTTTGGTTTGTGCCGGGGAACATAACAAGAAGAACAAGCATGTTTTGGATCCATATTAGCTATAGACCTTTTATTGAATTGTTAGAGCATGAAATGCTGTAGATTTATAGCTCTTGTTGGATTTTCTCCTTGTTATAAAGAACTTTGAAATTAAGCATATCAATCTTAGACTTCTTTGTTACCTTAATTAGCATCTCTCTTAGCATACTAGTTTTATTTGCATTGCATGAACATCTCGTTTAGAGCTTAGAACAGTTTCTCTTTTATCGCATATTCGTAAGCAAGAACAATTTCCTTTAGGGCCTAGAACAACCTTTCTTTATTTGCATTTCTGTTTGTGTAGCAATAGATGTACATGAACAGATTTTCTAGTTTTAAGTTGCATTCTTTTACCCTATTTTACAGCATGTTTAGGAAGCTTAAAGTTGCTTTCTTTTGTACTATTTTATAGCATGATTAGTAAGTTCAGATTTGTTTTCCTTTGCTTTGTTTTATAACATGCTTAGAGAGTTTAGATCTGTTTCCCTTATGTTATTTTTATATAGCATGCTTGGTTGGTTGTAATTCTACACTTGATAGATATATCTACAGGATTTTAATAAGCTTTAATCAAGGAGTATGAGAAGTATAAGTAAAGAAAAGAAAGAAAAGGCTAAGGCCTTAGGTAAATCCCAAAGTCAAGACTTTAGGGATTTTGGCACATAGGATGCTATTAAAATGCCAAGGCATTTAAAGAAGAAGTATTTAAGATAAAAAGTATTTTACTTTTAAGAAGAGGCTAGTACCCGACTTCCAAGGTTGTCGTTAAACAAATCCAGGTGTCCAATTCCAAGGTCTTGGCCTTGGTAGACCAAGGTCTTGGCCTTGGTAGACCAAGGTCTGCTCTTTTAGGATTGGCGGCTCGCTACCCCAACCTATTAGGGAACGCGCATAAGATGGTACTATGCCTGGGCCCAAGAGAAGTTGATTATTATTTTCAAGTATTAAAGTATAAATTTTAAACAAGTGAAATAAAAGAATAAGATTAGAGTAAAAGAAGTAAGTTTCACTTTGTTTTAAAGATCAGCAAGTTTAGCTTTCTTTTATGCTAGCAGCTTTTACATGTTTAGTTTCTTACATGTTATTTATTTGCTAGTTGATGAGCATGTTTTGCTTTATATGTTAGCATTCCAGTTAGTTTGCTTTCTTTATTAGTTTATGAGCATGAGTAGTTATACATGTTATCTTTTCTGTTAGTTGATTTCTTTGCTATTTATGAGCATGAGTAGCTTTACATATTAGCATTCAGTTTTAGCATGTTTTTATTTGTATACATGCATATCGAGTTTTTGTGAGTTAGATAGCGCTCACTAAGCTTTATGCTTATAGACTGCACTTTCTCCTACTGCAGATAAAGAAAAAGGAAAGCTAATATGAAGGAAGGCGACAAGGAGATGCAAGAGGGGTGTGTGATGTCTGCACTATGGAAGTTCTAGGGATCCTTGCGAATAAGATGAATTATGATTTGTTCTTTGAGTTAATTAAGTTTTTATGTGTTAAGGAAATTTGATAACTGTTTATAAGGACACTTGATACTGTGTTTGCTATTCAGTTGTGGTTGTGGATTAGTTTTTCTTTATTGTTGCTGAGTTAGATTTATTATACTGCGTGGTTGTTAGTTATGTGTTCCAGCCGCTTGTGGCTGAGTATATATACTACATGTATTGTTGAATATGGTCACCGGTACAGGGGAGACTCTGTCGAAATTTTTCGGTAGGGTTTCCATGTGGTTTTTAATCACACCGGTTAAGTAGAGTTAGTAGTTAGGTAACGGTCATCTTTAGAGAATAGTAGTAGTAAGAAGGTTGGTCGTTACAGTTGGTATCAGAGCAGTGTTCCATTCTCCAGCATCACACACACATCAGCATCATCCTTGCCGTCTCCAAGTAAGAAAGTATTTAAGTTTTCTTTCTTATGCTTTCCTTATCATTTGCAGTACAGAGTATTTGCTTGTATGCGCTTTAGTAAGATAAAAAGTTTGTTTCTCTTTATGCATACTTATGTGTGTTTAGAAAGGATTATGTTTAGAAAGGATAAAGAATATATCAAGTCTTTCTTTTCTTTGCATAATTAGATGTCAAGAAGAGGACGCCCCCGCACCACTCGTACTGAGGACCAGGCTCAGGAGAACGAAGAGCCCAGAGCAGCTGAACCAAATCTCGCTGAAGTTGTTGCTCAACTCCAGAGACAGGTAGCAGAGCAGCAGCAAGTGATCGTCAATCTGATGGCGAATCAGCAGCCAGTTTCTCTTTCTCCTCTAATAATCACTGTGGATACTCCAGTGGTGACTGAGGTTCCACTAGCTGTCTTGGACGTCCCCACAGCACCTAGAAGACAAGAAGCATATCTGATCGTGGCAACGACCGAGAGCTTCTCGGCACGACTTGGTTCAAGACACTGGAGAGCACCATGGAGCTTCTTGACTGGCCATAAGTTGAGAAGGTCAAGTGTGCCTCATTCTGCCTATCAGGAGATGCTCGTATGTGGTGGGAAAGAGTTAAAAGCAAGAGAGCAGTTAATCAGATGAGCTGGGCTGACTTTGAAGCAGAGTTTTATGAGGAATTCTTCCGTCAGCGGATCACCAATAAGCATTATGAGGAGTTCATAGAATTCAGACAAGGTGACGCGTGGAAGAAGCAAAGAAATTCAATAGGCTAGCTCGTCTGCTAGTAAGCACGGAAAAGGCAGTCGGATGCTCGGATCGAGGCGTGATAGCACCTCATCGCTCAGACTGGCGAAGAGCTGGTCAGTAGAGCATTAGTTGCTGAGCACTATCTGGACAGCATCAGAGCACAACGAGCGCAGCAAAAGTCAGTCAAGATCGAAGATAAGACAGCGGGGAGTCAGAAACCTCAGGCAAATAAGCAGAACTGGAAAGGCAAGGGTAACAAAAGAAAGCAGTGGAACTCAGGAGAGAAAGGAGGACCAGCAAATAAGCAGACCAAGATTCCTCTCTGTTCTAAATGTGGGAGAACACATCCAGGAGCCTGTCTTTTGGGTAAGACTGGATGCTATGCATGTGGGCAGGAAGGACACATGGCTAGAGAATGTCCTAACAAGCTCAAAGCACCTCAGCCACAGCCAATACAATATGGAGGTAAACCTCAGCTACATTATATGCCTGCAACTCTAGAAGGACCGATCTCGGGAAGGTTGGAAGCCCCATCGGCCGTGCAGTATTCTCCTCACCAAAGAAGAAGGCTAGTGCCTCCACGTGTGTCAAGTAGTTATTTTAATATAGCTACTATTTGATTCACCCATTCTTTGTATCCATACCTTTGCCAAAAAATTACGGTACCTAAATCCAAGTTCGACGACCTACGGGAAGTCTGGAATCCGACTGTTGGGTCAAATTTGCCGTGAGCTATGTATAACGGTGGTCCTCGCCATGTTTCGATATCATTTTGGGTATGGATTTCTCAAGTGGCTTGGCAGAAGGAAAGTGATCTTTAGTCAGGTGAATCATCCTTTGAGTTCCGGGTGCAGGAGGAGTTCTTTCTTCTCTCACCACGTTAAGGTGTCTGGTTTTCCCATTGTGAAAGAACAAGAAAGACCCAGGAGGAAGTTGGTATAGTATCGGTATTCAAGAACTACGGACTACCTCCCAAGTGGAGTTTGAGATTGACGGTTCTTGTCCAATTTCAAAGCTCCATCGCATGCACAGATGAAAGAACTACGAACAAGGCTTGACAAAGGCTTCATCCGCCTAGTCATTCACCATGGGAGCTCGTGTTGTTCGTCAAGAAGAAAGCGGATCTATGCGGATGTCATAGATTATAGAGCTCTAAATCAAGTGACAATCAAGAATAAGTACCTCCCGGATCGACGACCTATTTGATCGTTGAGAGGGGGGATTCTCAAAGATAGACTGCGCTTGGGTACCATCTAAAAGTGAAGGAAAGAGACATACCCGCTTCAAGACCGAAGGACACTACGAGTTCGTAGTCATGCCTTTGGTGTGACTAATGCACTGCTTTTCATGATGAAGAGTGTTAGAGAATACGACAAATTTGTCATTGTGTTCATCGCGACATTCTAATCTATTCCGACCGAGGAGCATGACACGCATTTGAGGATAGTACTGCAGACTCTTCAGCAAAAGCAACTTTACGCTAAGTTCTCAAAGTGCGAGTTATGGTTAGATCAGGTGGCATTTCTAGGTCACATAATTTCTAAAGAAGGCATTCAAGTGGATCCAGTAAAAATAGAAGCTCAACTGGAGTAGACCCAAGAACGCCGAGATCAAAAGCTTCTTTTGTACTCGAAATTTGTGGAGGACTTTTCGGATAGCCTCTCCACTAACCTCACCGAAAGAATAAGAAGTTTGAATGGTCGGATAAATGTGCGAGTTTCCAAGAGCTCAAGAAGAGATGACCGTGCTCCTATTCTGAAGTGACAGAGTTTGACATCTGATGCTTCCAAGATGGGCTTAGGAGCTGTACTCATGCAGGAAGGAAAAGTGATAGCTTATGCTTCCAGACAACTCAAAGATTATGAAAAGAACTACCCCACTCATGATCTTGAGTTGGCAGCTGTGGTCTTTGCACTAAAACTCTGGCGACATTATTTGTATGGCGTTCAGTGCAGAATTTTCACAGACCATCAGAGTCTTAAGTACTTTTTCACTCAGAAGGACTTAAACATGAGACAGCGTAGGTGGCTAGAGTTGGTCAAAGATTATGACTGTGAAATCCTCTACCATCCAGGCAAAGCTAATAAAGTGGCAGATGCACTAAGCAGAAAATCCAGTGCATCCCTGATGTCTTTGTCATCATTAGCCCTACCACTGCAGAAGGAGTTGTCAGATTTTGGAATGGAAATTATTTATGGGCAACTCTCTACATTGACCTTAGAGTCAACCTTGCTTGAGGATATACAGAGAAAGCAAAGTGAAGATCCAGATATCCAAAAGATCAAGCAAGGGATACAAGAAGAAGGAAATTCGGAGTTTCGAGTATCAGACAGTGGAATTCTTTATCAGGGGAGTGTGTCCCAATGATGAAGAGAGAAAGAAAATTTTAGAAGAAGCTCATAGTACACCTTACTCCATGCATCGGTTCTACCAAGATGTATCAAGACGTGAAACGAGATTCGTGGGACTCAAAGAGATGTAGCTAAATATGCCGACATGGAGGTCAAAGCAGAACACCAGAGACCAGGAGGAGTTCTACAGCCTCTCCCTATACTAGAGTGAAAGTGGGAAGACATATCCATGGACTTCATAACAGGTCTTCCAAGAACCACAAATAGATATGATGCGATATGGGTAATAGTGGGCAGATTGACTAAGTCTGCTCATTTTCTTGCCATCAAGGTGTCCCACTCTATAGAGCAGTTGTCACATCTGTATGTTAAAGAGATGATTAGACTTCACGGAGTTCCTAAATCTATTGTTTCTGATAGAGATGGGCCACCTCTCACTTTTGGGAGTGTATTCGACTACAGGCACCAAACTCAAGTTCAGCCCATCCTCGGATGGACAAACAGAGCGAGTAATCGATTCTAGAAGATATGCGAGCTTGGCACTAGATTTCAAAGAAGTTGGTGCAAGTATCTATGCTTTGAATTTGCCTACAACAGCTATCGCCACCATCAAGATGGCACCTTATGAGGCTATGGTAGGAAGTGCGATCACCCATTCGAGAATATAGAACTACTTCCAAATATGAGAATCCTAAGGAAATCTTGACACCACTTGAATTTCAAGTAGGATTCTCTTTCTCAAGGTCGCTCCTATGAAGGGAGTGATGAGATTTGGCAAGAAGGGCAAATTAAGTCCTCGTTATGAGGACCTTATCGATCACGGAAAGGATTGGGAAAGTGGCTTACAACGGACTTACCACAAGACATGTCAGCAATACATAATGTATTTCATGTCTCTATGCTAAAGAAGTGTCTTCATGACCCCAGCCAAGTGATTCAGCCTCAGTCAGTGCAGATCCAAGAGGATCTTAGCTACGAGAGTAGACCTACACAGATAGTGGACAGAGCAGTCAAGAGATTGAGAAACAAAGAAGTACCACTAGTGAAGGTCGTCTGGCAGAACCAGAAGCACGAGGAAATCACTTGGGAGCAGGAGGACAGTATGAGACAGAAGTATCCAGAGCTATTCTAAGTTCGAGGACGAACTTTTTATAAGGTATGGGGAATTGTAACGACCCAATTTTCCCTATTTCAAGTTTTAAAAGTCCATAAAAATATTTAGAAATACTTTTAAAATATTCTAGAGATTTTTAGGAATTTTTAGAGTATTTTTACGTAATTTTTGGAGGTCGTTTAGTATGTTTACAAAAAGAAAGAAGTTTTGACCAAAAATGTGGAAGTTGAGACTTGAACCCAAGACCTCCTGCCGGACCTGACCCAATCGGACGCAGCCAACCAACTGAGCTACGCAGGTTTTATTAATCAAATATGGAGAGAAATAGATTTAAGCTATAGCTGGAACGTTTAAAATAAATTGGAATAAAAGTGCGCGGTAGAGGAGTCGAAGCCCAAACCTCTGATTTGGTTAAAACCTGGCCAACCAACTGGGCTGCGCGTGATTTGTTAACTAAGTATGTAGCGAGATGTATTTAAGTTATTGTAAAGGGCAAAAATAAAATCTAGGTTATAAAGGGTTAAGTGTTTTCCCGTGACCTAATCCCATCTCTTCTCCCGTGCGTGCGCCGATTCTGCCGAGCGGAGGAAAAACGAAGCCAGAGCTCTTGCGGAACCGAGCTCTCCTCGTCAAGGGGAACACGCGGAAAGGAAGGAATCACCGAGATCTTCATCTTCACCCGAAACCTAGAAGCTTTAGAGTTCTCTTCTCCGGTTGTAAGTCCAAGAGCAGCGAGGTGAGTTGCTACTCACCTGCAGTAGGATAGCTCCGCGACATTGATCTTCTTTTCCTTTTGATTTCGGAATTTGGTATCACTCCTTATCATCCACAGCATGCTTCTATGTTCTGGATTGAGTTTGAGCCGAATTTATGCTTGCTAGGGATTTAATTCTTTTTGTGTTTCGGATCATGTTGCACAGAATCTGTATGTTAGAGGGTTAAGGGTAGATTTAAGATTCTTTTTCCTTCTTCCTTGCATATTTACACTGTAACATGCTTAAGGGTCTTGTTGATGCCGTGTGTTTCCAAGAGAAACAGGAAAAAGGATTAAGTAAGTGGAGTGTTTTGCTCTTATTGGTTTCTTTCGTGGCACTAAACAGGGAAGTGGATTATGATTCCGGGCTGTTTTGAAGTAGACTTGAAGAATTCTGTTGCTTTATGTTGTGAACATGTTTGCAAAGATTTTAGTTACAACAGTACTTTCTGTTTGGTTTGTGCCGGGGAACATAACAAGAAGAACAAGCATGTTTTGGATCCATATTAGCTATAGACCTTTTATTGAATTGTTAGAGCATGAAATGCTGTAGATTTATAGCTCTTGTTGGATTTTCTCCTTGTTGCGATAAAAGAACAGCTTTGAAATTAAGCATATCAATCTTAGACTTCTTTGTTACCTTAATTAGCATCTCAGTCTTAGCATACTAGTTTTATTTGCATTTCTGCAAGCATGAACATCTCTGTTTAGAGCTTAGAACAGTTTCTCTTTTATCGCATATTCGTAAGCAAGAACAATTTCCTTTAGGGCCTAGAACAACCTTTCTTTATTTGCATTTCTGTTTGTGTAGCAATAGATGTACATGAACAGATTTTCTAGTTTTAAGTTGCATTCTTTTACCCTATTTTACAACATGTTTAGGAAGCTTAAAGTTGCTTTCTTTTGTACTATTTTATAGCATGATTAGTAAGTTCAGATTTGTTTTCCTTTGCTTTGTTTTATAACATGCTTAGAGAGTTTAGATCTGTTTCCCTTATGTTATTTTTATATAGCATGCTTGGTTGGTTGTAATTCTACACTTGATAGATATATCTACAGGATTTTAATAAGCTTTAATCAAGGAGTATGAGAAGTATAAGTAAAGAAAAGAAAGAAAAGGCCAAGGCCTTAGGTAAATCCCAAAGTCAAGACTTTAGGGATTTTGGCACATAGGATGCTATTAAAATGCCAAGGCATTTAAAGAAGAAGTATTTAAGATAAAAAGTATTTTACTTTTAAGAAGATGCTAGTACACTTCCAAGGTTGTCGTTAAACAAATGTCCAATTCCAGGTCTTGTAGACCAAGGTCTTAGGATCCTATTAGGGGCATAAGATGGTACTATGTGGGCCCAAGAGAAGTTGATTATTATTTTCAAGTATTAAAGTATAAATTTTAAACAAGTGAAATAAAAGAATAAGATTAGAGTAAAAGAAGTAAGTTTCACTTTGTTTTAAAGATCAGCAAGTTTAGCTTTCTTTTATGCTAGCAGCTTTTACATGTTTAGTTTCTTACATGTTATTTATTTGCTAGTTGATGAGCATGTTTTGCTTTATATGTTAGCATTCCAGTTAGTTTGCTTTCTTTATTAGTTTATGAGCATGAGTAGTTATACATGTTATCTTTTCTGTTAGTTGATTTCTTTGCTATTTATGAGCATGAGTAGCTTTACATATTAGCATTCAGTTTTAGCATGTTTTTATTTGTATACATGCACATCGAGTTTTTGTGAGTTAGATAGCGCTCACTAAGCTTTATGCTTATAGACTGCACTTTCTCCTACTGCAGATAAAGAAAAAGGAAAGCTAATATGAAGGAAGGCGACAAGGAGATGCAAGAGGGGTGTGTGATGTCTGCACTATGGAAGTTCTAGGGATCCTTGCGAATAAGATGAATTATGATTTGTTCTTTGAGTTAATTAAGTTTTTATGTGTTAAGGAAATTTGATAACTGTTTATAAGGACACTTGATACTGTGTTTGCTATTCAGTTGTGGTTGTGGATTAGTTTTTCTTTATTGTTGCTGAGTTAGATTTATTATACTGCGTGGTTGTTAGTTATGTGTTCCAGCCGCTTGTGGCTGAGTATATATACTGCATGTAATGTTGAATATGGTCACCGGTACAGGGGAGACTCTGTCGAAATTTTTCGGTAGGGTTTCCATGTGGTTTTTAATCACACCGGTTAAGTAGAGTTAGTAGTTAGGTAACGGTCATCTTTAGAGAATAGTAGTAGTAAGAAGGTTGATCGTTACAATTTTCTGGAGGCTATATCTTTTAACTTCGAACTCAAAATCAAGCTCTGTTAGTTGTTATGCGTGTAGAATTCGAATGTCTACATTTGTCTCTAAAACATAGAGTTAGAAAAATATATGCATGAACAATTTATATAAATTTATGAGTTAGATCCTGTCTTCTAGAGACCAAGATTTAGTCATGGTCTCAATTTAGATTTTCGAAATATACCTAAATTGGACTGACGCCTACTGCCCCCTCAAATGGGATGCGTCCTCACTAAGTCACTCTCTTCCAGTGACTTACCTCCACTTACCAAATGTCAAGTTACCTCCTTGACATCCAATCTGACCAACCAGGTCTTTCTGTCGGAATCACACATCTGAACTTCACCCATCAGGAATTGAACATCTCGACCTCCTACTAAAATCGCACATCCAGACTTCAACCCATCGGAAATCGAACATCGACCTCTTGCCAGAATCTCACATTTGAACTTCGTTAATCAAGAATCGCGCGTCCTGACCAGACTTCCTGTCTGGTGTCTGGTGTCTGGTGTCTGGTCCTCTTGACCCGTCAAGTTAGTCAACCCTGTGCACTCAGTAACAAGGTTAGATAAACAATACATCTAACTTTAATTCACTTGTCATTCATCAAAACTTAGGTTTGACCATTAGTGTCAAATGCATCAACAATTTCTTTCTTTTTGATGCAATGACAACCTGCATTAAAGTTAGAAAATAATACAATAATAAAATAACAATATGAAAATTATTCAAGAGAAATTAATGATTTTGCGTTTATTCTCTTGAGTATTTTTAAGGTTAAGTTTTTTTAGATTTTCTTAGTTTTTTTTCTTACTTAACCCCTACTCTCCCCCTTTGGAATTCATAAAAAATTATGCATATAAGTATATCAAAAGGAAGTAAAATATACAAACACTCCTAAGTAAATTTACCAAATACTAAAAGTAATTTGATCAATTTCAGGGAGGAAAAGATAAATTGTTCAAGTAAAAATTATTACTTGAAATTTCAGGGGGGATTTAAAAATTTAAAGATAACCTCTATCTAAAGGAATTTGCAAAGTAAATTTGAAAGCCAATATTTCAAAACAATTTTTGAAAAGAGGTTTTCAAATAATTTTTAAAGAAATTATGCTTTAGGTTTGGAAACATTTTCAAAATATTTTTCAAAATTAAGATTGATAAAGTTAAAAATTAAAAAACATTTTTCAAGTATAACTTTTGGCAAGTGTTTTGAAAAGTAATTTCGGAAGAATTTGCAAAACATTTTCTTAAGGGAATTGTATCAATATAAATTTTAAAAAAAAACATTTTTCAAAGCAATTCTTAAGGCAAAAAAAACCGTGTAAAAATTTTGCACACCATTTTTCAAAATTTGTTGCAAAGTAAATGTTTTTTTGAATTTTCAAAGCAAATTTTGTAAGGTAATTTTAGAAGTTGTAAAGTAATTTTCAAAGTATTATTTAAAATAATTTTTAAGGTAATAAAATACTTTTCAATAGATTTTTTAAAATATTGTTGCAACACTTTTTCTACCAAAAAGTTTTTAAAGTATTTTTTTAAAATACTTTTCTTTTTACTTTTCAAAACAAATTTTTAAAAAGTATAAGAGTATTTTTTTTAAACAAGCTTTAAAAAAATGCAAAATATTTTTTTACAAGGATTAAATAAAGTAATTTTTTAGAATTTGATTTTCAATGCAACTTTTAAAAGTAAATTTTCAAAGCAAATTTTGAAATATCTATTCAAGAAATTTTAAATAAGTTTTAAAATATTATTTATTTAAACTATCAGTTTATAAAAAAAGTAGTAAGAAGAGAACATTTGTTTGAAATAAGACATTTTGAAAGTAGTTTTCAAATATCCTCCCCTCCTGTACCTAATATTATTTAAAAAATAATATTAAATAAAATAGTAAAAATAGACATGTATGATGTTTTAAATTAATTAACTTTTCTAGGGTTATCAGAATGAGTTTCTTGAAAGATCGAAAGATGTGATAGAGGGGGTGAATATCACATATTAAAAAATTTTCTTTTGCTTGTAAAATAAATTAGAATAAACAGTGGAAATCAAAACAATACAGATAACACAAGTTTGTTACTTGGTTCGGAGCTTCGGTCGACTCCTACTCTATGACCCGTGACCCTTGATCGCATCGTTGGGCAACCCACTATAATTCTTCTTTCCGAGATTTTCGAAAAGAAGCAATTCATACAATGAAAAGTTAAGATAGTTTCAACCTACTATCTTACTAGAAATTAAGTACAATACAAGTTAAATAAAAATATATCGACACTAGCTAGAAGATGGAGCTCGGTCGGTACTTCTTGGATGGAACATTAGCTTGCTTGAAGATGAGTAGTAGAATAGTAGCACGAACAACAACTTTACACAAGATGAACTGAAAACAGATGCACTGCCTTGGACCTCGAGCTCCCCTTTATAAGAATTGTTCGGTCAATGATAAACCCATCGGTTGATTAATCTGTTCGGTCAACTGAACCTCCTATCAGTCGACTAAACACGCTCCCTTCCTTTTTTGCTCAGATCCGATCTTCGTTCATTTATGAGCTTTAATGGTTCGGTCAACCGATCACCTTGTTCGATCGACCAAACGGTGCACTTTCCCTATTCGTCGAGATTCATTACTAATGCGACTTTAATATGTTGATCGTTCGGTCGACCGATCCCTGTGTTCAGCCGACCGATCCTTGTGTTTGGTCTACCGATCAGACTGGCCTCCATCTCTGCTTCTCATCGATCTGATCTATACCACGTCTGAATGGTTCGATCGACCGATCCATGGATTAGGTCGACCGATCAATCACTTTACCAAACTCTGTTCGACGGATCTCTGGTCTGAATCAACTTGGTTCGATCGACCAATCCTGGTGTTCGGTCGATCGATAAATTTCGGTTCTTGCAAAACAGAGTTAGAACGAAAGCTCCTAAAAAACATAGTTAGAACAAAAGCTCCTACAAAACAAAGTTAGCACAGTAATATATGAATAATAGTAAGATGCATGAGTAGTACTAGACAGTAAGACTATCTTGATCTCAACTTGAAAATCTTCCCGATTTCTTCAGTTGGATCAGTGACCTAGAGTTTGTCCCTTCCCAGAACATGTTGTCACTATCGCTCTTCTCTAATTGCTTACCTCAACCTACCAGTCAAACATTGGTCCTCCAGACCTGTTTGGACTTTGCCTCTTAGTATCTGATCGGCTCACCAGGACTTTCCCTCGATCTATGGTCCTCCAGACCTATCAAGCTTTCCTGCCAAGTGTCGGGTCATCTCAATCCACTTGGACTTCCTGCCTTGCTTCCATGATATACTAAGACTTTCCCGGTCGAGTAAATATCCTACGCGCTCAGTTAACTTGTTAGATCACAACAAGATTTAACTTGAATTTTTGACATCATCAAAACTCAAGTTCGATTCTGATGCACCATGTGCCAACATTTCTAACATACTCTCCCCCTTAATGCATGCATTTTCTATGATATGTCCTTAGATTTATGTTTAACCTTTAGTGAGAAAATAATTTTAAAGGATTTTTAGAATAATTTTTAGAAGAAAAATATTTTTAAAGGGTTTTTGAAAATAATTTTAAAGATTGTTTTTAAAGATTTTTTAAAATATTGTTAAAGGATTTTTACAATAATTTTAAAAAGTTTTTTTAAAATAATTTCAAAGTATTTTAAAAATAATTTATAAAAGAATTTTTAAAATATTTTTAAAGGAATTTTTAAAAATAATTTTAATGAAATTTTTAAAAATATTTTTAATGAAATTTTTTAAAATTATTTTAAAAATAGTTTAAAAATATTTCTAAAAGATTTTTGAAAATTTTTAAAGGATTTTTAAAGGAATTTTTTAAATATTTATAATGGATTTTTAAAAAATTAAAAGTATTTTTTAAAATATTTTTAAAGAAATTTTTTAAAATATTTTTCAAAAGATTTTAAAAAAGAATTTTTAAAGGGGACTTTAAGCAGCATTGAAAAACAACAACTTCCAAGCTTCCATTATGTTATTCTCTGCTCAAGTATTGCTTCCGAAGTGCTGTTGCAACATTCCGACGACCCGGAGCTCAGATTTCTTTCCTACTACAGTTGTTGGTATAATTTTAAATTGCAGTTACATTTGTAATTAGATTGTAATATTCATACGAGCTTATAGTTGTTGCCCACGGAAAGCGATCAAGGATCGCGGGCCTTCGAGTAGGACTCGACCTAGGATCCGAACGAAGTAAACGACCGTGTTCTTGTATTTGTTTCCTTTATTCCGCTGCTTTAATTACTCTACGAACGTTTTACGATTCCGATAATCGAACGATTTAGCCGTGAGCGCTATTCACCCTCCCCCTCTAGCGCAGTCTCGATCCAACAACAACTCCTTCGTCAATCGGCAGTTCTTCAGAGACGTCTCCGACGATTCACTATGAGTTGTTACCGTTTTGCTTCGTTTTAGTTTTCATGCTATCTGGACCAACACCTCCCCCTCCCGAACCTGATATTATTTAAAAAATAATATTAAATAAATAGTAAAAACAGACATGTATAATGTTTTAAATTAATTAACTTTTCTAGGGTTATCAGAATGAGTTTCTTGAAGGATCGAAAGATGCGATAGAGGGGGGTGAATATCGCACATTAAAAGCTTTTCTTTTGCTTGTAAAATAAATTAGAATAAACAGCGAAAATCAAAACAATACAGATTACACAAGTTGGTTACTTGGTTCAGAGTCTCGGTCGACTTCTACTCGAAGACCCGTGATCTTTGATCGCACCGTTGGGTAATCCACTATAATTCTTCTTTCCGAGATTTCCGAAAAGAAGCAATTCATACAATGAAAAGTTAAGATAGTTTCAGCCTACTATCTTACTAGAAATTAAATACAATACAAGATAAATAATAATATATCGGCACTGGCTAGAAGATGGAGCTCGGTCGGTACTTCTTGGATGGAGCATCAGCTTGCTTAAAGATGAGTAGTAGAATAGTAGCACGAACAACAACTTTACACAAGATGAATTGAAAACAAATGCACTGCCTCAGACCTCGAGCTCCCCTTTATAAGCATTGCTCGGTCAATTGATAAACTCATCGGTTGATTGATCTGTTCGGTCAACTGAACCTCCTATCAGTTGACAAAACACGCTCCCTTCCTTTTTCGCTCAGATCCTATTTTTGCTCATTTATGAGCTTTAATGGTTCGATCAACCGATCACCTTGTTCAGTCGATCGAACGGTGCACTTTCTCTATTCGTCAAGATTCATTACTAATGCGGCTTTAACATGATGATCGTTCGGTCGATCGATCCCTGTGTTCGGTCTACCGATCAGACTGGCTTCCATTTCTACTTCTCATTGATCTGATCTATGCCATGTCTGAATGGTTCGATCAACTGATCCATGGGTTCGGTCAATCGATCAATCACTTTACCAAACTCTATTCGACTGATATCTAGTCTGAATCAACTTGGTTCGGTCAACCAATCCTAGTGTTCGGTCGATCAATAAACTTCGGTTCCTGCAAAACAGAGTTAGAATGAAAGCTCTTACAAAACAGAGTTAGAACGAAAGCTCCTACAAAACAAAGTTAGCACAGTAATATATGAATAATAGTAAGATGCATGAGTAGTAATAGACATTAAGACTGTCTTGATCTTAACTTGAAAACATTCCCTATTTCTTCAGTTGGATCAGTGACCTAGAGTTTATCCCTTCCCAGAACACGTTGTCACTATTGCTCTTCTCTAGTTGCTTACCTCAACCTACCTGTCAAACATTGGCCCTCCAGACCTGTTTGGACTTTGCCTCTTAGTATCTGATCGGCTCACGAGGACATTCCCTCGATCTACGATCCTCCAGACCTATCGAGTTTTTCTGCCAAGTGTCGGGTCCTCTCAACCCACTTGGGCTTCTTGCCTGGCTTCCATGATCTGCTAAGACTTTCCCGGTTGAGTAAATATCCTACTCGCTCACTCAACTTGTTAGATCACAACAAGATTTAACTTGAACCTTTGACAACATCAAAACTCAAGTTTAATTCTGGTGCACCCTGTACCAATATTTCTAACCCATTACTCTCTCCCTTAATGCATGCACTTTCTATGATATGTCCTTAGATTTATGTCTAACCTTTAGTGAGAAAATAATTTTAAAGGATTTTTAGAATAACTTTTAGAAGAAAAATATTTTTAAAGGGTTTTTGAAAATAATTTTAAAGATTTTTTTAAAGAATTTTAAAAATATTGTTAAAGGATTTTTAAAATAATTTTAAAAAGATTTTTTAAAATAATTTCAAAGTATTTTTAAAATAATTTAAAAAATAATTTTAAAAATATTTTTAAAGGAATTTTTAAAAATAATTTTAATGGAATTTTTAAAAATATTTTTAATGAAAATTTTTAAAATTATTTTTAAAATAGTTTTAAAATATTTCTAAAAGATTTTTAAAATTTTTTAAAGGATTTTTAAAGAAATTTTTTTAAATATTTATAATGGATTTTTAAAATAATTTTTTTTATAAAAATTAAAAGTATTTTTAAAGAATTTTTTTTAAAATCGTTTTTAAAAGATTTTTAAAAAGAATTTTTAAAGTAATTTTTAAAATATTTTTAAAGGATTTTTAAAACCAATTTTTAAAATAATTTTAGCATAATGTAATCGGTTAACTAACTTTACGTTTAATTCTATTTTAATTTTAAGTTTTAATGTAATTTTTAATATTTAATTAACTTAATTTTAAAATTTAAGTGGATTAATATTTAGGGTTTAATTTTAAATTTTAAATTTATGTTTAATTTAGTTTTATTTTTAATTTAATTTAATCTGATTTAATTTTAATTTAATTTTACATTAATTTATTTTAATTTAATTTTACTTTAATTTATTTCAATTTAATTTTTTTCATTTATTTTTTAATTAATTTAATCTTTATTTATCTCACTCGATCTATATTTTCAATCAAGAAATCCTAAAATTTTATAAGATGAGTTAAGTTAAATTTCAAAATTTTAGTTTAAGTTATGTTACATTAAAGTTTAGTTTTGAGTTAATTAAATTGACATCTTTGAATAAATTTATAAATTACATTGAGTTACACGGATATCATTAGAATAACCACATACTTTGAGATTTTTCAAATAATTTGGTCCAAAGAATTTAATATAAAATTTTCATTTAATTAGATAGGATTAGTAAAAAGTAATTTTAATTAATTCCATTAAACTAAATACATCATGTCGAATTCATATCTTCCTAAACGAAGACGAAACTATTCTAGGTAATTATTCCCGTGTTTTTATTTTTATTTTCAGATTGCAAAGTATTCTAGGTAATTATTATTTATTTTTTAAATTTAAAACACTTTTGTTATTGAAAAAGATTTCTTTTTTTTTTTGTAATTGTATTTTTTATTATATTAATATAATTTTTTCTATTTACAAATTCTAATATATAAAAAAATTGTTTTTAGATAATCATATATTGTAATCTCATTAATTGGGAGTTACATTATACAATCAATATCAATTAAATTTATCAAAGATAATTTTTTACGAAAAATGAAATCTAGTTAAAAAAATAATTAGTTTGCCTTAACTCGGAAGAAAATACAAATAAATAAGACGGATTTAATTGGTCGGATTAATCATGTATTAATATAAAATAAGTCAAAATATGAATTAGATAGAGTATGTATTAATGGGATGTATATTTAGAAAAATATCTTGTACTTATTATAATATACCGTGTCAATGTTAGATAAAATACAGATTATCCATATAGCCGAAGACTGATCTAAGATAGGGTTGTCCAACTCTAATCCAATCCCAAAATAATTACATAGATATTTAATATCTTATAATTTAACATCAAGAAGAATTAATTTGTTCCCTTTTTCCATTTTATTTTGATTACCCACTCCTTCCATACTCAAAGTCCTTTGATATGGTTCACTCACACTCAAAGCCCAATTCATCTCTAATTCCTGAATCCATCCTTAAATTTATTCTCCGTGTGAAACAATAGATTTCAATTTTTTTTTGTAAAAAAAAAATAAAATTGGAAGTATTTGTCACCAACTTTTTTATACCTTTAAATGATACAAATTGTAATTTTTGTATTTCTAAATTTTATTTTAAGAATAATGAAATGCAAACCTAGAGAATTTTACGGTAATAATCAAGTTGTTACGGTAATAATTGTAGATTTATCAATATGTTTTTAATTGTTTGATCTACCATACATTTCTACTAAATGAAAAAAAAAAAAACAATACTCTTCAAATATGAATGTAACATTTAGAGTATTGAGTGAGTATACATTTCTTATGTAATTAAAAGTAAAAGTAGAAATAAAAATCACTTAATTTTCATTCAATATTTAAGAACAAGCCAAATCAGAAATAAGTCAAACAAAACAATCTCTTTTGCTGCTAAAAGTTTAGCACGGTATTTTAGATGATAATCCATGGACTTATTGAATTATTATCATTAATTTGAAACATATATACCAAAAGAATTGGTCCAAACTATATCAATACTCATCCATTTAACTCACACATTGTTGTGCTCCTATATATAGAACTCACTTCCTCTTCTTCATTAATCAGAGGTTCACTCATCTTCAAAATGAATTTTCGAGAGTCTTTCTCATTGTTTTTCTTTTCATTCATTTTACTTTTTCTAGTCCAATGTACATCGGGATATAAAACAAACAATGTAAAGCCGACTTCAAGAGTACATAAACTAAGTCGTAAAGTCTTTCCCGATGACTTCATATTTGGCACCGCTGCATCTGCTTATCAAGTTGAAGGGGAAGCACTCAAAGGTGGACGGGGACCTAGCATTTGGGATGAATTTGTAAAAATTCCAGGTAAGATTTCATAATTTAATTTTATAACTTTACTTTTTTCTTTCTAAACTTGAAGTTATATTCTGAAGTGGATTTGATTTGTTTGCTATGGATGTAGGTTTAATCCCATATAATGCAACTGGTGATGTTACCGTTGATGAGTATCATCATTTCAAGGTCAAATGCATATTTTATATTTCTGGAGACAATTAAAATGCTAACAAATTTTTATCTTTTTCTTAAATTTATTTATTTATTTTTTAAAAAATGAGTTACATTGTACAGGAAGATATTGATATTATGAAGGAGTACAATTTTGATGCTTATCGATTCTCAATCTCTTGGAGTAGAATTTTCCCAAGTACTAGAAGCTATAATTCTTTTTTATAAAATCTTGCACATTGCTTACCTTTTAAAAATACTAATAATTTTTCTTTGATCTTATAGATGGAACGGGAGATATTAATTGGGAAGGTGTAGATTATTATAATAGGCTAATTGACCGTTTAATACTCAAAGGTAACTTTGTGTTTTTTTAACTAATAAATAAATAGTTTTCACATATTTTTTTAATATTCTATTTCATTTTTCTATTAGGTATTACTCCATATGTCAATCTCTATCACTACGATCTTCCATTAACACTTCAAAACGAGTATTTGGGTTGGTTGAGTCCAAAGATAGTGTAAGTAGTAAAGTAAAATAATTACTCATACTTTTATTCTTCTTATTGTATATCTAAGAATTTCTAATGTAACCTATTGAAAGATGTCATGAATATTTAATTTAGTTTACAATCATTTTGTTTAGGGATGCATTTGCGGACTATGCTGACTTTTGCTTTGAAAGATATGGTGATAGAGTGAAAAATTGGTTCACATTCAATGAGCCAAGAGTGGCGGTGGCTATGGGGTACGATACTGGCTTTCATGCCCCTGGAAGAGCTACTGGTAGTAGATTTGGAGGGAACTCAACGATAGAGCCTTACATTGTGGCTCATAATCTTATCTTATCTCATGCTGCAGCAGTGAATAGATATCGTGAGAAGTATCAAGTAATGTATTTTCAACTAGTTTTATATTGGTGCATTTCATTATGACATAATAGTTAATTCAAAAAATATCTTCTCATTAAATATACCAAACTTATTTAAAAATTACAATAATATAATAAATTTACAAAACTTATCTCATGAAAGAATTTGGTACATATACATTGTAAATGCAAATAATACTAAAAATATTTTCTTTTCTTATTCAGATTGATCAACAAGGGAAAATTGGGATTCTTCTAGATTTTGTTTGGTATGAGCCTCACACTTACTCTGAGAGTGATAAAGTTGCTGCTCAAAGAGCTATAGATTTTCACATCGGATGGTAATTATGGATGCAAGCTTGGTTTTCAAAACATAACTATTACCCTTTTTAGCATAATTTAATTTATCCTTTTCAGGTTCCTTCACCCTCTAACATATGGATACTATCCTAAATCTATTCAAGACATAGTTAAAGAAAGATTACCAGAGTTTACTAATGATGAAGTGGAGTTAGTTAAAGGTTCATATGACTATTTGGGAGTCAATCAATACACAGCCTACTATATTAAGGATAATGCTACAATCAATCCTGAACCCATTAGCTATCAAGATGATTGGCACGTTGAATTTAAATGTGAGACACATGCAATCATTTCTTTCTTATTAATGTTATATTTAATAAAAAAAATTGTTAATAATATAATTTGTTCTACCATTTTTTAGATGATCGTAATGGCATGCCAATTGGACCAAGGGTAAGAAATTATCTTGTTATAATTTTCCTCCAAGAGATTATGTTATGGAATTTTTTATTGTGACTTAACGTGGGCTCATAATTGATACAAGGTAATTGTTTATATGTCATTAGGCTCACTCGGATTGGCTTTACATTGTTCCATGGGGTTTGTACAAGGCAGTGACATACGTTAAAGAAAATTATGGCAACCCAATCATCTTTCTATCTGAAAATGGTAAATATTTGTATGACAAATTGTATTTGTTCTTTAAACTCAAAATAATTTATTATAATCTTAGGTATGGATCAACCTGGCAATGTTACACTTCCACAAGGCTTGCAAGATACTCAAAGGAGACATTTTTACCAGAATTATATTATGGAACTAAAGAGGGCTATCGATGATGGTGCTTCAGTGATTGGATATTTTGCATGGTCTCTTCTTGATAACTTTGAATGGAGACTAGGATACACATCAAGGTTTGGTATTGTCTATATCGACTTCAAGGATAATAAGCGTTATCCAAAAGAATCAGCTCGATGGTTCAAGAAGATTCTCCAGAGGAGTTAGATTATTTTTTATAGCCTTTAGATTTTTTTTTCCTCTAGTTTTCCATGAAATAAATCCACTTTGTTAGGCATTGAAAATAAATAAAATTATATTTCAAGGATGATTATGTATTTCATTTTGGCACTTAATTTAAAGAGATGTCAAATTAGTTTAGCATAAGGTCTGGATAATTTATCTAAAAAAACCCTCCTAATTAATTTTTATTAAGATGGCCATTATAAGTCAATCTATTTATTCTCAAAATTTATTTGTTTGGAACTTTTTGCATACAAAATGATTTCCTCTAGTTTGTGATTAAAAGTGAAGGTAAAATAAGAGGAAAAGATTATAAAGAGACATGATATAGTTAAAATTTTATATCTTTCAAAATTTCTCTTTATTTCACTGGCTAGAGGTTCAAGAAATTTATGAATATATTTTTTAGATTTTAGAGTTTTTATTTTTTAATTGGATTGTTTACTAGATTCAATGAAAATAACTGCATTAAAATATTAAAAAAATGCAATAAAAAAAATACAGACATATAAGTCAACATGTAAAAATAAAATTTTAAAATAATTTTCATTTTTCATGTTCAATTTACTTTGTCTCTATTTTGGTATTCTCCTCGTCCTCAAACACTCCTATATATTTTACATCAAAACCATTTTATACCAAGCTCAAGTTAATTTGAGTTAGAATTTTTATATATAATTAATATATTAGGTGGTTGAGTGAGATATCAAATAGATCAAAAAATTGATCAGATATTTGACAGTCAATCAATATGTTAAGTTGCTTGAGTAAAAAGTCAAGTAGGTCAACGTTAATCGAATACTTGATAAAATATGGAAACTCCAAGTAGATCACAGTTGACAAAACACTTAGTGATTGGAAGTTTAACAAGAGTTGACATAAGTCGAAAAGTCCAAGTGGATCATGACTATCGAATATTTAGTAATCAGATGTCAAACCGAGAGTTAGCAAGTAAGAAGTTTAAATAGGTCATGGTTGACCGGATACTTAGCAGTCGGAAATCCAACATAGAGTTGACATGAGATGGAAAGTCCAAGCGGATCACGATTGACCGGACACTTGGTGATAACAAGTCCAAACATGTCAAGGAAGACTCGATGTTTGGCATGGATGAAGTCCTACTTGTTAGGACATGTACTCGCTTTTCTTCTTTGCACCTGAATGACAGTGGAAAACTCTCAATCTTTAATACCTTCAATTTTACTTGGTATCCACCTTCCTGATGTTAATAAGCTAAGGGTCCACTCCTTACATTTACAACTTCACTATGAATGTCTCATTCTCGAAAGTTTTCTAGAGGCGTAGAAGTCTTGTATAACTTTGAGCACAAGGATACAACAAGAAAATAAGAACATAAATACATAATACAATCGAGAATGACTTTAGAGTATACAATGAAGAACCTTACATTCCTTGTACTTTTCTTATTTTGGATTGTCTCTTAGTAGATAGAAATACAATAATACTTTGCTCCAAAACTCCCAAGAACGAGCACTTCAAACATCGTAAAATCCCCTTTTCTAGTGTTTCTTTCGGGCCGGAAAATGTCTCCCAATCGATTGGTCTTACTCCTAATCAATTATCACATCAAATCGACCATTCAAAACCTTCAAAATAACTCCTTTTTACCTATCCAATCAATTGATGAGTCATACCAATCGATTAACAGCTTCTAATCGATTGACCTAATCAATTCAAAAACTTTCTATTCTTTGTGAAAACACTTTAATCAATTGCCTTAAGCCTAATCAATTGACAAATCGATTCCAGTCCTCACTGTACTTTTACGAAAATACTCGAATCGATTAATCTATTAACTAATTGATTTCGGCTCTCACTATGCTCCATGATGTTGGCGCAGCAGAGACCGGCAAGAGGGGGGTGAATTGCTGAAAACAAAAATGAAAATACCCTCCTCGGATTTCAACTCAGAATAAACGCAGTAGTAAAATAATAAAGACAGGCAATAAAAACAGAAACAGGAATTTAACCTGGTTAAAACCAAGGAGGTTGTTAATCCAAGGCAGTGAAAAGCGCACTAAGAAAATTCTTCTTCTATGAAGGCGGAGAAGCCTTTTACACTCTAATTGCTCAGAACTACTGCTAGGAATTGCTTACAGATTTATTGTTTGAGTTGTTGTTGAATTCCTAAGTCCAGGGGCCTTTATATAGCTCCTGGAAAGTCTATCCCGAGGGTCCAAGGCGCCTCCAACAAGGTTCAAGGCGCCTCCAGCTCGGTCAGCGGATAAAACTTTATCCGTAGCATAAACGGTCAAATTTGACCTGTTGAAGGCGCCTTCAACAGGGTTGAAGGCACCTTCATGATGGAGGCGCCTCCAAGCCTGCTGGAGGCGCCTCCAAGCTGGCAACACAGATTCCAGCTTGGTTTTTCCAGCTTCCGACGCTCCGTTCTTTTGGGTGATTGCGGCCAACCGGAATAGGGCTCACCCGAACCCAATTCTCGGTCTTCTCCTCGAGCAGCCTTCCGTCCCGGCTTAACGTCCCTCGAACGCCACGCACGCTCTTCACGTCCACCGGAGTACTCTTCCGCAGCTCTCTCGTCCTTCGGACACACCTGTTGGTGCAAACTTAGGTCAAGGTTGACCTGGTTGACCTGACTCGAGTTGACCTGACTCGAGTTGTATTTTGATGTTTGACTTAGGAAGATTATTGGTGCAACGTAGGTCAAGGTTGACCTGGTTGACCTGATTCGGGAAAGAGTCCAAGTATGGAGACTTGGCAACGGAAAAAGTCCAAGCAGGGAACTTGGCACTGGAAAAGTCCAAGCAGGGAGCTTGGCACGCGAAAAAGTCCAAGTGTGGAGACTTGGCACGGGAAAAGTATTTTGATGTTTGACTTAGGAAGATTATTGGTGCAACGTAGGTCAAGGTTGACCTGGTTGACCTGATTCGGGAAAGAGTCCAAGTATGGAGACTTGGCAACGGACAAAGTCCAAGCAGGGAACTTGGCACTGGAAAAGTCCAAGCAGGGAGCTTGGCACGCGAAAAAGTCCAAGTGTGGAGACTTGGCACGGGAAAAGTCCAAGTATGGAGACTTGGCACTGGAAAAGTCCAAGTATGGAGACTTGGCACGGAGAAGTCCAAGCAGGGAGCTTGGCACGAGGGAAAGTCCTAACTGGGATGTTAGGCAGTTGGAAAGTCCTGGTGAGTGAAGCCAGGCAGTGAGAAAGTCCTAACTGGGATGTTAGGCAGTGTGGAAATCCTGGTGAGTGAAGCTAGGTGAAAGTCCTGGTGAGTGAAGCCAGGCAAGGGAAAATCCAGATGGATCAAGGGTGATCGGACATCTGGTGTTGGGAAGTCCAAGTAGATCAAGGGAGTGATCGGATACTTGGCACGAAGAGGAAAGTCCAAGTGGGTCAAAGGGATTGACCGGACACTTGGTGGGAAGTTTTAGCAGGTCAAGGGAGTGACCGGATGCTAAGCATGATGTACCAATAGGTCAAGGCTGACCGGATATTGGTTTGGATTTGGTTTGGGCAAAAGCCAAGACCTGGATCGGTCTGGTGACCGATCCAGTGATACTGTGGTTTCCTGACCGGTCTGGAGACCGATCAGAAAGCGATCAGTATGCCTCTGTGAGCTTACTGATCGGTCTGGGGACCGATCAGAAGGAATCCTGATCGGTCCCCGGGACCGATCAGGGTACGCACAGAGAGTTGGCAACTCTCTGTGAAAGCGCTCTGATCGGTCTGGGGACCGATCAGCATAGAGCCTGATCGGTCCCCATGACCGATCAGATCAGCCCCAGACCGATCAGGGTGATGCCTGATCGGTCTGGCACTAGCCGTTGGCTCACAACGGCTAGTCTTCTCTTCTTCGCAGGTGAATGCAGGTATAAGGGCTGAGTGCTTCTACAGTGGAGAGACTCTGACTTCTTCTTCTTCCTTCCTGTTGCGAAGTGCTGTTGTGCTTGAGCTTTGTTGAGCTCCTCCTTGTCGAAGCTTCGCGTGAGCTTCATTCCACGACTGGATCAGCTGCTGCTGAGTTGCTTCTGTCCGTGAAGTTGCTACTTCATCCGGGACCCCAGTCGACGAGAAGGCAAGCTACTGTGTTTACATTCCTGTTGTATTTTGTTCTTGCTATTCTCTTGTACTCTTAGCTTGCTGTTGCAAGTGATTGTGGCGAGGTTTCTCCACCCACAAGGAGTTTGATTTAGCCGGTTTTCCGGGGACCCGTCCACCGACAGATTGATAGGCTTCGTCCACCTTACGGACACGCCGAGGAGTAGGAGTTTCATCTCCGAACCTCATTACATCCTTGCGTAGAGGTTTAATTTCTTCTCCTGTTTTCTTTCTGCATTTAGTTTCTGCTGCGCTAACCCTAGTTTGTAAAAAGAAACGCGAGCAATTGGGGTCGGCTATTCACACCCCCCTCTCTAGTCGTACGAAGAGATCCTAACAACACCGAGCCCGTCGGCTCCCTTCCCGTGCCGTCCTTCTCGCTAGCTGCGTCTTCCGCTCGACTTCCTGTGTTCCTAAGCTCCTACACACTCAGACACAGGGATCAAACACAGCAAGACCTAACCAACTTGGTTGATCACATCAAAACTACCACGGGGTCCAACAATCTTCCCCTTTTTGATGTGCATCAATCCAAGTTCAAGTTAGGGTTAAAAATAGACATTAACAGTAATTTTAAAGAAGAAATTACTAAACTAACAAGTTACGAATAATTTTTGCAATTAGTAAAATTGCAACACTAAAAAAAAATTTTAAAATTTTCTAACTCCCCCTAAACTTGTACTTTTCTCTCCCCCTTTGATCACAGCAAAAATGGGGTCTTAATAATTTTCAAGTAAGATTGAAGTTTTTGAAAATTTTCTAAGTGAAAAATGATTTTTTTTAAAAAAATTGCTAAATAAATTTTCCAAAAAAACTAAGTAAAAAAAATCCTAAGTAAATGTTCAAATGTTCCCAAAAAACTTTCTAAGTCAAGTGAATGAACTTTTAGAATTCTCTAGAAGAAAATTTCTAACCCAAAAAAAAATTAAGTTAGAATTAGAAAAAATCCTAAGGAATTTTTGTTTATTTTAACAAATATTTGATAAACTTTCAAAGCATTATTTAATTCTTGTTTAATGCTTTTTCAGAAAGTTAATTAAACATTTTCTTTCAATAATTTAGCTTCCAGGTCGTGGCGAGGCACTAGGCCTTCTTGATTATTGGAGCAACAACCACTTCCTTAGACAAAGCTTCCATAAAGAATTTCAATGTTTAATTTTCTCACTGTAAGCTTTTAATTTTTGAAAAATTAATTAAGCACAGATTTTGGAACCCAATAGAGGTTCCTTCCTACAGGATTATTCAAAAATCTTGGGGGTACATAGTTTCTTGGTATTTTCCTAAGTTGACCTTGATGCTTCCTTATATACTAATTTAATTTACCATAAATTCTAATTTTTGACTTTTGAAAATTTCTTTAAGCATGCATCATTTTTCAATTTCTCAATTTCTAATTTTAAATTTTCATTTTCTGATTTCAAACTTTCATTTTCTTTTTCTAATTTATCTAATTCTCTAGAAAGAGCTTTAATAAATCTAAAAGACTGATTCGGGGTTAGATTGCGTACCTTACTTACCTGATCTGGTGACGCTCCCCCTTCACTACAGCTTTCTTCTGACGTTCCTCCCCCTTCGTCAATGCTCATCTCTGAGCTGGACGTTTCTTCTAGCTGATGGTTAGCCATCAGTGCTAGTCCCGAAAATTCTTCGACTTTCGATTCGGAGGATGACGAATCATCCCACGTGGCCATTAGGTTCTTGTGTTTGGAGGGTTCTGGCTTCTTGTACTTTACCCTTTCTTTCTCCTTTCTCTTTAGCTTTGGGCAGTCATCTTTGATGTGCCCCTCTTCATTGCAGTTGTAGCAACGAACCATCCTCTTCTTTCGATGATGCCTCTGCGATTTAAATTTGTTAGTACTAAAAAACTTATTGAAGCGTCTTACCAGTAGTGCCGCTTCGAATTCGTCGACTGAGGCTTCGGAGTCAGAACTGTTCATCTTTTCCTTTAAGGCAATGTTCTGACTTATCTTCTCTGCTCCGTTGGGTTCTGAAATTCGAGATTCGTGAAGTTTAAAAGTCGAAAATAATTGTTCTAACGTACTTACCTCGAGGTCCTTAGAGATGTAGTACGCATCTACTAAGGAGGCCCACTCTGGAGTTCTCGGGAAGGCATTGAGCGCGTATCGGATAGAATCCCGATTGGTTACCTCTTCTCCAAGGTTCGTTAGTTGCGTTATCAGCTCCTTGATTCTCGCTTGGAGTTGCGCTACCTTCTCGCCTTGGTTCATCCGGAGGTTCATTAACTGGTTCCGGAGGATGTCGTGCTTCGCTAGCTTCGCTTCGGAAGTACCTTCGTGAAGCTCCAAGAATTTCTCCCAGAGATCTTTCGCTGAGTCGTAGCTTCCAATCCGATTTAACTCCTGCGGCGGCAGCACACTGAGCAGGTGGAACTCTGCCTTTCCGTTGGCGACGAAATCGGCTTGCTCCTTCTTGCTCCATGTGTTTTCTTCTTTGTCTTTCGGTGCTGCAAAACCATATTTCATTGTAATAAGAATATCAAAATCCGTTTTAAAAAATACCTCCATTTTGCGCTTCCAAGTGGCGAAGTCTCCGTCGAACTTCGGGGGATGGATGTTCGCTCCGGCCATCGTCTTGATCGTAGTGCTTCAGTTGGCGATTAGTCCTTCTGAGGCGATCAGGCTCTGATACCACTTGTTGGCGCAGCGGAGACCGGCAAGAGGGGGGTGAATTGCTGAAAACAAAAATGAAAATACCCTCCTCGGATTTCAACTCAGAATAAACGCAGTAGTAAAATAATAAAGACAGAAAATTAAAAACAGAAACAGGAATTTAACCTGGTTACAACCAAGGAGGTTGTTAATCCAGGGCAGTGAAAAGCACACTAAGAAAATTCTCCTTCTCTGAAGGCGGAGAAGCCTTTTACACTCTAATTGCTCAGAACTACTGCTAGGAATTGCTTACAGATTGATTGCTTGAGTTGTTGTTGAATTCCTAGGTCCAGGGGCCTTTATATAGCTCCTAGAAAGTCTATCCCGAGGGTCCAAGGCGCCTCCAATAAGGTTCAAGGCGCCTCCAGCTCGGTCAGCGGATAAAACTTTATCTGTAGCATAAACGGTCAAATTTGACCTGTTGAAGGCGCCTTCAACAGGGTTGAAGGCGCCTTCATGATGGAGATGCCTCCAAGCTTGCTGGAGGCGCCTCCAAGCTGGCAGCACAGATTCCAGCTTGGTTTTTCCAGCTTCCGACGCTCCGTTCTTTTGGGTGATTGCGACCAACCGGAATAGGGCTCACCCGAACCCAATTCTCGGCCTTCTCTTCGAGCAGCCTTCCGTCCCGGCTTAACGTCCCTCGAACGCCGCGCACGCTCTTCACGCCCACCGGAGTACTCTTCCGCAGCTCTCTCGTCCTTCGGACGCACCGAGCCCGTCGGCTCCCTTCCCGTGTCGTCCTTCTCGCTAGCTGCGTCTTCCGCTCGACTTCCTGTGTTCCTAAGCTCCTGCACACTCAGACACAGGGATCAAACACAGCATGACCTAACCAACTTGGTTGATCACATCAAAACTACCACGGGGTCCAACACATGAAAAAGAACCTAATTAATTAGTCTAATCGATTGACATTGGGTTAATCAATTGAGCTAATTAATTGCCCAACCCTAAACTCTTAACCCGAGTTTAGGTTTCCTTTGTCAAACCCTAAAGCCATCAGTGACTAGTTGGGACTTTCTGTTGCCTAGCATCCAGTCAACCTTGACCTGTTAGGACTTCTTCATTAAGTGTCTATTCCTCCTTGACTCACTTAGACTTTTCCTTGTCAAATTTCTGTTGGACTTCCAATCATTAAATATTTGGTCAACCTTTAACCCACTTGTACTTTCTCACTAAGTATCTTGTCCTCCTTGACTTACTTGGATTTTTCTCTTTCCAACCTTTCTGTTGGACTTTCCTTCCCTAACATCCAGTTAGGACTAATCACTCAGTAAATTTCTCACCATTGTCTAACCTCTAATTAGGACTTCCCTTACCTAACATCTAGTTAGGACTAGTCACTCGGTACAGTTTTCACCCTTGCCTAACTTCTAGTTAGGACTTCTTTTGCCTAGTTCCCAACTAGGTCTTCTGCTGCTAGCCCCGCTAAGAATTTTCTTTGTCTAACCTCTAATTATGACTTCTGAGTCAAATATTTGGTCCTCTCTTGACCTTCTTGAGTCAATATGAGCTTATTCAACTTAGCCAACCTTAACCCAAGGATGATTGCAAATAATCTCCCTTTTTTTTTGTTTTTTGATATTTAACAATATTGTCTCTCGGACATATCGAGCCCGTCAACTCTCTCTCATAGTGTCCTTCTCACTAGCTGTGTCTTTTCTTACCTTCCTCTGCTCCTAAGTTCCTGCACACTTAGACACAATGCATCAAGTACACACAGGGTCCAACATAACTTAGTTGACAACATCAAAACTACCTCCGGGGTACCTACAAGTTCAAGTTAAATTTGAATTAAGTCTTAATTACTTAATGTTAAATTTTAGATTGATTAAGATTTAATTTCTAATTGATTACTATTATGTTTATTAAATTTTAATTAGGTTAAAATTTAATGTATTTAGTTAAGTTTAATTAATTGATTTTGAATTAATTAGGTTTTTAATTTAATTTTGAATTTAATTTAAGTTGATTTTGAATTAAATTTAAGTGTGAAATTATGATTTTAATTAAGTTATAATTGATGATAAATTAATTAATTTAGGATTTAATAATTATTAATTAAGTTGAATTAAATAAATAAATTGGTTGAAAAATTCAGAATGAGTTAAATTAATACTTTAAATTGGATTGATTAATTGAGTGAATTAGATTGGTTAAACTATTTTTTTTTAATCCTAAATCCATATCATCTATTTTTATATTTTCAATTAGGAACTTTATAGGTTTCTGAGATAGTTGTTAATTTTATCTTTTGTTAATATAGTTTGATTTCTAAGGGTTAATTAACCTGGTGATAGATTCAAGTTTAATAATCAATAAGTTAAGTGCACATTTCAAAAATCATCTTCCATGCCATGGCGAGCCATAGAGGCCTTTCTAGGTATCAGAGCAACAACCATTTTCTAGACAAAGTATTTTTAAGAAATTATATGCTTAATATACTTTTTAAATAACTCTGGTCTAACTAGTTTAGAATGTGGTGAGGTAGCCTCAGTTAATTCTAGCTATTTAGCTAAGTAAACCAAGTAGGGTACTTCTTACCCTACCGTTAACTATCTAAACCAAGCTTCCCTAACGTACTATCTTCTCGTCCTACCCTAACACTATGTTTGGCAAGTGTTAATCAATCCTAAGTTATTATCTAATTGTGCTAAATTAAGTAAAAAAATAAGCATGCAAAGAAAGTTGTAAATCAAACAAACATGTAAATTTATCTAACAAAGAAAACAAATTTTCTATTTGGCTCCCTCTAGATTATAACTTCAATAAGATTTAGTCTAATATTAGTTTGGTCTAACTTGATTAATCAAGCTCGATTTAAGGGCCCATGCTTGTACTTGGTTTATAGTAGTTCAATTTACAATTGATAGTTACAATTTAAATCGAATCTTAGATTTGTATCCTAGTCCGGATCAATTGTATACAATCCTTTATTTTCCAAGTATTATATCAAGATTTTTGGAGCCCAAAGTGACCTGTTCCAATGATTCTTTATGTTCTTTGATTTAAACTTACAAAGTAGAATTTTCTTCCTTAAGTTATTAGACTTGAGTTAAAGTTCTACTTTGAACTTGTTTAATTAAAGAATTTGGTTTAGTCTCCTCAGACCTCATTAAGCATTGTTATCTTTTTTTAGAGTGACTTGACCTGGACATTGGACATGGCAAACTTTCACATCAAATTGTGAATCATATCGTACAATTTTTTGACTAGGGGAGAATGTACCTCGTTGTTTGGTTCTTCTGAAATGTATACGGATCCGTCACCTATCTTAGACTCAGCTTTGGATTTAGATTCGGATCCGAACTCAGGATCAAACTCGATCTCAATCTTAGCCACTTGTTCTTGCACTGGCAGTGCAAAAAGCTTGATTGAGCTTGTTCTTCCTCATCTGACTCTTCCGACGACTTGGACCGTGCTGCTTTTAGGGCCTTCCTTCTTCTTTGCTTTTTATTTTTTCTTATGTTCGGACACTCCATCTTGTAGTGTCCTTTCTTATTGCACCCATAGAGGGTCACTTTTGACTTAGACTTCGTGGTTCAATTTGGACTCGGTTGCTTACTATTTTATTGGATCTTTTTCCTTAAGTATTTTCTGAACCAATTTAACTAGTTCGAAGCTAATCTCATAGTCATCTTCTGGACCCAGTCTGTCTTCATATTTAGGCTTGATTTAGGACTTGTGCTTCGACACCTTTGTCTTGATTTTACTTACAAATAAAGTGATATCTTTCTCGGTCGAACGTATATTAGTTTGCTCATGTAATTAAAATTCAGAAAACAATTCATATAATATAAGAATTGAAAGATTTTTGGAAACCTTGTATTCATCTACCATAGATACCTATAAGTGTTCTGAGGAAAGGCGTTCAGTGCATACCTCATAATATCCCGGTTCTCTACTTGTTATCTGATCAAATGGAATATGTTTAGTAGGTCTTGGATTCAAACATGTAGCTTACTTGCTGACTCACATTCCTGCATTTTTATGTTATACAGTTTATTCAATGTTAAATCACGCTTGCTTACCGTTGTAACATAAGTCCCTTCGTGTAATTCTATGAGCTTCTCCCATAGATCTTTCACGCTAGAATGGTTTGACTCGATTTAGCACTTCTATAGTCAAGCCACATTGTAGATTCTGTAACAACCCAAATTTCTTCATTTTAAGCCCCAAAAATAATGCTATAGAAAAATTCTAGAGATTTTTAGAAATTTTTAGAGTATTTTTATACAATTTTTGGAGGTCGTTTGATATTTTTACTAAATGAAAGAAGTTTCGACAAAAAATTGTCCAAGCCAAGATTCAAACCCGAGACCTCCGATCGAACCAAGCTTTAAGCGAATCCGGTTGACCAAGTGTGCAAGCGGTCGTTACTGATCAAATAGAGAAGGAAATATAATTAAGCAGTAGTTAAGAACATTTAAAATAAAAGGGGAATAAAAAGGCTCGGCTGAGGATTTGAACCCGTGATCAGGGGTTTCGGCGGAAACGCAGCTAGCCAACTGTTCCACAAATATTTCGTGAAAGAGTAGGGCGCGAAATATTCTTAAGCAGTAGTTAGATGATGAAAACCCTAGTATATGAAAAGAAACTTAGGTTTTATCCCGAAACCTTTCTCCTCACCTTTCCCTCTCGCGTTGGCGCTTCTCGTCTCGGGCAAAACCGCAGCAGCTGGAAGCTAGGGCTTCTTCCGACGGCCGACCAAGGTTCTCCGAGGGGTCTTCTCCACCTCCTTAAGATCTTCTCGTCGAGGAGAAGTTGTGAGCACGAAGAGGAGCCGGAAAACTCAAGTTATCCGAACCCTAGAAGCTTCCTTTCCGGCTGTGAGTTCAAGAACACATAGTAAGTAGCTTCCTCACCTGCAGTAAGAGTTGTTCTGTGATTTTTCTTCCTTATTGCTGTAAAGATTGGTGTAGTCGTAGAACCCTAGTTTTCGGATTTAATGCTTTAGTAATCCGGCTTAAGTCTTGTTGTGTGATTCAAGCCCGAGATTTTGGACCTTTATGTGCAATTCGAATCTTTCTTTTATGTTGTGAAAGGACATGAATAGTTTTCTCTTGAGTTGCTGTAAATCAGGTCATTCTGGGCTATTAGGCAATGAATATGAGGTTGCCGTGAGTTTTTATAGGAAGATGAGAAGGGGTTTTAATGGATTTGGCATATAGTTAGGCTTTTAATTTACTGGTTTAAAGTTATTCATATTGAAGTTTAAAGAGCAGCAAGTGTTTCATTGTTTCCTTGTTTCGGATTTTATTTTGTACAGCATTAGGATAGCTTGAAATTAAAAGTAGTAAGTGTAACATTGTTTTCTTACAGTATTAGGATGGCTTGAATTTAAGAGTAGCAATTGTTCCTTGTTTTTCCTTGCTTCGGATTTTCTGTACAGTAGTGAATTTTATTAGCCACGAATTTTCTGTATCAGTGCATTAGGTTTTTGAGAACTATGGAAAATATTCTAGTGGATTTCCCTATGAGGTTGATTATATGTGTTAGGAACATAAAGTGAGAATTAGAGGAATGTAAAATCCAGTGAAGTTTTAATTGGTTTTGTGCCATGAAATAGCCACGATCAGCTGGCCTATCTGCACTTCAAATTCTGATGTACACGAACAGAACATTTTTCCTTCCCTTAAGCATTTCAATTAGAATCCTTTTTGCTAGATGATGAATAGATTCCTTTCCTTGAGGTGTTGGATTGATTTGTAGCAAGATTTGAGATCCAGTGGCACTATAAAAGTATAAGTATTGTAGTTTATTTTGGCATTTCAAGCTATTAGTTCCTTATACATGTGGTTTTGGACTTACTGTAGGTGTTATAGTATTTTTGATACGGATTGATAGAATAGATCCAAGCTTCTGGTTTTTCCTTCCTTACCAACTAGTATAAAACTAGTGCCAATACACAATGTACTAATTACCAACTATCTACATGTAATCACAATGATCTACCAAATGACCACCCTAGTTAATGGAAAGTATTTAAGATGCATTGATTCTTAAGATTATTAGGATTTAAGATGCAGAGATTCTTGCTCATCTATTTAAGGATCGATAATTTATTATGATAAGTTTACATTGTGTATGGGTTTTATAATGCCCAACAGAAATAATCTTAGCTTCTAGTTTTTCTTCCTTACCAACTAGGGTGATAGTTTACTTTATACTAGTTACAACCCCAGTCTAAGGGTGTCGTTACAATTTTACCTTCGAAGGAAAAGTAAACTATGTGATTCTTACTTACTAATGAATTGAATAGATTAGCATGATAGGGCAGAACGTTATGTGGAATTTAGTAACGTAGTATGCAGAATCATGTTAAGCTTATAGTATGCAGAATTTAGTAGTATAGTGCAGAATTTGTGTTTACAGCAAGCATGAATAGCTCTATTGGAGCTTAGAACAATCCCCTTTGGAGCTTATTCCAGTTCGGATTTCTTTTGTTATATACATGCATGAAAAGGGAGTAGATAGCTTTTGTAGTAGTGCAGATTTTTTATTGTTAGCATAGCAGATTTTGAATTGTTAGCATTACAGACTTTGAATTGTTAGCACTACAGTTTTTGATTGTTTAGCATTTTAGATTTTGATTTATTCTAGCATTGTAGTTTTTGAGTTGTCTAGCATTTGTAGATCTTGAATTGTTTAGCATAGCATTTACAGAGACGAGCTAGCCAATTGAATCTTTTAACTGCTTCTTCCACTGACAGGTCACCTTGTCTGAATTCTATAAACTCTTCATAGTGCTTATTGGTGATCCGTTGGTGGAAGAATTCTTCATAAAACTCTGCTTCAAAGTCAGCCCAACTCATCTGATTGACTGCTCTCTTGCTTTTATCTCTCTCCCACCACATACGAGCATCTTCAGATAGTCAGAAAGAGGCACACTTGATATTCTCGACTTCTTGCCAGTCAAGAAGCTCCATGGTGCTCTCCAGTGTCTTGAACCAAGCCTGAGCATCCCAGGGCTCAGTCGTGCCTGAGAAACTCTCTGGCTTCAGCTTCAGCCACTGTATCAGGTATGCTTCTTGTCTTCTAGGTGCTGTGGTGACTCCCAGGGCGGCTGGTGGAACCTCAGTCACCACTGGTGATATGGGTTAGGTTTTGGGATCCCCCAATGAGGAAAGAAAAGGAAGAAGGAAAAGCAAAAGAGATAGGCTAATATCGGTCGGGACATACCTTCATGAGAAAGGTAGGGTAATATCGATCGAGACATACCTTCATGATGAAGGTAGGGTAATATCGGTCGGGACATACCTTCAGGAAGGAGGTAGGTTAGTATCGGTCGGGACATACCCCGTTAGGAGGTAAGCCTATATCGACTGAAATACGCCTCCCAGGAGAAAGACCTATATACTATAAAGGAGGTATAATAATATCGATCGGGACATACCTTCATGTTGAAGGCAGGGTAATATCGGCCGGGACATACCTTCAGGAAGGAGGTAGGCTAGTATCGGTCGGGACATACCCCGTTAGGAGATAAGCCTATATCGACTGAAATACGCCTCCCAGGAGAAAGACCTATATACTTTAAAGGAGGTATAATAATATCGGTGGGGACATACCTTCATGTTGAAGGCAGGGTAATATCGGCCGGTACATACCTTCAGGAAGGAGCTAGGTTAGTATCGGTCGGGACATACCCCGTTAGGAGGTAAGCCTATATCGACTTAAATACACCTCCCAGGAGAAAGACCTATATACTTTAAAGGAGGTATAATAATATCGGCCGGGACATACCTTCATGTTGAAGGCAGGGTAATATCGGTCGGTACATACCTTCAGGAAGGAGGTAGCCTAGTATCGGTCGGGACATACCCTGTTAGGAGGTAAACCTATATCGACCGAAATACGCCTCCCAGGAGAAAGACCTATATACTTTAAAGGAGGTAGGATAATATCGGTCGGGAATATCCTTTCGAGAGGAGAGCCAGTACGAGCCGGTCAATCAATACCTTGGAAAGATACTAAATAAAAGGCAGCTTATTAACATAAAAAGGGGGTGTAAATAAAAGCCGCATGAGGAAGGATCATAGATGAATATTTCAAATAAGATAATTAATGAGGATATCTGTGATATGTAAATACAAGACAGGTGTTATATTTTGGCGGGAAATATGCTTCTAGATTATTTTTGCAGGTACTAAACGACAAAGAAGGTACATCTGGGGTACAAAGAAGATTCCTTAAAAATCATCTACTAGAAGTACGCAACTGATGTCATCTCATAACGAACTCCAACAAGCCGGGGTCCACTTCATGACTACGGAGGTTATATGAAGTGGTATAAAAAGGGGAATCCTCTCCGTTGGCAAGGTAAGTTCACATCACGACACACATTCATAACCCTAATTTTCAACTACAGTTCATCTTCTTCCTCCTTCTTCCACACCGAAAGAGATCACTGACTTGAGCGTCGGAGGGCCTAGCCAGGGATTCCCACCCCGGTCTTAGGTCACTGACGGTAGTGTTGGTTGGTCTCTTGTGCGCAGGAGGTCTCGGAAGCTTCAGACCTAGGTTTTTCTCTTCAGAGTTGGATTTCCTCTTCATCATCGAGTCTTCGTGGAGGAGGACCTTCGGTGACTATATTTTCTCCCGATCCGCTTTGGGTTTCTCGGGTCGGCGTTCTACGAGTATTATTCTTCATCAGCATAGTGGGTTTCCTTCTTCCGGATCTCCGCCTTGTTCAGCTTCTCAGACAGGATCAAATTTGGCGCCGTCTGTGGGAAACTTCACCTAAATCTGAGACTACAGGATGGAAGAAGCCGGAAAATCAAACCTACTCACCGTTAGTCGTGAGGATCTGGATTTTCTCATCAATTCTTATGTACAAAAAGCCTTACAACAACAGCAACAACAACTGCAAGCTCACACCGGAGCTACTCTACCAACAGCTCATCATCCAGCAATATCGACTACCGAACATCAGAGAGGAAAGGAGTTGGAAGAAGAAGAACAGGCGTATTTTCCTCCAGTTGTTATTTCTCCGACAAGACGTCCACGAGCTTTTCTTCGTACTCCCATGGATCAAGAGGGCAAGAAGCCTATGTTCCAAGAGTCCTCTGGCGAAGCACCGGATAGAGAAAAGCGTAAGATCAAAATGATAACCAGTGATAGCTCACCAGAGAAGATCATCTCCCCATTCTCTCAAAATGTATTGGAGGATCCGCTTCCTAAGCGATATCAGAATCTCCAGATTGGAGAATATACCAGAACAACAGATCCAGAAGATCATCTGTTAAAATTTGAGAATGTAGCATTATTACAATAATTCTCTGACGGGGTGAAGTGTCGGACGTTTCTCACTACACTCGGAGGAGCTGCACAGCGCTGATTCAAGAGATTACCAGAAAAATCTATTCGAAGATTTAAAGATTTCAAGAAAGTCTTTCTACATCATTTCTCCAGCAATAAAAGGTATCATAAAACTCCTTGGAGTTTGTTTTCAATTAAGCAAGCATCTAAAGAGTCTATCCGAGCATATATCAAAAGGTTCAATCAGGTAGCTATTGACGTACCTAATGCCACCACTGAAATATTAGTCAGTGCTTTCTCTCAAGGTTTAAATGATAATGATTTCTTTAAAGATTTAGTAAGGAATCCTCCTGTTAATTTTGATTCCATAATCGAGCGCGCCACTGAGTTCATCAATGTGGAGGAAGCTCAAGCGGCTCGAAGAAAAGAGGGTGTCACCTCTTCCCCTACCCAGATTAAGGAGAAAGCTCCGACCCCTGTGCCTCCACCAAGGGGTCCTAGAATCACTCATCCACCCCATAGACAACCGGAGTATCGTCCGCAAGCCGTACAACATGTGGAAATACAGCCAGAGGCACCAAGGAGATGGTGCACTTATCATAAAACTAACAGTCATCATACTGAAGATTGCTTCGTGCTAAGGAATAAGCGAGCTAATAGGGAGCGTTATCAGAGGCAGAACTATTACCGACAGCAGTACCCCAGGCAGCAAAGTCCACTCAAACTGGAATATCGCCCGGCTGAACCTCGACAAGAGGCAATACCGGTCCCGCCCGGTACCAGTCAAGTGTCAGAGAAAGCACCCTCAGAAGCTGTAACGACTCGGCAGGAAGAAAACAGAAGTAATGCCACTCGGGGTAGTATCAATATGTGAAATAAGTTTCGGGCCCAAAGATCTTGAGGGGGTAGAAATACCTCATGATGATGCCCTGATCATCAAAGCTGTGATAGCCAACTATGCCATTGCTCGTACCTTCATAGACACGGGTAGTTCCGTCAATATCATATTCAAGAAGGCTTTCAATCAACTACAAATTGATCCAAGTGAACTTCAACAAATTGTTACTCCTCTGTATGGATTCACGGGCAATGAAGTACAACCGTTAGGTCAAATAAAGTTGGTCATTTCCCTGGGAGAAGAGCCTCTGATGAGAACCAGGAGATCTTATTTTATGGTGGTAGACACTTCATCCTCTTATAACGTGATACTGGGTCGACCTGCCTTAAACGAGTTTAGGGCGGTCGTTTCTACTTTTTGTCAGAAGATTAAATTTCCGGTGGATGATCAAGTCGGGGAGGTGCGGGGTGATCAGAAGACAGCCCGGAAATGTTATATAGAGATAATTCGAACTGAAGCTAACACAGCCCAAAAGATCCAGAGGATGGAGGTTAATGCTATTTGGGAGAAGCAGCCCGTCCTGATTTATGAGGAAAAGGAAGAAGTTCAGATCCAAGCCGGTCGGCCTGAAGCTACCACCTATGTCGCGGTCGATCTTGATCCTGACCTTAAAGCCGAATTGGTGCAATGCTTGAAGAGGAATAATGATGTATTTGCCTGGACTCCCAAAGAAGTCTCGGGCGTTTCTCCTACCGTCATAGAACATTCCTTGCATGTCTTCCCAGATGCTCGCCCGATCATGCAAAGAAAAAGGAGTTTTAGCGTGGAGCAAAACCAGATCATCAAAGAGGAAATAACCAAACTTATGGAGGCTGGATACATCAGGGAAGTACAATTTCCGAGCTGGTTGGCTAATGTAGTGTTAGTCTCTAAACCAGGAAATAAATGGCGAGTATGCATTGACTTTCGGGATCTCAACAAAGCTTGCCTGAAGGACTATTATCCATTACCCAGGATTGATCAGCTTGTCGATTCCACTGCTGGATGCGAATATATCTCTATGTTGGACGCTTATCAAGGCTATCATCAAGTTCCCTTGGCTAAAGAGGATCAAGAAAAGGTCAGTTTTATAACATCTGAAGGTACTTATTGTTATAATGTTATGCCCTTCGGACTAAAAAATGCAGGAGCAACTTATCAAAGACTTATGAATAAGGTCTTCCAGAAGCAGATTGGTAGAAATATGGAAGTATATGTTGATGACATCTTAATTAAGTCTCTTCAAGCTGCTAATCTGTGCAGGGATATAGAGGAAACTTGCAAGACGTTAAGACAATATGGGCTCAAGTTAAATCCGAGCAAATGCTTGTTCGGCACGAAGGGAGGAAAATTTCTGGGATATATGGTGTCCGAACGGGGGATAGAGGCCAACCCGAGCAAGGTCAAGGCGCTGCAGAACATGGAGCCCCCGGGCAACATGAGGGAAGCTCAAAGACTGACAGGCCAAATCACAACCTTGTCTAGATTTATTTCTAGATCGGTCGATCGTATTTTTCATTTCTTTAAAATACTCAGAAAGGCCAATAAATTTCAATGGAATGAAGAATGTGATAAGGCTTTCCAAGAATTGAAAGATTATTTGGCTACTCTCCCTGTGTTGGCTAAACCTATAGTAGGAGAGACTCTGTGGGTATATTTGTCGGCTAATGAAAACACCGTCGGCTCTGTATTGTTAGGATCTCTTTGTATGGCTAGAGAGGGGGGGTGTGAATAGCCGACCCCAATTGCTCGCGTTTCTTTCTACAAGCTAGGGTTAGCGCAGCGGAAACTAAATGCAGAAAGAAAACAGGAGAAGAAATCAAACCTCTACGCAAGGATGTAACGAGGTTCGGAGATGAAACTTCTACTCCTCGGCGTGTCCGTAAGGTGGACGAAGCCTATCAATCCGTCGGTGGATGAGTCCCCGGAAAATCGGCTAAATCAAACTCCTTGTGGGTGGAGAAACCTCGCCACAATCACTTGCAACAGCAAGCTAAGAGTACAAGAGAATAGCAAGAACAAAATACAACATGAATGTAAACACAGTAGCTTGCCTTCTCGTCGACTGGGGTCCCGCATGAAGTAGCAACTTCACGGACAGATGCAACAAGCAACTCAGCAGCAGCTGATCCAGTCGTGGAATGAAGCTCACGCGAAGCTTCGACAAGGAGGAGCTCAACAAAGCTCAAGCACAACAGCACTTCACAACAGGAAGGAAGAAGAAGAAGTCATCGAGCAGCCTCGGCCTTTATACCGTGAAGAAGGCGGTGAAGAAACTAGCCGCGTTGCGTAGCAACGCTAGAACTGACCGATCAAGCCACCGATCGGTGCCTCGATCGGTCGTGGGGAGCGATCAGGCCGATCGGTCCCGCCGATCGGAAGGCTTCCAGAGTTGCCCAACTCTGCATGCGGAACTGATCGGTCCCGGACCGATCCAGCTCTCCCAGATCGGTCGTGGAGACCGATCAGATACACTGATCGGTCCCTCGGACCGATCAGTGCTCTTTCTTCACTGATCGTTTCACGATCGGTGCGGACCGATCAGAACTCCACAAGAAAACTCGGTGGAATCGATCGGTCACCGACCGATCAGAAACATCGATCATCGATCGGTCCGATCCAACTCCTAGGTTTAGAGTGCCCTCTCTAACCTAGTTCGGAGAACGAGCTACCGAGCCCTCTCCGACTCCATATGCCAAGCTTCACTCACTTGGACTTCTCAACACCAGATGTCCGATCACCCTTGATCTATCTGGATTTTCCCTTGCCCGGCTTCACTCACCAGGATTTCCACACTGCCTATCATCCCAGTTAGGACTTTCTCACTGCCTGGCTTCACTCACCAGGACTTTCCAACTGCCTAACTTCCCAGTTAGGACTTTCCCACTGCCTGGCTTCACTCACCAGGACTTTCCACACTGCCTAACATCCCAGTTAGGACTTTCCCACTGCCTGGCTTCACTCACCAGGACTTTCCACACTGCCTAACATCCCAATTAGGACTTTCCCACGTGCCAAGCTCCCTGCTTGGACTTCTCCGTGCCAAGTCTCCATACTTGGACTTTTCCCGTGCCAAGTCTCCATACTTGGACTTTTCCCGTGCCAAGTCTCCACACTTGGACTTTTCGCGTGCCAAGCTCCCTGCTTGGACTTTTCCCGAATCACGGTCAACCAGGTCAACCTTGACCTAAGGTTGCACCTACAATCTCCCAAACACCTATTATTGTCAAACATCAAGAATACAACTCTCTTCTCGTCAAACATTGTCAAACATCAAAACACAACTCGAGTCAGGTCAACTCGAGTCAGGTCAACCTTGACCTAAGATTGCACCAACAATCTCCCCCTTTTTGATGTTTGACAAAATCCAAAATCAAGTTAGGTTAACCCGATAACCTAACTTAGGTTTTCCAATGTTCTTCCTTGAACATTCTTCCAAAACCTACACTCCCCCCTTGGGACATCTCTCCCCCTTTTTGACACACATCAAAAAGAGGGAATCAAGGTCAAGAGTTTCTTCCTAATGAAAGTCCCATACCTTTCATTGAAACCCTTAATTTCCCCCTTGAAACTAAACTCAACACACAATTTAGTGACAATCCCATGTCACTAATCCTCAAAAGTCTTAAGGAGTAAAAACTCCCCCTAAGAGTCAACTCCCCTTGATAATTAGGTAAAAACTCCCCCTAAAGGTCAACTCCCCCTTGACCATTGCACCAACAATGTCTTGGAGAGTTTCAAACCTTTAGAAACCCGAAACTCAACTCCATAACTGAAATTTCAGACAACAGCTGAAAAATCAGAAATTCGGCACGCCCTGATCGGTCCCCAGACCGATCAGCCCTTCACCAGATCGCACTCGTGCTACTGGAACTCACTGGATCGGTCTGCAGACCGATCCACAATACTCTGGATCGGTCCGCAGACCGATCAGATCTTCCCTGGATCGGTCCCCGGACCGATCCAGCCACTGAAATCAGAACTTCTGATTTCCCCTTCCGGAAAATCAGAAACTCCTAATAAATTCAAGAAAATTCCAAAAATTACGAAACTTTGAGGATACATTCCTCATATCATACACTATCATGGAAAAATAGTTTTCTATGAAAATAACTTCCATTTTTCAATCTTGATACAAAGTTCAAAAACTTTGAAATAGTTCAAGTTTAACTCAACTTTGTATCACAATGTTCAATGATGAATGCAATCACTAGGAAAGCTTCATCAAGGTTTTTCAAATCAATTTTGAAATGATTTTAAACCCTTTAATTTAGGATCATAATCTTAGGACTATATGTACATGACTTGTACACAAGTTTTCCCTATGATCCTCCATTTCTTGAATTAGGCTCATCTAGGTACAAGAACTATGCACCTTGATCCTAACTCATGATCCTAATATCTCACACACATCTAAAGTGTATCAAACACATCCATGTCAATTTTGATGTGAGATATGGGTTTAGGTATCTTAGACTAAGGTCTCATGCATTTTCTAAACACAAATTTGATCTCAATATCAAAATGTGTTTTTCATCCTTAAATCAATTCAATTGATTACTAATGCAAGAGATGATGACATGACATAAAATGGTATCATAAATGAAAACATGTGTCAATGTCATGATGTCATGGCATAAAGTTTGAACCTTAAATAAGCATGACATAAAAACTAGCCTAAGCATTATCATGACATTTCAAATGATAATAAAATAAATATGATGTCATGGCATGGCATATGGCAACCAATCATGGCAAGTTAGCACAAATAAAATACTTAAATTCCCTATCTAAGTATCCTTAGCCTTAGCTAACTTAAAATCTAACCCTAGATTGCCCATATATCCCTAAGAGAAAACCAAAATCCCAATTATGGTATTTCTCTAGGTTTTCTTAAATTGTGCCAAATAAGATTAAAATCGATATTTTTCAAATATGGCACAATTTACTCTTCAAGGAGTAAATAATAATTCTTTTTCATTTTCAAAGGTTATCAAAACCTTGAAAATGCTCCTTGAGTGTCAATTTCCTCAAAGTTGGGTTAACTACCCTTCTAATTGGAGTTGACACTCTCTAACCCATCTATGGGATAGAGAAGATGCTCCTAGGAACCCAATATCTATGTGAGCTCATTGGGTTCACTAAATATTCACTAGGGATGACTTCCCTAGCAACCCTCCTAATGACCCTCTTAGGCTTTGAAGCCTTGGTCATTTGGGACTCATCAAGATCAACTCTAGGGGTGACTCCCCTTGTGACCTTGGTGGTGGTCTTCCTAGCCCTAGGTTTTGTTCCATAATCGAATGGAACACTATGATAAGTGGGCTTGACCACTTGGGACTTAGGTTTGTGACCCAAACCTTTCTTGTCCTTGGACTTGGGTTTTTGACTCTTAAACCCTAGAGATGACTTCTCCATGTTTTTAAGAGCCTTTTCTAAATTATCAAGTCTTGACCTCAAGACTTGATTTTCCCTCTCTAATACCTCAAGTGTTAATTTGTCATTTTCTCTTGAGATATTCCTAGGCATGTGTCTAATCTTCTTGGGATTTCTACCTAGGTTTTCCTTAACTTTAGAAGCGTTAATCCTAGGGTTGGTATTTTTAGTGTTATCCTTACCTAGGCTAACATGTTTAGCTCCTAAGCACATGTATTGGTTCCTACAGTTAACATGCTTATCATTATTAACAATTGCAACAAAACTACTAGCATGAGTTTTATTAGAATTGCAATAATGAACCTTAGAGATTACCTTAGGGTTTGCCTTAGCCCCCCCTATTGATGTGCTCGGTTTCTTGTCCTTGTGAGGTTGCCTCCCCTCGACATTGACTCGATAATGTCCCCTTCGCTTGCATTGAAAGCACACCACGTGCTCTTTGCCTTTGCATATCGGGACTCCGGCTTTCTTGACCTTTGGCGCCGGTGGAGACTTCCTAACCCTCTTTGGACACTTACTCTTGTAGTGCCCAAATTCCCTACACTCAAAGCACATTATGTGTAATTTGCTAGGAATTAAAAAGCTTGAGTTACCTAGGTTTGTGGATGGAGATGAGCTTTCTTCTTCATCCCTTCCGGAGGTAGAATCTTCTTCTTGCTCCGATCTTGAACAAGAGGAACTCTCCTCCTCTTCTTCCTTGGATGTTGAGTAGCCCTCAACTCCCAATTCGCTCCCTCCATGATGTGAGCTACTTGGCTCACTAGGCTCCTCTTCATGGCTTGAAGTGGAGCTCTCCTCATGGTACTTGGCCAAGTTATCCCATAATTCCTTGGCATTGTTGTAACCTATCTTACACAAGATGTTAGTAGGCAATGAAAATTCAATTATTCTCGTTACCTCTTCGTTGATTTCGGATTTGTGAATTTGTTCTCTTGTCCACTCCTTCTTCTCAAGTGGTTTTCCTTCCTTATCCACCGGAGGAATAAAACCTTCTTGTACACAAAACCAATTCATTATGTTAGTCATAAGAAAGTACTTCATCCTTACCTTCCAATACGCGAAGTCACCGCATTCGTAGAATGGTGGAATGGTGACATCTTCTCCGAGTAGATCCATCCTCTAGCTCGTGCTCCCGGGTGTTAATCCGATGAAGAGCAAACCTTTGCTCGATACCACTTGTTAGGATCTCTTTACTCGGCTAGAGAGGGGTGTGAATAGCCGCCCCAAATTGCTCGCGTTTCTTTCTACAAACTAGGGTTAGCGCAGCGGAAACTAAATGCAGAAAGAAAACAGGAGAAGAAATCAAACCTCTACGCAAGGATGTAACGAGGTTCGGAGATGAAACTCCTACTCCTCGGCGTGTCCGTAAGGTGGACGAAGCCTATCAATCCGTCGGTGGATGAGTCCCCGGAAAACCGGCTAAATCAAACTCCTTGTGGGTGGAGAAACCTCGCCACAATCACTTGCAATAGCAAGCTAAGAGTACAAGAGAATAGCAAGAACAAAATACAACAGGAATGTAAACACAGTAGCTTGCCTTCTCGTCGACTGGGGTCCCGGATGAAGTAGCAACTTCACGGACAGATGCAACAAGCAACTCAGCAGCAGCTGATCCAGTCGTGGAATGAAGCTCACGCGAAGCTTCGACAAGGAGGAGCTCAACAAAGCTCAAGCACAACAACACTTCGCAACAGGAAGGAAGAAGAAGAAGTTCTCGCGCAGCAGCAGCCCTCGACCCCTTTATACCTGCGAAGAAGACAGTGAAGAAAAGCAACGGTTAGACTGACCGATCAGCTCACCGATCGGCTTGCTCGATCGGCCGTGGGGAGCGATCAGGGCCGATCGGTCCCCCGATCAGAAGGCTTCACAGAGAGTTGCCCAACTCTCCGTGCGGAATCTGATCGGTCCCCGGACCGATCCCAGCTCTCCCAGATCGGTCGTGGAGACCGATCAGATACACCGATCGGTCCCTGGACCGATCAGTGCTTCTTTCTTCACTTCTGATCGTCGCATGATCGGTTAGAATCTGATCGGTCACCAGACCGATCAGGAAACACTGAGTATCACTGGATCGGTCTGCAGACCGATCCAACTCCTAGGTTTAGAGTGCTCTCTCTAACCTAGTTCGGAGAACGAGCTACCGAGCCCTCTCCGACTCCATATGCCAAGCTTCACTCACTTGGACTTCTCAACACCAGATGTCCGATCACCCTTGATCTATCTGGATTTTCCCTTGCCCGGCTTCACTCACCAGGATTTCCACACTGCCTATCATCCCAGTTAGGACTTTCTCACTGCCTGGCTTCACTCACCAGGACTTTCCAACTGCCTAACTTCCCAGTTAGGACTTTCCCACTGCCTGGCTTCACTCACCAGGACTTTCCACACTGCCTAACATCCCAGTTAGGACTTTCCCACTGCCTGGCTTCACTCACCAGGACTTTCCACACTGCCTAACATCCCAATTAGGACTTTCCCACGTGCCAAACTCCCTGCTTGGACTTCTCCGTGCCAAGTCTCCATACTTGGACTTTTCCCGTGCCAAGTCTCCATACTTGGACTTTTCCCGTGCCAAGTCTCCACACTTGGACTTTTCGCGTGCCAAGCTCCCTGCTTGGACTTTTCCCGAATCACGGTCAACCAGGTCAACCTTGACCTAAGGTTGCACCTACAATCTCCCAAACATCTATTCTTGTCAAACATCAAGAATACAACTCTCTTCTCGTCAAACATCGTCAAACATCAAAACACAACTCGAGTCAGGTCAACTTGAGTCAGGTCAACCTTGACCTAAGATTGCACCAACATGTATTAGTCCGACAAGAAGGAAAGGAGCAACAACCTGTATATTTTTCTAGCCATTTATTAAAAGGAGCTGAGTGTAGATACACTACACTAGAAAAATTAGCTTATGCCCTAGCATTGACTGCTCGGAGGTTGCGCCCATATTTCTTATCACATGAGATTATTGTATTAACTAACAGTACCCTTGGACGGGTATTACTCAACCCAGAGACATCAGGATGGTCAATTAAATGGACAACTGAACTTGGAGAATATGACATCCAATATCAACCTCGCTCGGCCATCAAGGCACAAGCTCTAGCAGACTTCCTCATAGAAGTTCAAGGCCCTGAAGAAGAAAACACCTGGAAAGTCTATGTAGATGGCTCTTTAACTAGACAAGGCATCAGGTTGAATTACAGAGCTACCAATAATGATGCAGAGTATGAAGCCCTAATAGCCGGCTTGCAAGCTGATCGGCATATAGGGGCAGCTCGAGTCCTTATCTATTCTGATTCTCAATTAGCAGCCCAACAATTATCAGGTAATTTTGAAATCAATAATGACAGGCTTAAGTTATATGCTGAAGCATTTGATAAGTTGAAGTCTCAGTTTCAAGAGGTGAATATACAAAAAATTCCTCGATATGAGAACCAGGTAGCCGATGAATTAGCTAAGCTGGCCTCTGCTATAGTGCCATGGAGTTTGGATCGGCCAGTAGAACAAACTCTGCTGATATCTTGTATAGAAAAACAAACTGACGTAGAAATTCAAGGCGACTAGAGAGCTCAAATTATATTATATCTACAACAAGGTATTCTTCCAAGTGATATAGAACAGGCCAGGGTATTTAAGAAAAAAGCTGCCCAGTATACTATGGTGGGAGAACAGTTATATAAAAGGGCTTTTTCTCGACCTTTGCTCAAGTGTATTGGCACAGAAGATATACAGTTTATTTTACAAGAAGTTCATCAAGGTTCATGTGGTAGTCATATAGGAGGGAGATCTTTGGCTCGTAAAATTCTATTAGCAGGATATTTCTGGCCTACTCTACATGAAGATGCTAACAAGTTGGTGAGAACTTGTATTTCTTGTCAAAAATATCAGAATATCTCACATCATCCTACGCAGTTATTGAGAACCTCTATAGTTGCATGTCCCTTTGATCAGTGGGGCATGGACATAGTAGGTTCGTTTCCTATGGCAGCTGCGCAAAGAAGGTTCTTATTGGTAGCGGTGGATTATTTTTCTAAGTGGGTGGAGGCAGAACCACTTGCTTGGATTACTGAAGATGCAGTTATTAAATTCTTATGGAAAAATATAATCTGCAGATTTGACATTCCTCATAAATTGGTATCTGATAATGGAAGGCAATTCCAAGGGGATAGGATTTTAGACTGGTGCAACAGCTACGGCATTACTCAGGCCTTCACCTCTGTGGCTTATCCACAAAGTAATGGTCAAGCAGAAGTAACCAATAGGGAAATCATAAGAGGTTTAAAGACCAAATTGGATCATGTCGGAGGCAGCTGGGTAGATGAATTACCAGTGTTCTTTGGGCATATCGTACAATGCCTCGGGAAGCTACAGGAATCACTCCTTTTCAATTAGTTTATGGAGGAGAAGCAATAATTCCCATCGAGGTAGGGGTAGAATCTGACAGAAGACAATTATATGATGAAGACAATGGAGACAGACGACTTATGGAGCTAGATTTGATAGAAGAAATAAGAGATAAAGCTGCTACCCGTCTTGTATCATATCAACAGCGGATGAGGCAAAACTATAACAAAAGAGTTATCCCCAGATTTTTTCAAATAGAATATTTGGTGTGGAAGCGAATTAAACCTGTTGGAGATGTCAGTAAGTTGGCGCCACAATGGGGAGGACCTTATAAAGTAGTAGAAAAGCTCGCATCGGGCTCATATTACCTCCAAGATGCTGACGGGAGAAATTTGGAACGCCCTTGGAGCGCTAATCATTTACAGCCTTATCGGACCTGACTAGATCATAATATTTAAAAATGTGTTCACAATTATTTGAAGTCCCTGTTGAACTGAGATACCTGCAGTTTATGTACTTCACTTCTTTTAATGGAAACCAGGCAAGCCAAATACCACCATAGGAAATAAATATGGTTAATACAGATTGATAAATATCAAGAGAACCTTCATTTTTCTATGTCAAGTAATCAACAGGGGGAAATACTAAAGGCCTATTCAGCTCCCCTCAAGAAACTTTAAACCGTCACGAGGTTAGTATAGATGCTATATTTTGCATAGAATAAGTCGATCGGGAAATCTTATGAAGTAATCCGGACGGGTCTTCATAGGAGGAACCAGAGACTCTAAACCGTCAGAGATAATAAGTCGATCGGGAAATCTTATGAAGTAACTCGGACGGGTCTTCATAGGAGGAACCGAAGACTTTAAACCATCAGAGAACACAAGTCGATCGGGAAATCTTATGAAGTAACTCGGACGGGTCTTCATAGGAAGAACCGGAGACTTTAAATCATCAGAGAACACAAGTCGATCGGGAAATCTTATGAAGTAATCCGGACGGGTCTTCATAGGAGGAACCGGAGACTCTAAACCGTCAGAGATAATAAGTCGATCGAGAAATCTTATGAAGTAACTCGGACGGGTCTTCATAGGAGGAACCGGAGACTTTAAACCATCAGAGAACACAATCAAGAGAAAAATCTTATAATTTCCAAGCTTAATCGACTGGGGTTATACAGACATGAAGACAGGATTCAAAAAGGGAGGCTATGCATATATGATACATTATTCATTTAGGAGCCTATCTATCTAAATTCTTATTCAAAATTCACCTGGAGTAATATATTCAGCTCAGAACTCAGGAATTTCATATAGTTCTCTATCTAGAACTCAATTGAAATTATACATTCTTTTGGAATTATGAAATACACCAGATATTATCAGCAGAAGGATTCATCATAACAAAGCTTAACTTCACAAGATGAGCAAAGAATGCTTGAATAAAGTTTATATTTAATGCTTACAAGCATCTCAGAAGGGGTATTCTCAAACCAGCATAATAAAGAAGCAAGTAAGTATCAAGAATTTCTTATATACTGCAAGTATTTGATTACCAAGCTTTAATTGCACTTCTTTTCATTATCAGTTTTTATATTACAAGCCTTTTATGAATAATTTCCTTAGACATTCGGAAAAGGGCCCTTCAAATCTGCGGGTAGTTCCTCATTAAGCCTGCAACGATTTATGAAAGAAAGGGGGGGTTCCTTGGGTAGACAACCACCCTCTCTTAGTTGTTGGAGAACTCCCGATACGGAGTGATTCAGAGCACCCACTATCCTGAGGACAAATTCTTGGGCAAATGTTGAAGACTTTAAGTAGGCCTGCCGCCATTCTTTCCACCGACTCTTTTCTTGCTCCTTATAATTTTGGAAATCAGCTTGCAGTTTTGTGTTTTGTTCTTTTAAAATATCCTTCTCTGATTTAAGCTGATCCAATTCCTTCTGGAGCAGTGATAATTCAACATTTTGAGCTCTCCTCTGCTCTTGTTCCTGTAGGAGAATGAAATCATGAGAGGCTAAGTCCTGAGCTTGGTCAGAAAGACAGACATTATGAAGCTTCTCTACTTTCTCTAAAATAAGACTTTTTTGAGAAGCGTCTGAGAGAGCTTTCTCTTTTAAGGCAATCTCTAATCGAAGACCAGAATGTAGTCGATCCACCTGTAACTCTAAAGTTCTTCGGGCAAGCTCTTTATCTTTCAATAATTGTTGACACTCCTCTAATTCTTGTTTTAAGGTCTCCAGTTGTTGATCTTGTAGGGCCGCTTTCTCTTGTAGCTGAGCCAAATCGCTACTAGAAGAAGGAGAAGTAGCCCTCAATGCTTCCAGTTGAGCTTTTAATCTTTGATTCTCCTTATCCTTAGCCGTAAGTAGTTGGTCGATGTGTAAACTTGAGGCAATGAACTAAACAAAAGGGTAATATAAGTTAGAAATGAGGATATAAAATTGATAGCACATAATTAGAGATACCTACAGTTACTGCTTGACGACTGTGACAATCAGCTCGATGGGGAAGACTAAGGCCTTTTAATTGTTCTTGACTTTGTAGCCAAGATTCGGCTAATAAACCTTGTAGTTGCAAAGAACCATAGCTAGACGGATTAGAGGGCTGGCCCAATTGAGAAGGTAAACCCGCAGCCTGCCTAAATAAAGGACTAGGAATGGAAGAAGCAGGAGGCGAGGATGATGAGGATGCAATAGGAGGGAAAGGGATAGTAGAAACAAGAGAAACAGGGGAAGAACTAGATGGAATAGAAGATAACAATGTAGGAGGTGTTGTTGCAGTTGCGGGAGCACTAACGACTGAAGGACTGACACTTGGAGAGGATCTCCGGCAAGGTGTCCATTTGGCTCAAGGCCTAGGAGCCAAGGGAGGCAAGGACAATGCCAAAGATGCAGAGGACACAGGAGGAATAACGGCCATCTCAGAAGAAGAAGCAAGAGGAGCTGAAATAATAGAAGAAGAAGGGATAAACAGACCGGGTCTCATTATCCTAAGAGCAGGATTAGAGATAATATGGGTTGGAGTTATCGGTGCCTTACCTCTCTCGAGAGAAATAGGCGCCGGGACAAGAGGAGTTTGCGTAAAAGTACCAAAGAAATCACTGAAGGGAGAGTCCTTAGTGAGATTTGGCTTTTTAATTAAGGTAACAAAAGGTTCTTCTTCTTCCTCTTCCATGGTTGCAACAGCTTCTTCCTGTCGTTCTTCCTCAGATAATAAACCCAACATGGAGGAATTAGGATTAGATCGGCGGGCGCGCAACCATTCTTCTCCAAGATTATTGACAAAGGATTTAGTCATAGCAGAATTCTTGTACATAAAAGCTGGAAGAAGAGCATCAGCTGAAAGGCAGAAAATAAACACCATTGTCAAGAAGATGTGCTAAGCAGTAAAGATGAAATGAACTAATTATACTTACCAAAGGAGCTATCCAAAGGAGTGTGGATATTGCCTATCCCGAAGGGAAACATCAAACCCTCCTCGATTAGATGCGGCAAACTGAATTTTGCTCCTCTCAGTTTGGGTAGAACAGAAGCAACAGAGGGATCATTGAGAAGATCGTGGGTGTCAGGAGGCGGAGGTAAATCATGTATCCATTGGATGGGAAACGGAGGGGGAGAAGGAAGACGCATATAGAAAAATTTACGATGTCATTCACCTTGAGGAGGAATGCGGTTAAACAGAATGGCCTTGGGACGAGACTGGAATTTGAAAACACCAACGTCTACTCGACGGGGAATGAAGAAGTGATGAAAAAGACGGGGAGACAAGGGGAAATCTAACAGTTTTGATACCCCAATAAAACCCATTAGAATGGAAAAGGATTGAGGGATAAACTGATTGAGTGATATACTAAAATAACAGCTGACATTACAGAAAAAATGGTGAAGAGGAAATCTAAAACCCTGTAAGACTTGGTCCCTGAAGATAGAGATACACCCCAAGGGAGGAAGATGGGGACCCTCGTGAGAAGCAGGACGGATGATATAAGAGGGAAAACCATAGGTCGCCTTTAAATCCACTTCTTCGGTGTCTGTAAGGTTGGAAGTGCATGAGAGAAACCATGCGGGAGGGGAAGTTGCCATAGAAAACAACAGCAAAAGAAAGAGAAATCAGAGAAGAAGAGGAACAGAGAAGGGGAAAGCGAAAGAAAACTTTGTAAACCCCTTGTGTTTCTTTTGACCCCGGGCTAAAACCTCCAAAAGAGATAGTGGAAGGAAAGAAGAAGAGGAAAAGGTATTCAGAACCCCAATCGTCATAAATAAGGAATAACCTTAAAAGGATAAAAACAAAAGAAAGAAGTAAAGTCGAATGATCTTCCTCGAAAAGCGTGTGGAGATTCCCCGAAAATAATTTTTGAGAAACTCTACATTAAAGCTTAGATTATTGGCGTAATAAAAGGAGGAAAAAATTAGGCAAGGTATTTGTTAGCAGATAGAACCTGGTGGAAAATTATTAAGTAAGATTCATAGATGTGAATTGAGCGGATATGATAGTTCGACCGGGATAAAGAGCACCCCGTAATACCGACCAAAAGCTTATCATAAGGAGGTGAGTAATATACACTATAACTCCATGAGGCCCGATTAATATGTAAAAATAGCGTATATATATATATATATATATATATATATATATATAAGGGTAAGTTGGTCGAATAAAAAATCGACCGATATCAGGAGCATCATGATAGAACCATGACAAATTGGACGGGACATAACCAAGCTATGAAATATCGGGCGATATGCAGCAATCTTGAGATATACCGACCAGTTATCAAAAAACAACCCGTGGGGAAAGGTCATGTGATGGCAAACCAAACAGCATTTGATACATTTACATAAAATAGATAGTTATCCTGAGAAAGAGTGAGGTTAACAACCCAAAGGGAATAATCAGAGTCACATGAGTTTATCAGATTATCATTACAGAGCCTTGATCCCCCTTTTTTATGATAAATTGAATTTAAGTTAGAGTCATCTTAGGATACAGATCAAGGGGTTTGTTCTCAATTAATCTACATCGATTTAAGAAATTGGGAGGAGAGTCACGAGATAAGTAACTCTCTTCTCTTAATTGCTAAATTGCCACTTGAGCTCCTGCAGTAAAGGCAGATAGGATGGACCTCACGATCGGTCTGTTGAATTCGGGAGACTCAATCATGGCAGTGGCCCGTTCTTTGTAATGAACATCCTCGTTCCCCTTGTAGACCACTAAGGCCATCTGAGAAGTCTTTAATTCGTCCTCTTTGGCAGAAACTTCGGCTTTGGCTGAATCGAGGAAGGTGTTCAGAGATGCTACCTCATCTTCTTTCAGTTGTAGAGCTTTGAGCTTCTCAGCCAATTCTGCTTCATAATTATCCTTTAACTCACCAAGTTTTGAAGTCAGTTCTTGGTTGAGATCCGTAGCCAATTTAAATTGTGCTTCAAGACTCTCAATCTGAGCTTCAAGTTGCTTCTTGGCAGCAGTAGAAAACTCGGCAAAAGATAACTCAGTAACTTGCCGTCGCAGCCTATCATTCTCAGATTTTAACTTCTTGTTCTCACTGTGCAAGTTGTGCATCAGTCGAGAGAACCCCATGTTCTCTATCCATCGCTGGAAGCATGACAAAAGGCCATAAGATAATGATTGAAAAATGGAAAGAGGGCGTTAGTAAGCACACCTTATTCTCCTTATGGGAGAAGCGATCAATCGCTTCAGGAATAGAGAGCTCCTCAAAAAGAGGACGAACTTCGTCCCAAGAATTGGCAAAAGAACCCCCTAATAATATGGGGAGAACAGGAGTGGCGGAGGAACCAGTTGAGAAGGAAGAAGTAGGAATAGAAGGGGGAGCAAAGACTAAGTAAGAAGAAGACGAGGAAGGTAAAGATCCAGAAGTTGGTATAGATAGAGGAAAAGTAAAAGAAACATCCCCTGAAGCACTGACATTAGAGAAAGGCGAGGCAGGAAAATTGAGAGAAGGATAAAGCTCCGCCAGCGTCGGCTCATCGGAAGGAAGGTCAGCCGAAGCAAAGCCTTCTGAAACCAAGTCATCAGCGGGAAGAATAAGCCTCCTTTTTGAAGGAGGAGCCCTGGTTAGTTTACGCCCTGGATGCTTGCCCGTGGAAATTTCAGTTATCAATTTACTAGGGCTATCAGGAGATGTGAGTTCGATTACAGGGAGAGCAGTAGAAGAAGAAACGACAGCAGCTGCTGGAGAAGTAACAATAGGTACAGGATTGGGAAGGATCTCCGCAGAAGGGTCTCTAGGAGCTCCAAGAGCTTCAAGAGCACCCAAAGAACTAGACGCTTCAGCCAAAGGAGCTGGCTCTTCGATTGGAGGAGGAAGAGCAATTGTAGCCAGAAGTTCAGCCTCCTTGGCGCGAAGTATGTCCTCTTCCACACGTAGTTCTTCGTCAATCAAAGCATCATAAAAACTATCCACTACAGAAAAAAGAACAACAGTTCAGTCAGTTAAAAATAAGGAGAAAGAAATAGGGTATTACCTAAAGGAACTCGAGTATCAAGTCTGACAGGGCTTAGACCAAACAAGTATAGAAGATCAACCCGTATCCACTTAAGAATGGAAAGCCGATGATTTAACAATTTCTCACAATAAAGGGGGAAAGAAGGATGAAGATGAAACTCCTTGACGTCGGGCAAGGGGGGCAAAAAAGATTTCCAAGCATGAGACCAAGGAATAGGTCCTGGAAACTTTAAGAAGAAAAAATGAGATTTCCAAGCTTTGAGAGATGAAGGCATACCCTCAAAAAGAACCATTTTAGTTCGTGAATGAAACAGGAAAACACCCGGTTCTGAGCACTTGGGATAAGAAAACATGAAGAAATTTTGAGGAGTAGGAGGAATATCCCATAGACGGAACAACATGTAAGTACCGCATAGATAACGAAATGCATTAGGGGTGAACTGTTGCAAAGGAATATCAAAGTATCGACTTATTTCAATCAAGAAAGGAGGAATGGGAAACCTTAAGCCCCCTATCAACTGGTCCCTGAAAAAAGTCATGCAGTCATCAAGGGGACGATGTGGCCGATCATTCGGTGTTGGGATTATGATGCTATATTCCTTAGGAATTTCATATTGGCGACGAATGGATACTCTAGCATTCTTATCAAAGGAAGAAGACATACGAACATACCAAGGAGCAATTGCTTCCGCAGCCATGGACAAAAGTATAGGCTAGTGAAGCAGCAGATTACTTACTGAAGACAAGAGAAGAGATCGTCGAGAAACGGTGAGCCCGAGATATGGTTGAAGGCAGCAACAAGAAAAGAACTCTAACAAAGGAAAAAGAAAGGACAAGGTTTAAAAGGAGATGAAAGTTTTAGGGTTTGGAAAACACACAACCGTCGTCAGATCAAAACATTTTTTGGCAGCGGGCACGGAGGATCACAATAGAAAGGCAGAAGACCCGCGTGACGTGGCGGTTAGAAAAAGTGCGTGCCATACCATCATAAAAACATTTATATCGGAAGTGACAGGTCGGATCACGCTGGGGTTGGTAACGTCTCGGGGTACATTTTCAACATTCTCTCACCTGAAAAAGAACCAATCACTAGCTAGGAAGCTTTGAAAGAAGACGTGAATAACTGGGTATAATAAAATAAAAAGGACTAAACTTTTGACTAAACTCAGGCTAAAGAAAAAAACATTTAAGGATGGAGATTTAGGCGAGTGACCACTTTTAAATTAATATCCTTATAAAATACAAACTAATATTTATCAAAGTAGTTTTATACTGATATAACTATGATTATGCTAGATAAGTATAGTGTTGACTGTGATCAATAAGACAATATTGGCTGGTATAACATTAGTTATAATGTGAAGATGTTCCGACAGTTAAGATAGCCTTAGCTATAATAAATGACACACAAGATACACCAAGGAATGATGAATGCCACATCACAATTAATCTGGTAAATTACAGAAGGATTCAATAGAACCACTTAATCTGATACAAAAGTTTGTTTTTACACTTAGAATCTAATCAGGATACACAACATTACATTTTCCCTCGGAACAGTACAACCTCAGCTAGATTGTTAGAGTATATACTAAAAGCCTAGCTTTTGGTATAAACATTTATCTAGAAATAAGAATCACATTGGTCAAATGTCTACATTTGTGATAAATGTAGTTGTTCAATTAATTTATATTGTAGATAACATGGTGTGTGGTGTCACACACAGAGGATCATGTTATCAGTACCTTATAAATTATAAACAGTAGCTCACGACCAAAATGGAAAGGAACAAACCATTAGAAGGTCGTAGTGTAATTAGGTATCAGTTTATCTTGACTGTATAATTACACTAGTACACTTAGAGTGTATTGAGTAGGACCATTTGAGGTCGTTTCTTTTATACTGATTTTATAAAGAAACAAAGACCTCGGTTATTATGGAAGTGTGTGCTCTTAATCCTAATATAATAACAAGTACATATATTTGATATTTATTTCTTTAATTTATCAATGGGTGAGATTTAGTTCGATGAATCAATAAGCCCGATAAGTTGGGAAATGGTATCACTTATAGTGTGTGTTGTTGATTATAGAAGGAAACTGTGTCCTAGAGATACTAGGTTGATAATGTCCTCAAGAGGAGCTCATAAGGATTGTCATGTTAAACCCTGCAGGTGGACCTAGTCCGACATGATGATAAGGTTAAGTGGTACTACTCTTGGACTAAGATATTAATTAAGTGAGTTGTCAGTAACTTACTTAATTAGTGGACATTTGTTATCTTAAACACAGGGAGACTAACACACTCATAATAAGAAGGAGCCCAAAATGTAATTTGGGATTGGTGCGGTAGTTCAATAATAGTTCTCTAGTGGAATGAATTATTATTGATAAAATTAAGTTGTGTGTTCGGGGCGAACACGGGATGCTTAATTTTATCAGGAGACCAAAACCAATTCCTCCTCTCGGTCCCTATCGTAGCCTCTAGTATATAGAGATTTATACCCACCGCATACCCACCTTCTTACCCATCCAATGGGGCCGGCCAAGCTAGCTTGGAACCCAAGCTAGGGCCGGCCAAGACCAAGTGGATGAGCCATGAAGGTGGCCGGCCAAAGCTTGGGTCCCAAGCTTAGGTGGCTGGCCACTAGAATATTAAAAAGGATTTTTATTAAAATTATTTCTTATGTGGATATCATGTTTTTAAAAGAAAGTTTAAAAATTAAAAATTTCCTTTTATAACTTTCTACAAAAGATTAAGAGAAGAGATTAATCTCTTTCCTTATTTGTAGTTTAAAAGGATGGTTTTAATTTTTGGTAAAACTTTCCTTATTTGTAAATCATCTACATGTTTAAAGAGAGTGTAAAATTTGAAATCTTTCCTTATTTGTTGATTAAAGGTGGATTTTAAATTTTAAGAAAACTTTCCTTTTTAATCATGTTCATGATTTAAAAGAGAGTTTAAAATTAAATATTCTCTTTTATAAGTTTCTACAAAAGATTAAGAAAAGATTTGATATCTTTCCTTATTTGTAGATTAAAAGAGATTTTAATTTTTAGAGATAACTTTCTTTTATCCACATGTTTAAAAGAAAAATTTTAATTTATAAAATTTCCTTTTTATTAACCAATCATGAAGGGATAAAATTATTGGAGAAATTTTATAAATTTCTAGAAACAAATTAGGAAGTTTTAATTTTGTTTTAATTAAAACTTTCCTTGTTTGTAGATTGAAGGTGGCCGACCAAATAAGTTGTGAAAAGGAAATTTATTTTTAATTAATTAATTTTTCTTTTTCATGGCAAAAGAATTAAGGAAGTTTTTAATTAAATTTCCTTATTTGCCAAGACCAAGGATTATAAAAGAGGGGGTAGAGGAGCCTTCAAGGCTAATGACTCTATTCTATTTTCTCCCTCTTTTCCTTGGTGGTGTGGCCGGCCCTTCCTTCTTCTCTTCTTCTTCTCTTTGTGGCCGAACCTCTTCATCCTCATGGAGTTTTAATTGGTGGCCGGATCTAGCTTGAGGAAGAAGGAGAGAAAAGCTTATATCCCTAGGAGCTTGGTTGGTGGAAAAGATCTTCATCTTTTGGAAGCTTTGTGCTTGGCCGAAATTTGAAGAAAGGAGAAGGTGCTTTGGTGGTTTCTCATCTCGGAAGATCGTTGCCCACACAACGTCCGAGGTTAGAAGAAGAATACGGTAGAAGATCAAGAGGTCTTTCTAAAAGGTATAACTAGTAATTTTTCTTTCCGCATCATACTAGTTATTTTTGGAAATAATACCAAATACAAGAGGCATGTGATTCTAGTATTTCGAATATGTTTTTCGATGTTGTGTTCTTTTGTTTTGTTTTTTTTTCCTTGTGATTTGATTGTTCTTTTCGGTTAACCTAAAGTTATTTTAGGAAATTAAATATTAGCTTTCCATAAAAGGTTTTGTCTAGTCGGTGGTGGTTGCTCCCATATCCAAGAAGGCCATGTGCCTCGCCACGTCAGTACTGGGAACCAATTATGGAAATTAATATTTAATGGAATTAATAACTTAAGGTGATTTGGGTCGAACGTGTTAAGTTCCGCAAGAGACCCAAGTCAAAACCTAAAAGAACGAATAGATTAAGTTTTGGATCAAACGTGTTAAGTTCCGCAGGCGATCCAAAATTTAATTTAAAAGAACACATGGTAGCTAGGAAAAGGTTCAGACCTTTGTACAAAATTTTGTACAGTGGAACCTCTAGGTTTTCCGAGTAGCAACCAACAATTGGTATCAGAGCTAGGGTTTTGCCTCTGTGAATTTGGTATTAGTTTAATTATGCACATGTCATACATAATTTAGGCAGGTTAATAGTAGGATGTGCTAACTCTGTGGATGCAGGATCCAACTATTATGGCTTTTAGTTATTATGTGTGTGATTGGACCCTTGGACATGTCAAGGGCATTTATATGTGTGTGCATGATTGTATTAAAATACAGCAGGAGCTGTATTTAGATTTATTAGGATTTTATTTTTGATCTAGATACATGTACATTCCTTTTATGGAATATAGGATCAAAATGTAAAATTCTATTTATGTCGCGGATCGAATCTTGCAAAGCGTGGAACCTTTTAAGGACCAGAGGCGCAGCGGAACTAGGAGCAAGATGGATGCGCAGCTAGACCCGGTGGCGGTGGCCAAATATGGCAGCAGCTTGGGATGACAACACACGGAGGACAACTAGAGATAAAAGCCATAATAGTTGAAAATTAGATTTTCTATTTATTGCTTTTATATTGTGCTGTGTGTGCATGTTAGTTTACAAGTTTAGTAGGCTAGCATAGTTAAAATTCCTCATTTATAAATAACTAAGTGGGAGAGGATTTTTTAAGTAAATCTCATGGTCTCCATTACTGGTTTGTAAGTGATGCAAACAAGCTTGCGCGTTGGCTCTGAATGCCTTCCTCCATAACGGATGAGCTTGTTTGTGGATCACTAGAACAGACTTCCTTTTTTGGATGACTATAGGAAGTTAATTAAGAGCGTGTGATCTTCCCCAACGGAAGGGGCATAATCTTATTAATGGACTTAGTGTCAAGTAATGGTATACACTTAGACACATCTAATAGTATCCTCCCCATCGAGTCACCACTATTATTTGTGTGACCAAATGAAACCAACTATTAATTTGTCATAAAACTAGGTTGACAAGATAATAAAATTAAAGGGTTAAACCCCTCTTACAAATGATTGATTTTGTATACGTCCACACTAACGTGGCATACAAAATTAACGGTGTTTGAGATAATTTTATTTGTCATAAAGTTACGTTGACAAGATAATTAATGGGTAAAACTCTCCTCTTACAAATGTTGATTTTGTATACGTCCACACTAACGTGGCATGCAAAATTCACGGTGTTTTGAGGTGTTGGTAAATTTAAATAGTATTGTTAGAGGAATCAATATTATTTTAAATTTAGAGTCTTGACCAAATATTTGATTAAAGATAGACCAACTATTAATTTTATTCGTCATAAAGTAAAGTTGACGAGATAATAAAATTAATGAAATCTCCTCTTCAATTTTGTATACGCAAAATTTATGGAGATTTTAAGAAGTTGATCTTGACCAAATATTCTTGTGATTCTTAGGATGTTAGTCAATCCCTAGTAGTCATACTATAGAAAAAGACTTAGTAGTCCCAATTGTAATAGAACTTGGACATTAAGGTAGACTGTCTTCTTAGAACTAAGAACAATTTAGGTGTATTTAATTCATTAGTTGAAACATGTCTAGTGGTGTTATCTACCAGAACCTGGAGTGTAGATACAAGATGCCATTAATCATGTCTGCAATTCATTGCAGGGTTCCAGGAAACCCGACAACTAAATGAAAGATAAATCACCGTCCACATGGGCACTACTGTAAAAGTGGTAGCTATTGCAGTGGGAGATGTTTATCCTTTGATAAGAATAAAATATAGATTTTAAGTAATTGTCTTTACGTACCAAGTTTAGAAAGAACCTGACTTCAGTTTCTAAACTATCATAGATATTGTGTCTATTTTGATAACAAAGTTGTTATCAAGAAAAATAGGGAAGTTATCTATTCTGCTATGATGGTTGACAATTTATAATCCAATAACTCCCACGATGCAACAAATGGAAATTAGTAACACATCTTCTAATTTTAAGAGAAAGCAACCTTCGGAAATGAACCAATTATATCTTTGACATCTAAAAGCTAGGTTATACTTGAGTAGGATTCATTGGTAGCTGATGAACTTTTGGGTTCATTAGTAGTGGAAATCTTTCCAACCTGCGAGTCTTACTTGGAAGGAAAATAACCAAGGAGCTTTTAAGTCTAAGGGGTATGGAGCCAAAGATATATAGGAATTGGTTCATTCTGATTTGTGTGATCCTATGAGCATCCAGGCAAGAGGTTGTTTCAAATATTTTATCTATTTTATAGACAACTATTTGAGATACGGATATATTTACTTGATGTGCCGCAAGTCTAAGTGCTTTGATTAGTTCAAAGAGTACGAGGCTGATGTGGAGAAACAACAAAGTAAAAATATCAAGACACTACGGTAAGATCGTAGTGGCAAGTACCTCTTGGGAGAATTTAGGAGTCATTTATCAGAAGTAGGGATTCAATCCCAACTAACTGCATCTGGTACACTCCAACAGAATGGTGTAGTAGAAAGAAGGTAAAGGACTCTTATGGAATAATTAGATAGATGATGAGTTATTCAGAAAATTACCAAATTTGTTTTAAGGATAAACTCTGAAAACGAAAGTGAACATAGTACCTTCCAAGTTAGAACTCTCTACTCATATAGAATTGCTGAATAGGTGAAAACCTATTTTGAAGCATATTCGGATTCGGGTAATCCAGCACATATGAGAGACAATGATAAGTTGGATAGGAGTTCACTTGTTTGTAAGTTATCCTAGATAAACAAAAGTAGGTTTATAGTCTTAAAAATCAGAAAGTCATTGTTAGCATCAATGACTGATTTTTAGAAAAGGACTATATAATGAACCACGTGCTCATAAGTAAATTTGTTCTTAAGGAAATAATAAAGGACATGTCTAACCTAGTACCAACTGTATAAGATAAGATACCACAAGAAAACTGTAACACGTATCACAAATGATACACAATTGCAGAAAGTGCCTTGTCGTAGTGGGAGGGTTGTTAGGCAACCTAAATAGGTCATGTTTTGGGAGAGTTTTTGGACTCGATCCCTGAAGGACATAAACCTGATCTCCGGACATATGACGAAGCACTCCAAGATAAATATGCAGCATCTTGGCAAAGAGTAATGAATAATAGAATTAGAATATATGAATTCTAATAAAATCTGGAAGCTTGTAGAACCACCAAGTGGTGTAAAAGCCTTTGGGTGTAAAAGGTCTATAATAGGAAAAGAGGGATAGACAGGAAGGTAGAAACCTTCAAAGCAAGGCTAGATGAAAAAGGAAACTTTTTCACTGGTAGCCATGCTTAAGTCTATTCGGATTCTTTTATCTATTTGGTAAGTGGATGTCAAGACAGCATTCCTTAATGGAAGTCTTGAAGAAAACATCTATATAAAGCAACCAGAAGGGTTCATTGCAAAGGGCTAAGAGCATCTTGTGTGCAAGCTCAATCAGTCTATGGACTGAGGCAAAGCTTCAAGGTCTTGGAACATCCGGTTTATCAAAGTAATCCAGATCTATGGATTTAGTAACCGGATAAGTCTTGTGTATACAAAAGATGTGATGGAAACGTGGTGATATTTCTTGTACTATACTTAGATAACATTTTTGGTAGTTGGAAACAATATCAAAATGTTGTCAGAAGTAAGGGTATGGTTGTCCAAACAATTCGATATAAAGGACTTGGGAGAATGTATATATTCTTGAGATCAAAGTAATAAGGGATCGCAAGAAAAGAATATTTTACTTATCCCAAGCTTCATACATCGGAAAAATCCTTGCTCGTTTTAAAGCATACAAAACTCCAAGAAAGGTTTCTTACCTTTTCAGGATGGAGTAACTTTATCTAAAGATATGTCTCTGTAGACATCAAAGGAGATAAAGGAAATAAAGTCGGTTCTTTATGGAAGCCTAATGTATGCTATGCACGAGATTAGAAATCTGTTTTGCCGAGGGCATAGTTAGCAGATATCAAAGTAAGCCTGGACAAGGACAGTGAACTGCAGTAAAGCATATATTGTAGTACCTTAGAGGCACTAGAGATTATATGCTAGCTTACAAGGCAGTTAATTTAGTCCTTGTGGGTTGCATGGATTTTGACTTCCAATCGGATAGGGACAATAATAAGTCAACCTCAGGGTTTTGTGTTTACTTTAAGAGGTAAAGTCATAACTATGGAAGAGTGATAAGCATAGGTGTTTTTCTGAACTCCACCATAGAAGCTTAGTATATGGCAAGCCTCTGAGGTAGCCATAAAAGCTGAATGACTCAATAACCTCAAGATAGACTTAGATATGATTTCTGGTTTGTCCAAAAATTATTACAATTTATTGTAATAATGTTGGTGCAGTAGCAAACTCGAAGAAACCATAAGTCTATAAGGCAAGTAAACACAATAGAGCGCAAGTACCACCCAATACGAGGAATCGTATAAATGAGGAGAAGTTGTTGCCGCCTAGATTGCATCAGGTGATGACCTATAGATCCTTTCACTAAGGTCCTTAAGGCGAGAGCTTTTGATGGGCATGTTGAAGGGATGGGAATCAGATGTATGGCAGCAGATATGGCAACTTAGTCTTTTAGTATAAGTGGGAGATTGTTAGAGTATATACTAAAAGCCTAGCTTTTGGTATAAACATTTATCTAGAAATAAGAATCACATTGGTCAAATGTCTACATTTGTGATAAATGTAGTTGTTCAATTAATTTATATTGTAGATAACATGGTGTGTGGTGTCACACACAGAGGATCATGTTATCAGTACCTTATAAATTATAAACAGTAGCTCACGACCAAAATGGAAAGGAACAAATCATTAGAAGGTCGTAGTGTAATTAGGTATCAGTTTATCTTGACTGTATAATTACACTAGTACACTTAGAGTGTATTGAGTAGGACCATTTGAGGTCGTTTCTTTTATACTAATTTTATAAAGAAACAAAGACCTCGGTTATTATGGAAATGTGTGCTCTTAATCCTAATATAATAACAAGCACATATATTTGATATTTATTTCTTTAATTTATCAATGGGTGAGATTTAGTTCGATGAATCAATAAGCCCGATAAGTTGGGAAATGGTATCACTTATAGTGTGTGTTGTTGATTATAGAAGGAAACTGTGTCCTAGAGATACTAGGTTGATAATGTCCTCAAGAGGAGCTCATAAGGATTGTCATGTTAAACCCTGCAGGTGGACCTAGTCCGACATGATGATAAGGTTGAGTGGTACTACTCTTGGACTAAGATATTAATTAAGTGAGTTGTCAGTAACTTACTTAATTAGTGGACATTGATTATCTTAAACACAGGGAGACTAACACACTCATAATAAGAAGGAGCCCAAAAATGTAATTTGGGATTGGTGCGGTAGTTCAATAATAGTTCTCTAGTGGAATGAATTATTATTGATAAAATTAAGTTGTGTGTTCGGGGCGAACACGATGCTTAATTTTATCGGAGACCAAAACCAATTCCTCCTCTCGGTCCCTATCGTAGCCTCTAGTATATAGAGATTTATACCCACCGCATACCCACCTTCTTACCCATCCAATGGGGGCCAAGCTAGCTTGGAACCCAAGCTAGGGCCGGCCAAGACCAAGTGGATGAGCCATGAAGGTGGCCGGCCAAAGCTTGGGTCCCAAGCTTAGGTGGCCGCCACTAGAATATTAAAAGGATTTTATTAAAATTATTTCTTATGTGGATATCATGTTTTTAAAGAAAGTTTAAAAATTAAAATTTCCTTTTATAACTTTCTACAAAAGATTAAGAGAAGAGATTAATCTCTTTCCTTATTTGTAGTTTAAAAGGATGGTTTTAATTTTTGGTAAAAACTTTCCTTATTTGTAAATCATCTATATGTTTAAAAGAGAGTTTAAAATTTGAAATCTTTCCTTATTTGTTGATTAAAGGTGGATTTTAAATTTTAAGAAAACTTTCTTTTTTAATCATGTTCATGATTTAAAAGAGAGTTTAAAATTAAATATTCTCTTTTATAAGTTTCTACAAAAGATTAAGAAAAGATTTGATATCTTTCCTTATTTGTAGATTAAAAGAGATTTTAATTTTTAGAGATAACTTTCTTTTTATCCACATGTTTAAAAGAAAAATTTTAATTTATAAAATTTCCTTTTTATTAACCAATCATGAAGGGATAAAATTATTGGAGAAATTTTTATAAATTTCTAGAAACAAATTAGGAAGTTTTAATTTTTGTTTTAATTAAAACTTTCCTTGATTTGTGGATTGAAGGTGGCCGGCCAAATAAGTTGTAAAAAGGAAATTAATTTTTAATTAATTAATTTTTCTTTTTCATGGCAAAAGAATTAAGGAAGTTTTTAATTAAATTTCCTTATTTGCCAAGACCAAGGATTATAAAAGAGGGGGTAGAGGAGCCTTCAAGGCTAATGACTCTATTCTATTTTCTCCCTCTTTTCCTTGGTGGTGTGGCCGGCCCTTCCTTCTTCTCTTCTTCTTCTCTTTGTGGCCGAACCTCTTCATCCTCATGGAGTTTTAATTGGTGGCCGGATCTAGCTTGAGGAAGAAGGAGAGAAAAGCTTATATCCCTAGGAGCTTGGTTGGTGGAAAAGATCTTCATCTTTTGGAAGCTTTGTGCTTGGCCGAAATTTGAAGAAAGGAGAAGGTGCTTTGGTGGTTTCTCATCTCGGAAGATCGTTGCCCACACAACGTCCGAGGTTAGAAGAGGAATACGGTAGAAGATCAAGAGGTCTTTCTAAAAGGTATAACTAGTAATTTTTCTTTCCGCATCATACTAGTTATTTTTGGAAATAATACCAAATACAAGAGGCATGTGATTCTAGTATTTCGAATATGTTTTTCGATGTTGTGTTCTTTTGTTTTGTTTTTTTTTTCCTTGTGATTTGATTGTTCTTTTCGGTTAACCTAAAGTTATTTTAGGAAATTAAATATTAGCTTTCCATAAAAGGTTTTGTCTAGTCGGTGGTGGTTGCTCCCATATCCAAGAAGGTCATGTGCCTCGCCACGTCAGTACTGGGAACCAATTATGGAAATTAATATTTAATGGAATTAATAACTTAAGGTGATTTGGGTCGAACGTGTTAAGTTCCGCAGGAGACCCAAGTCAAAACCTAAAAGAACGAATAGATTAAGTTTTGGATCAAACGTGTTAAGTTCCGCAGGCGATCCAAAATTTAATTTAAAAGAACAATGGTAGCTAGGAAAAGGTTCAGACCTTTGTACAAAATTTTGTACAGTGGAACCTCTAGGTTTTCCGAGTAGCAACCAACAACCTCAATAAGTGGCAAAAATTACAAATATTACAAACATAAACTCTTAGAATATTCAGAAAAATTCAATCCCACTGGATTCAAACTTACCACGGAGCGGAGATAGAGATAGCTCACTTCGTCCAAGCTTGTCAAGGCTCATAAGTGGCAATATGTTGCTTGGGACGAAGAAAACAACAAAAACAGAAAAGCTCAAGGGCAATGAGACAGGGAAACATTTATTCATTCCATCATGGAAAAGTAAATGAAAAAACCACTTCCCCTCTCAAGCCGTCTGAGCTCGGCAGGTGAAGCAACCAGGTATCACCCAAGGGTAACATGTGTTGAGCCCTTCACACAACACCCCTGGGTCATTTGGCTGCCCCTCTATGAGTAGCAAAAATCTCTCTGAAGTTTCTTGAGCCCTTCAGAGCATCGACATCTTGGGATGAAAAATCTGAGATGTGAAGCTTCATCTCTTAAGACAATCCTTTGAACCTCAAAGATAGCCGGAGCAAAAATCCCGATAAACTCATATATAGATCTCACCTGGTCCAACAAAAGTTGCCCCCAAAGGGGAGGATCCGAGACCATAACCTTAACAATAAGAGATGACAAGGAAGGAAAAGAACTGGAATGGGTGGTGAATGAAGAGAAGGTTGCAAGCCTATTTAAAGAAGCAAAAGGCTCACAGGATCACTATACTCGGTTTAGAGAGACAGTGGTACACAAAATCTGTGAGGTCATTTCAATATCTGGAGCAGAGTCACGGGTAAGAAAATACAAGACCGTACTTATGTCTAGTCAGTCGTCTACACCTCCTTCGACTAGACTTGAAGGGAAGGCTAGTGATATGGGTTAGGTTTTGGGATCCCCCAATGAGGAAAGAAAAGGAAGAAGGAAAAGAAAAAGAGATAGGCTAATATCGGCCGGGACATACCTTCATGAGGAAGGTAGGGTAATATCGACCGAGACATACCTTCATGATGAAGGTAGGGTAATATCGGCCGAGACATACCTTCAGGAAGGAGGTAGGCTAGTATCGGTCGGGACATACCCCGTTAGGAGGTAAGCCTATATCGACTGAAATACGCCTCCCAGGAGAAAGACCTATATACTATAAAGGAGGTATAATAATATCGGCTGGGACATACCTTCATGTTGAAGGCAGGGTAATATCGGCCGGGACATACCTTTAGGAAGGAGGTAGGCTAGTATCGGTCGGGACATACCCCGTTAGGAGGTAAGCCTATATCGACTGAAATACGCCTCCCAGGAGAAAGACCTATATACTTTAAAGGAGGTATAATAATATCGGTCGGGACATACCTTCATGTTGAAGGCAGGGTAATATCGGCCGGTACATACCTTCAGGAAGGAGGTAGGCTAGTATCGGTCGGGACATACCCCGTTAGGAGGTAAGCCTATATCGACTGAAATACGCCTCCCAGGAGAAAGACCTATATACTTTAAAGGAGGTATAATAATATCGGCCGGGACATACCTTCATGTTGAAGGCAGGGTAATATCGGCCGGTACATACCTTCAGGAAGGAGGTAGGCTAGTATCGGTCGGGACATACCCTGTTAGGAGGTAAACCTATATCGATCGAAATACGCCTCCCAGGAGAAAGACCTATATACTTTAAAGGAGGTAAGATAATATCGGTCGGGAATATCCTTTCGAGAGGAGAGCCAGTACGAGCCGGTCAATCAATACCTTGGAAAGATACTAAATAAAAGGCAGCTTATTAACATAAAAAGGGGGTGTAAATAAAAGCCGCATGAGGAAGGATCATAGATGAATATTTCAAATAAGATAATTAATGAGGATATCTGTGATATGTAAATACATGACAGGTGTTATATTTTGGCGGGAAATATACTTCTAGATTATTTTTGCAGGTACTAAACGACAAAGAAGGTACATCTGGGGTATAAAGAAGATTCCTTAAAAATCATCTACCAGAAGTACGCAGCTGATGGCATCTCATAACGAACTCCAACAAGTCGGGGTCCACTTCATGATTACGGAGGTTATATGAAGTGGTATAAAAAGGGGAATCCTCTCCGTTGGCAAGGTAAGTTCATATCACGACACACATTCATAACCCTAATTTTCAACTACAGTTCATCTTCTTCCTCCTTCTTCCACACCGAGAGAGATCACTGACTTGAGCGTCGGAGGGCCTAGCCAGGGATTCCCACCCCGGGCTTAGATCACTGACGGTAGTGTTGGTTGGTCTCTTGTGCGCAGGAGATCTCGGAAGCTTCGGACTTGGGTTTTTCTCTTCAGAGTTGGATTTCCTCTTCGTCATCGAGTCTTCGTGGAGGAGGACCTTCGATGACTATATTTTCTCCCGATCCACTTTGGGTTTCTCGGGTCGGCGTTCTACGAGTATTATTCTTCATCAGCGTAGTGGGTTTCCTTCTTCCGAATCTCCGCCTTGTTCAGCTTCTCAAACAGGATCAACTGGAGTCTCCACATTGATAGTTGAAGGAGTAGGAGGGGCTGGCTATCGATTTGCCATCAGATTGACGATCACTTGTTGCTGCTCTGCCACTTGTCTCTGGAGTTGAGCAACAACTTCAGAGAGATTTATTTTAGTTGTTCTGGGCTCTTCGTTCTCCTGTGTTGGGTCCTCAGTACGAGCGGTACGGGGACGTCCTCTTCTTGACATCTAGTTATGTAGAGAGAGGAAACTAAAATCGTCTCTATACTTTCTAGATATATCTTACTTAAGCATGATTCTTAACTTTAAACACATATGAGCAGGTATTTCTAAACATTTCTCTATACTGCAAGCACTAAAGGAAAAGCATAAAAGAAAGTATAAATACATTCTTCCTTGAAGACGGCAAGGCTAGTGCTGATGTGTGATGCTGGAGAATAGGAACTGCTCTGATACCAACCTATAACGACCACCCTTCTCACTACTCTCTAAAGGTGTTCGTTACGTAACTACTATAGATTCTTTCTTACTAATATAAAAATATGTACTTAATTTTTTTTCAAAAAACTTAAAATTTCGGCAGAGTATATGCAGTTCAACAGGACTAAAGAATAATACAATACTGAAAACATGAACATGCACATATATCTCACAATAACAGAAACATATAAAACTATAACTCCATGCAAACACCAAAAGTACATACTTACTATACTGAATTCATCTTAGCATGCAATCTAAAACAAAAATAATCTCAAATGACATAGAACTTAAAATACAATCTCCAATGTTTCTAAATCACTAAAACACGAAAACTTAATGATGCCCCAAGTCTCTCCCATAGTCCAAGCATCACACACATCATCGAACACCTCCTTGTCGCCCTCTTTTACTATAGCTTTTCCTTTCCTTTATCTGCAGTAAGAGGAAATGCAAACTATAAGCGAATGCTTAGTAAGCGCTGTCTAACTCACAAAAACTCGAATGTGCATGTATACGAGAAGAACTAGAAACTGAATGCTCTAAAATAAAACATATATAGCTGCTCATGTTAATCTAATAGCAAAGAAATCTAGAAATCTAAAATCCATACTGCTCATGCTTGCATCTATAGCAAGGAAATAGCAATATAATTCAATACTGCTCATGCTCAAATCCATAGCATAGAAATGGAAATAAGATCCAATACTGCTCATGCTCAAACCTATAGCAACGAAATAGAAAAATGAAAGCTGATCATGCATATTCAATAGCAAAAGGGAAAAGCTAGAAAAAGATACTGCTCGAGCTCTACTAATAGTAAAGTGGAAAATGTTAGGACCTTCGGATAGCGGATAGAGAGGGGGGTGTGAATAGCCGACCTCAAATTATCGTTTCTTCCTACAATTTAGGTTAGCGCAGCGGAAATACAATGTAGAAACGAAAGTGGAGAAGATCAAACCTCAAACACGATGATGTAACGAGGTTCGGAGATGATACTCCTACTCCTCGGCGTGTCCGTAAGGTGGACGAAGCCTATCAATCCGTCGGTGGATGAGACCCCGGAAAAACTGGCTAACAACAACTCCTTCTGGGTGGAGAAACCTCGCCACAAACTCTTTTGCAACAGCAATAAAGGAGTACAAGATAGAGCAAGAAAACAAGAAGAATATGAATGTAACAACACTTTGCTTGCCTTCTTGTCGACTGGAGTTCGATGAAGCAACAACTTTACGATGCCAGCAGCAACTGATCAGCAAACCAGCCGAGGGAAGCTCACACGAAGCTTCAGAAACACAGAGCTCAGCAAAGCTCAAATCGCAAGAGTGAGGAACAAGAAGAAGTTCTACTAGAGCCTTCACTGTAGAGGTTTATATGCACCTGCGAAGAAGACAAGGAAGAATCCAGAAATCTAGCCGTTGAGTCACAACGGCTAAGCCTGGACCGATCAGGCTCCATCCTGATCGGTCCAGGAGGTACCTGATCGGTCTGTGGACCGATCAGGCCCTAGGTTGATCGGTCCCCGCACCGATCAACCAACTCTCGTGAGAGGTGAGCTTGCCCGATCACCGTCGGACCGATCAGAGTAGGTGGATCGTCCACGCATCGATCCCTACCTTTTCTCGCCTCGATTGTTTCCCGATCGGTCCGTGATCGATCGATACCTCTGCTGAGCATTTGTTTGAGATCGGTCACCGGACCGATCGATAACCCATAGTACATCGATCGGCCTGCACCGATCCAATTTCCCACCTAAACCTAAAGCCTTCCTGCCTAGAGAACGAGCCACTGAGCCCTCTCCGATCTAGTCCGAGAACGAGCCACCGAGCCCTCTCGACTGTCCAGAATGAGCTCCCGAGCCCTCTCGACCTAGTCCGAGAACGAGCTACCGAGCCCTCTCCGACTTCAGTCCGGCCGAGAACGAGCTCCCGAGCCCTCTCTGACCTAGTCCGGAGAACGAGCTACCGAGCCCTCTCCGACTTCCCCTGCCCAGAACGAGCTCCCGAGCCCTCTCGACTTAGTCCGGAGAACGAGCTACCGAGCCCTCTCTCACCTATCCGGAGAACGAGCCACCGAGCCCTCTCGACCTAGTCAGGAGAACGAGCCACCGAGCCCTCTCCGACTTCCTCATCCGGTCCAGAACCAGCCGGCCTCTTCGACCTAGTTCGAGAACGAGCTACCGAGCCCTCTCCGACTTCGTCTGGTCCAGAGAACGAGCTCCCGAGCCCTCTCTGACCTAGTCCGGAGAACGAGCTGCCGAGCCCTCTCCGACTTCCCATGCCAAGCTTCCATACTTGGACTTCTCCCGTGCCAAGCTCCCTGCTTGGACTTTTCCGTGCCAAGTCTCCATACTTGGACTTTTCCCGTGCCAAGCTCCCTGCTTGGACTTTTCCGTGCCAAGTCTCCATACTTGGACTTTTCCCCGTGCCAAGCTCCCTGCTTGGACTTTTCCGTGCCAAGTCTCCATACTTGGACTTTTCCCGTGCCAAGTCTCCATACTTGGACTTTACCGAATCAAGTCAACTCAAGTCGGGTCAACCAGGTCAACCTTGACCGAAGGTTGCACCCACAATCTCCCAAGTTTGTATTCTTGTCAAACATCAAGATACAACTTTTCTATTCTCGTCAAACATCAAAATACAACTCGAGTCAGGTCAACTCGAGTCGGGTCAACCAGGTCAACCTTGACCTAAGGTTGCACCAACAATCTCCCCCTTTTTGATGTTTGACAAAAACCATAATCAAGTTAGGTTAACCCGATAACCTAACTTAGGTTTTCCAATAGTTCTCCAATGCTCTTCCTTGAGCATTCTCCCCAAATTCCAATGTTCTTCCTTGAACATTCTCTAGACATTCTCCCCCTTTTTGACACACATCAAAAAGAGTGAATCAAGGTCAAGAGTTTCTTCCTAATGAAAGTCCCATACCTTTCATTGAAACCCTTAATTTCCCCCTTGATACTAAATACAACAATCAACATAGTGACAATCCCCATATCACTAATCTTGACGAGTAAAAACTCCCCCTAAAAGTCAACTCCCGCTTGACCAATAGGTAAAACTCCCCCTAAAGGTCAACTCCCCCTTGACCATTGCACCAACAATGTCTTGGAGAGTTTCAATCCTTTAGAAATCTAAAATACCAACTTCCAGCTGAAATTTCAGACAATCAGTCGAAAATCAGCATTTTGGCACGCTCAGCCCTTTACTGGATCGGTCACCAGACCGATCCACACTTCCCTGGATCGGTCCAGTGACCGATCCAGACCTCCCTGGACCGATCAGCATCCCCTCTGATCGGTCCACAAAGCTCTGATAGATTCGATTTTCTCCCAAAATTGACCCAAAAAATTCACAGAAAATTCCAAAAATTGTAAAATTTTGAGGATACATTCCTCATAACATATATTATCATGGAAAAATAGTTTTCTATGAAAATAACTTCCATTTTCAAATCTTGATACAAAGTTCGAAAAACTTTGAAATAGCTCAAGGTTAATCCATCTTTATATCAACTTGCTCAATGATGAATGCTATCACTAGAAAAGCTTCATCAAGGTTTTTCAAATCAATTTTGAAATGATTTTAAACCATTCAATTTAGGACCACAATCTTAGGGCTAAATGTACATGACTTGTACACAAGCTTTCCCTATGATCCTCAATTTAGAATTAAGCTCATCTAGGTACAAGAACTATGCACCTTGATCCTAACTCATAATCCTAATATCTCACACACATCTAAGGTGTATCAAACACATCCAAGTAAATTTTGATGTGAGATATGGGTTTAGGTCATCTTAAGCTAAGTTCTCATGCATTTTCTAAACAATAATTTGATCTCCATATCAAATTATGTTTTTATACTTAAATCAATTTAATTGATCATACATGCAAGAGATGATGACATGGCATAAAATAATATCATAAGTGGAAACATGTGTCAATGTCATGATGTCATGGCATAAAGTATGAAACTTAAATAAGGCATGACATATAACTAACCTAAGCATTATCATGACATTTCAAATGATAGTAAATTAGATATGATGTCATGACATGGCATATGCCAAACAATATATGGCAAATAACATATTAAAGGTATAGAAAATACCTAATTCTAGCCTTAGTTGCCATTTTTGATAATTTTGATCATTTTGCCACAAATTCTATATTCCTAAGTGTAATAGACCTAAAATCATATACTAAAGATTTTTAGATCACTATGTGCCAATTAGATTGATCCTAGAAAACTCCTCAAATGTGGTTGGCACATCCTAATCACCTTAGGAATAATTTTTAATTTCATTTTCAAGGCTTGGTTATACCTTGAAACTTCCTAAAATGCCACCTTTTGCCATGATTAGGTTAACTACCTATCCAAATAAGGTGGGCACACCCTAAACCATCTAGCGTGATGAAATCACGCTCCTAGGAACCCAAAACCTATTTGAGCTCATTGGGTTCACTAAATATTCACTAGGGATGACTTCCCTAGCAACCCTCCTAATGACCCTCCTAGGCTTTAAAGCCTTGGTCATTTGGAACTCATCAAGATCAACTCTAGGGGTGACTCCAAACCGGTAATGCCTTATGCTAAGACTGACCTTGCACCTAGCATTCAATAGCTAGTCCTTCAGAATCCTTTGTTGGTGCGCATGGAAGATGACTTTCTTGCCTTTTGCCTAAGGATAGATGAGAAAGAATAGGTATGGAAATAAATGCACATTCATATCCCCAGCTCGCACTCGACATGATCTTTGACAATCATGAGTCAGGAGGGTCCGCCCAGAAAGAGACTAGCCGGCCAGAGTTTTGTCTCCGGCTCTTAGAAAGAAGCGAAATCCAGCCGCCTGAAAGCAGTAAAGAAGAAAAAAATGTCACGCTTGAGATTGGATTTAGGAATGGAAATGGCCGTTCTTAGGACAATTGGACTGCAAATAGTTCAACCACGAGCATCGAATAGGTCCTTCAAGAAGGGCTTTTTCAATAGTAGACGAAGAGGGCAAGGCAAGCCAAAGGCTTGGAGGGAGGGAAGAGAGAGGCCTGTTCACTTAAGACAGGCAGTAGGATTTTCATTCAAGAGTTCCCTATTGAGAAAAGAGGGTCGCTAGACTGAACTTGACACCAAGCCAATCGATAAGGAAACAGTTCAGCTTAGCCAAAGCAAACCAAATCGAGAATTTCGTAGAGAAAGAGAATCGGTTGTTGCAGCTGTGGCGGGTTTAGCTTGATACCAAAAGAGTCGACTTTTTCTTGTTCCGAAGGGCGGGTTGGGACAATTCCCCCAAATCATACTTTCTCCCGTCCATCTATCAGTGTTTTTCCTCCAGCTCCTGCTTTTGCTATTCTTGCTGCTGAGGTTGCATTAAAAGCTGATTTTCTTTACCGTTCTTTTCTTTTCTCGACTGGAGATAGGTGTAAGTCGAGCAATAGGAGGGTTTCTTAAGCACCCTACCAAGGCTTAGCGTGAGTTACAGTAAAAACCATAACTCAAAATGACTTAATAGAGAGTAGCTAGGGTCCTCTTTTCTAGCTCCACGAAAACTAGGAAAAACTAGCGCTTAGAGTTCGGTGGTAAGAGCGCTCCCCTAATATATATGAGAATATCTCAAGTGAAAGTATGTGTGTTATATAGGCAATTATTGATTGTTCAGTCTAGTCATAGAGCTGGGATACTTTGTCCCTGGGTATCAAGCTACAGTGAAAGTCTCAGCCAAGCAGTGAATGGAGAAAGTCCACGCAAAGAAGATGAATTCGGGCGGAAACGTATCGAATGAACCGATTCCCCAATGTTCTTTTTTTTTTAAAGCATTTCGTTTTTTTTGTAGTAAATTCCCTCAATCCACCCAGAAACTCTTTATGGAATTAAGAAGTCAACTATTTTATAGATATCCACCTACGCGGATAGAAGATGCACTTTTCTAATAGCGCTTCCCAGACTTCTTGCTTCTAGACCGTAAAGAGCTCTTTGTCGCCGTGACCCTTGAATCGGAATCCGGAGTTTCGGTCTTTATATGGTCTCCGCTAGGGATATATATTAGTCCTTTGCCTTCTCCTTTTTCCGTAGGTTGTGGATGCCCGTCTCTTTCTGCTTTCTGAACTACCTTTCTTTCTTGGTTTCGATCCCTGCCTTCTCTCTCTAACGTCTTGGTATTGGATCCGCTCTTCTATATAAAACTATATAGTTGTTCGGTGAATCGTCTTCTTTGTGTGCTCTGCCCCTTTTCCTTTTGAACCCCACCTTTAGGGATTTTCGGGGATTCATTGCTCGTTCATTTGGTCCACTCGGCCTTTATTCTTTATGAGAGTTCTTGTCCTCGTCTCTCTCGCTTACGCTCGAGCCCTCCTGGAATAATGAGTCGGCCAAACAAGAGTCGTGAATGGTAAGAAAAGAGTGAATGGCTATGAATAAGCAGATTACAGTATTGCGTGAATGGACTTGTGTCCTCAAATCCCGTACTCTTGCAAAGGGTAAACAGCAGCAGTTCATTAACAGATCAAGAGTTATAATATGCAGCCGGAGTCTAAGGCTCCTCTTTTCTATCCTTCGTGTCAGAGAATTTAGAAGTGTGATGGGGCCCGGAACGAGTTCTGGTTCAGCTTTTTCCCTTGCCCTTAGGAGAGATTAAGTAAGAGGATATGCACCCTCTCTTCGCAGTTTATTGTACGCGTAAGGGAAAGAGGAAAGAACGTCGAGCTGCAGCCTTTTCTCTTCATTGCGCGGAGTGGGGGTATTCTTGTCCGATCTTTTAGGTGCAGCTGTTCCGAACCTTGAATGGGAGCTAAACTTTTCATACTTATTAGCTGAGTTGCTCGACTCTTCTTCTCCTTGAATGGGATGGGAGCTACAGGTAAGGGCACGGCACTCAACAGCAGCTAATTTATATAAGGCTACCGCAGAGTGGGGATTAGAGTTCATGGAATTCCTTCTTTTCATGGCATTACATCCGAGGTACTTTCTTTGGGAAGTCAGGGAAAAGATTCAATCAACAGCAGCTGCAGCAGTGAATTCCGGAAGTTCCTTGTTGAAGTTTGATTTGGAGTTCGGGACTCTAACCATGAACTTTCCCTCCGCTATATTTAGTATAAATATGTTCTTCCACCGTAGAGATAGGAGATTCAAGCCCAGAAGAGCTAACAAAAGGCCAAGGACAGCACGTACACTCTTTCCATGAAATGCTTCTAATGCTTGAGTTCCCTTACCAAGAACACAGTGATGAGCAGGCACGATCCAGCAAGTCGGTCGGGACTCATGAAGAATCTAGGGGCGAAGAGCTGAACGAAGGGAAGAGGTGAAGAGCTGAAAAGAAAGACGAAGGGAAGGATTATCATATAACGTGAGACGATAGTCGACTGGCGAAGAGCTGAACGAAGGGAAGGGGCGAAGAGGTGAGAGTCCCTCTGTTTTGGGATAGCTACCCTTTCTTTGAATAGTGTGCTAGTCGAGTGAGACCTCCTGGCGGGGGCCTTGGAATGGATGTATAGGAGGATAAGCCCCGACCGGATAGCCAGCCGAGAGATCTTTCCCTTCCCGACACCTACGTCGCGGGCCAACCTCTTGTCTTGACCGAGCTTCCACGCTTTCAAAAGTACCATCGGGGGGCGCTGAATTAATCTTTCTGAGAATGGGGATGGTGAGTTCTTCTTCTTTTGATTGAATCGACTTCCGGTGCCGCATCTGCCTCATTAGCTTTTAGTTAATTAAATAGAGGAGCCGGGGAAGATCGGACGCAGAAGCATAAATTCGGTAAAAGGATCTTCTTCTAAAAAAAAGCTGCTTCGGGACGGGATCTTCTGAGACTACCCTTTCGGGATCCAATCTCGCAGGACGGAAAGACATAGCTTCTCTACCGCTTCTTTATTATCTAGAGCCAGTTTGATTGAGTTCGGGGTTTTCTTTCTACGGTTCTTGAGATAGGATTTTAGCCATTTGTTCATGGGGAGGGGCACCCCTCAGAAGAGAGTGGGACTGGAGGCGATATTGCTTGCTTTTTTAAGCTGGCCTCTTTGAATTCATCCCCTCCGCCCTCTGAAAAAAAAGAGACTGGAAAAGATAAAGGAATTGACTTATTCTGCTCTTCTGACTTCTTATATATAATGGGATATGCCATTATATGCTATATTCTTTTCCTTAATCAAGAAGAGGAAAGGCTGAACCCACACTGATAGAAGGAAGCACTCAGAATAGGAGGACGGGTTCTTAAGGAGTACGCTTTCAGCAGTTCAACCTGGCTTTCGCACATTTCTAATTCCTGGAGCTCATACGTAAAGGAATCAAACCATTGCATTAGATGAGCATCATCATCATCTTATAAGGATAAGCAGGCTTAATAGTTCATCTTCATCCCATCCACTACCCTTTCTGAGCTTGAATCTGATTCTCCTGACTAGCCTCTGCTCTTAGATCTCCAGCCAGGGGAGGGAAAAGTTCGGGTCTATGTACGAGATAGCAAGCCTGAGGAGTCTCTTTCGCATTCCCATGGGGCTCAGTCCTCTCTCCCTTTCTTCCTTTCCCCTTTCTTCTCTCTTGTGGGCTTCTATGCATTCTTGCTTTTGGGGTCCATCGTACTCAACTGAAGCTATGGATTGCTCTGCTGCTGGACTTTAGCGGCTCGGCTAAGAAATCCCTCCTTCATAGTCGGCTAAGACCAGACACGCCTGCTTTCCGGCGAGAGAGCGGCTTTGAGGCTTTTCGGTTACCAGGCGAGGCTCCCCTCTTCTCGCATCCCCTGCACTTCTAAGGCTCCGAGTTCTGCTACCTGAACAGGAGATTCAAACTTTAGGTGTGCCAATGAACTCTTAGTAATCCCGCATAAAGCGTCATGCGTGAGGTCCTAAACGAAAGGTGCGGAGCGGCAAAGAATCCACCCTTCACTGAGCATCTAACCGAAGTTCTACGCTTAAAAAGAGGCTTGAAGAGAGGGAGAGGGTCCCAGCGAACTAGCTGCGTGCCGACAATTCTCGGACAAAGCGAGTCTCACCATTGCTTTTCCATAAAGAAAGCTACCCATCGCACTCCTCTGTGAGAAGGTTTGAACTCAATCAATTCTCGCACTTCTTATAGTAATAGTAAATGGTCTAGCACAAGAAGCAACTCTTGAACAAAGCAGATCCTACTTTTCATAGTGGTAGTGAGACTGAGCTCCGTGTTCAAGTGCAAGTGAGCGCAGAAGCAAGGAGAACTCAATGACTATTATGGCATCTACGAAAGTAGAAGTAGCTAGGACAGGCAAGTCGGGCTTTCAAGGATGAAGACAAAGACGTGCATTCAGAAAGAATAGAATAGTACAGGCACTCGCCACTGGTAGATCAATTCATAACTGCGCCTCTAGCTGAAGTTGGAGAGGACATGGACACCTACCCGACCTACTAAAGGAAAAAAGGAAAGGGGCGAAAGAGCTGAACGAAGGGAAGGGCCGACTAAAAGGAGGCAGCGACCGTAAGGGAATCAACCGATTGAGCTCGCCCGAAGGGCGAGGGGGATTGTAGACTTAGATATGCTCGACCATAAGGGTAAGAGTAAATGGCCTAAAGCCATTTACGACTGTTGCTTTGGGCGACTAACAAGAGTATTTGAGCCAGCGACCGATAGGTCGATTGTAGACGAAAGGATAGGGCTCGACTGATAAGGAGAGGGGCGAAGAGCTGAACGAAGGGAAGGGGCGACGGAAAGGGGAATAGAGGCAGCGACCGTAAGGGAGATTGTAGACTAAGATAGAGCTCGACTGATAAGGAGAGGGGCGAAGAGCTGAACGAAGGGAAGGGGCGACAGAAAGGAGCCAGCGACCGATAGGTCGATTGTAGACGTAAGGATAGAACTCGACTGATAAGGAGAGGGGCGACGGAAAGAATAGCAGGAATAGAGCCAGCGACACTTATATTCAACTTTCAAAAAGTCGAGTCAAACTTTAGGGAATCAACCGATTGAGCTCGCCCGAAGGGCGAGGGGGATTGTAGAACAGGATAGACTCGACCATAAGGGAGAGGGAGAGGAGAGGAATGAAATAGCTCGACTACGAGGTCCCTAAAAAACCCATCAGCATTTGCAGTAGCCTCAGACACTAGAAATACATCTAATATGACGGGAGAGATATACGAATGGGCGTCAGATAGTGAAGACTGAAAAGGTATTACATAGTTAAAGATAAAGACTGATTGAGCTATGTAATTGAATACTGGCCTGGCTTTCCCATTATCTGCCCTGAAAACAAAGAATGAGCGAACACCAGAGGGACCCGACCTAAACTTTGAATGATCTTTAGCGTAAACAAAACAAAAGAATGACAAAACTTTTCATGAACTATAAAACGGATATATAAAGACTTTGTTCATATGCTTGTAGATAGGCTCGATCGTGAATGCAAAGGTCTTTCTATGTTTAGTCGTCGCTATCGCAATTGAGTCCCTACGTCGTTCATGGCGGAGTAGCGCGGCTGAGCCGAGAGGGAAGGAGTAGCCTTAGACACATTCGGACTAGGAGCATAATGCTATACTCCTTCGAGGAACGAACGAAATGACGTAGGAGACCCGATAGGGGAGGAGTAACGCGACTATGCCGATGGGACGGCAGATCTTTGCCAGAGAAAAGAAAAATAAATTCTATACTTATACGCGATCTAGGTACGACGGTGAGGATGGGCCAAGATCGGGACAGAGAGCAGAGCTCAGTCGCTTCGGAGCAAGCGCATCGTTCTCACTCGTACCTTGCTTTAGGTGGAGTCTATGACAAAGATCATGTATTTTGATGAACTTAACTACTTTATATATATATTATCTGACTTTCATTTAACCTTTAATTAGAATCTTTCTCTTTTGTGCCCGCATGTGCTCTTCACTATTGAGCACTCCCTTCCCTAAATTACGGTATAGCGATCCCTCCCTTATGGGAGATCGCAGCAAGAGTCTAATATGGCTTTGGGCTTGGGCCATTAACTCTTTCCCTCAGATAGAGTCTAACATGGCTTTGGGCTTGGGCCATTAACTCTTTCCCTCAGATAGAGTCTAACATGGCATTCACGACTGGTCTAACATGGCATTCACGACTGGGGGTCTTAATTCAATAGCTCTAAGTAGACGCGAGAGAAGCGACTGAGTTTGACGCGCTATAACTACATATAAAGAATGAGGGCCGAAATCAATATCACTATCAAACTAGAAAAAGCTTCGGGTCAAGTCAAATATATATCAGAAGTGGGCACTTATGTAATTCCGTCTTAAGGAAGGGGAAGGGGGCACTTATGTAATTCCGTCTTAGGGAAGGGGAAGGGGGCACTTATGTAATTCCGTCTGTGTAATTCCGTCTGTCTTAGGGACGTGGGCACTTATGTAATTCCGTCTTAGGGAAGTGGGCACTTATGTAATTCCGTCTTAGGTTCCCCGCATTTCTCTCGTTCTTTTTTTCTCTCGTTCTTTTTCTGATTATCTCGTTCGAATTCGACTTCTCTCGTTTTTCTAAAGACTTTTAATTATTCAGTTAGAGTTGCATCTGTTTCTGTTAAGCGTCTCCCCCTTTCTGGACTTGAACTTGAATTGAATCATTCGGAGCATTCATTCCATTCCATTCCGGATCTTTCACTGCCTAGGGCAGCTACTAGATCAAAACTCTCATTTAATTTCCTATCCTAGGGTTAACCTAGGGTTTCAGATTCTTCTTATCCCACGAATGAGTCTTTGAATCTATTCTTTATACCACAAATCTTAAGAGCTAAAATGGAGAAAAAGAAAATCAGATGACCCTCCCCTTAGTCAGTCGAGCCATTGAAGACTCAGCAAGAAGAGGAAGGAGCGATAGCGACGTGGTCCACCATTGTAGACCTATGCGGTACGCCCTCGGACTCGGAACCAATTACATTAGTCAGAAGTGCCGAGGGCAGATCGAATGATAATTAATAGCTTATTTAGCTCGCTTGAAACCCACTACGCGGTACGAGCGCTGCGACGGGGGCATGAGATCGACGGGAGTACGCATTCAATAGTGAGTACCCAAGGACGAGAAGCTCAAAATATAGTCTTTGACGCACTATTAGGAGCGAATGAAGAATTACACACTCGTTTTCAGAGGAGTAACCGAAGACACTATGCCGATAGGGGAAGGTTCAGACACTATGCCGATAGGGTAAGGTTCAGACACTATGCCGGTAAGGTATATAATAGCTCTCAAGGGGGGCTCCCCTCTTGCCCCCCCGTTGTTTACACTAGGTTTTAGGTACATTCATTGGAAGAGGAAGGTCAAGGGAATAGGAAGATCAAGGAAGGGAATAGGAAGATCAAGGGAAGAGGAAGATCAAGGCACGAGTGAGAATTCAGTGCTCGCGCGAGAGCGAGAGGGAGGAAATGAGTATGAGAAAATAAAGAATGCTAGGTTCACACTCTCAAGTGTGAGGGGCGAAAAGTGCTCGACTGAGTTGGAGGGGCTACGAAAGCTTATGGTAATTAATTCAGGAAGGAGAGTAGAATAGGCCTTTCTCCAGAAGGATCCTTCGTATTTTCTTATCCAGAACACTATCGTATTTTCTTATCCAGAACACTAAAGAACTTATCTTATAATAAAGTAATAGAGAAATTCAATATAGGTACTCCTTCATTCAGATATCCTACAGTTGCTTAGGGTATATAAGAGCTCGACTGAAAACTTAAAAGGAGAGGGATATAGTTAATAACCACTCTTGCTGGGATCTACCATCAGCCTAAAGTCCGAGGGGATATTCAATAGCTCGCCCAACATTTAGTAATAGCTCGCCCAACATTTAGTAAGTTCTAGGGGGAGGAGCAATAATAAAGCGCTAGACCTAACGGGAGAGGGAAGACTGAATTTGATGCACCATTGCTTTTATTCAATAGCTCGACGGAAAGAGTCCATGGAAAGAGTCAATGGTGTACCATTTACGACTATTACTACGCTGAAGTGTACGCTATCCACGCTGAAGTGTACGCTATCTACGCTGAAGTGTACGCTACCGTACGATCGGAAAATCGATCTACGTTGTTGAATAGCCATTCACTACTTTTGCTGGGGCACAATTAGATTCTCATTTTGATCACACAGTGAAGGAAGTATATGAAGATCAAACGAACTTTGATTCGCATTCAGTTAGAATATGCATTTCCTACCGCTGTCGAATCCGGTCTTGAATCAGCAAGAGGTCGTCAATGGAAAGACTCAATGGCACTCCGAGGTCGTCAATGGTCATTCTATCTTTCCTCACCTGGTCGTCAATGGTCATCAATGGTCATTCTCTATCTTTCCTTACCTGGTCGTCAATGGTCATTCTATCTTTCCTCACCTGATAGCTATTAGCTTTGCTATTAGCTTTATTGTATTGTGGGGGTCTCACTACTATACTATATTGAAGACTATCCCCCCACTATTTCTAAAAAACACTTTCTATCTGAAGAGTCTTAGGCTGACTTCGACTATATTCTATTCTATTCTATTCATACGAGGGATCCACTTTACTTAGTCAAAGGTTAGTCAAAGGTGCTGCACTTATTCTTTCTGCATCCTTCTTTATAGCGATTGCGACGAGTTCCATTCCTAATCTTTCTGAACCAGGGTCTGGTACTTTCTAATGTACCTCGATCCCCCCCCCCTGGGGAACTAACTTGACTTGACTTTAATGAAAAGGCTTTCTCACTTTCTTTCCGAAATTGTTTTACACAAGCAAGCGAGAGGACCTAATTAACTACGCCTTGCTTCCTTAATATTCTATGTTTTTGCTTTTCTCTTTAAGATCAGTATCTCAGATGATTTCAATTTATGCGTACCTTGCCCCTCTTCAATTTATGCGTACCCTGCCCCTCTTCAATTTATGCGTACCCTGCCCCTCAGGGTACATGAAAGTGGTTCGGAATATAGTGCTTGACTTTATACACTGAAACTTGAACTGATCAACATGAATAAGATACTCATATGAACGACCTGTTGCTACGAAGTGACGTAGGATAACTGACGATATCGACCATATTGATGAGCTCGTATATCACGTATCAAGTTCGATCGGTAGGGTATGTAAAGGGATGTTCTTCGATCGTGGGATGTTCTTCGATCGGTAGGGTATGTAAAGGGATGTTCATTATAAGTTGTACTCGGTCTTCTGTACGAGCAATAGCAATAATGACGCGCGAGACCTCCTAGAGCATATCCATTCCTTCAGTAGCGGCCTCTGATCTTTCTGTTGAATACCCAGCCATGAAGGGAGTGAGGAGCAAAGCGGGATCATCCCATCCCACTTTCATTCAATAGGTCAAGATACCATTAGTAACGTCGTAAATAGATGGACCCCCCGGTAACGTCGTAAATAGCGGAGGGAAATAGCCTAGCAGAGGAGGGAAATAGCGTAGCTTCAATAGCCTCAGACACTATCCGATTGCGACGTAATACAGATAATACTAGGGAAGTCTGATAGTTCAGACTGAGAATAGTGGCATTCCCGTTATCTGCCCCGCACAGAATAAAAGCATTCTCTCGTTCAAGCCCTCTCGCTATTCTATTGCTTGCTCGAGCCCAGGCCCTTGAGCGCTTTTCGATCTTTCACGCTTGAGCGCTGCCCCTCTTCTCTTGTTCATTAGCTTGTGCCCCGAACGACTTTCATTCTTCCCTTGAGCGCTTGTGACAGCTAGCTAAGGTCTTCTCGGTCTTCGTCTCCTGTGAGTGGGGATGAAACTATAACTGCGTAGCTGGGCTCGTCTAATATCTCCAGGTCTTTGGCCGTAGCTGGGCTCGTCTAATATCTCCAGGTCTTTGGCCCGGGAAGGACCCGATTGGACTCCTCTCCTCTAAGCCTTCTTCATCTCCTCTCCTCTCCTCTAAGCCTTCTTCATCTCCTCTCCTCTCCTCTAAGCCTTCATCTCCTCTCCTCTAAGCCTTCATCTCCGCACCTGGGAACGAGACTCTGCCGATGCCCATCCCGATCTTGGCCCATCCTCACCGGTAGCTCCTACCTCTGCTCCTTCCTCTCTTTTCCTTATTACTTATTATATAAGTCCCTACCTTCCCATGGGACGAAGGGATCTTTTTCGACCGAGAGAGGAATAGCCTAGCCTCAGACACTAGGCCGATGGGTCAGATAATAGGCTCGACCGAAGGAGTGAATGGCTGTCCCCATGAACCACTGTTGCTGGCGTTACCGATCAACTCTTTTGTTGCTGGCGTTACCGATCGACTCTTTTGTTGCTGGCGTTACCGATCGACTGCTGCTCATCCTTGTCCCGGTAGAGGTAGGAGCAAATCCTCTCGTTGAATGTACGCGGAACCTCTTCTCATACGGAGCTTCACCTTTAATGTACTAAACACCAGGGGTAGAATATGAGGAAGCTTATATGTCATTTAATGATGGATTATCTTTGACCTTCTTAAGCGATTCCTTAATCACCACTTTTCATAACCGGTCACTATTTCTTTCCCAAAGTGGAGCTGTGAGCTAATTGGGCTAACCTCATTTCTGCTTTTCAAAGCGATTGATTTAAATATGTTAGTAAGTCCATTTTGATTCTGTCTAGTCTCTTACTCTTAGTAGGTCCGGTCCGGAAGCATTGGAAAAGCAGCGAAGTAGGTCTATTCCGGAAGCATTGGAAAATGGAAAAGCAGCGAAGGCTGGGCGGGCGTACTGGACGATAGAGAGAGTCATTCCGAACTCCTTCTGCGGGCTCTACCGAAAAACTCCTCATCCATCCAGGACTGATTTTTCTCTCTTCCCCGGTGAAAAAGTGCCTGTCCTTTCTTTGTGCGAGTTCAGTGCCTTGCCTTCCAAGTCATCCTATCAGTCATCGAATCAGTAAGCGCATACTTCCTTGCCAGACTTCCTTGTCCCTCCTCACCTCAATAAATTCCGTTTAAGGCCTTGCCTTTCAATCAGCCATTCCGTCTAGCTATTCCAAGTAGTCCAGCCTTTCAATCAGCCATTCCGTCTAGCTATTCCAAGTAGTCTAGCCTTTCAAGCTGCCATTCCGTCTAGCTATTCCAAGTAGTGTCCAGCCTTTCGAGCTGCCATTCCGTGTAGTCCAGCCTTTCGAGCTGCCATTCCGTCTAGCTATTCCAAGTAGTGTCCAGCCTTTCATCCTAGCGCTATTCATCCTAGCGCTATAAGTCCAGTAGTTTATTACCTATGTCGGTCTCAGTCAGTTCTTAAGGGTATTTAGGTTAGAGAGAAAGCACAAAGACCGTCGATCTCATTAGACTTTCCCTTCTGTGAGAGTGACCCCTTGTTCAAAAATATGGTTTGGTGTGCCCTTTCCCATGGTGTCCGTTCTGTGCTATAGGCTAAGTCTTGGTGCTTTTGTTTTAGTAAGGCCAGTAGGAGAGGAGGATCCTAAGGCCAGTAGGAGAGGAGGATCCTAAGGTCAGATCGTAAGGCCAGTAGGAGAAGAGGATCGTAAGGCCAGTAGGAGAGGAGGATCCGGATTCAATGGATTTAGGAGTTTACACCCGAAACTAGCTGCCAGAAATGTTAAGCTGGGAACAAGAATGACAATCATTCCTCAATAAGAATGTGAATAGGAATCGCCTCGATAAAGAGTAAGCAGTGACGGGGGAATCCCATGTTGAGGAATAAGATAATAGGCCCCATGTTGAGGAATAAGATAATAGGGTGGGGAATCCCATGTTGAGGAATAACCCATGTTGAGGAATAAGATAATAGGTCCCATGTTGAGGAATAAGATGAGGAATAAGATAATATAGGGTATGGGTCAATGGAGGAATAAGCGATGCTAGTCTTGTCGGCCTATCCCCTGGAGGAATAAGCGGTGCTAGTCTTGTCGGCCTATCCCCTGCTATAGAAGACGGTGGTATAGAAATTTCATAAGACGGGATGGGCAGAATCGAAAACTTCCCACGGAGAGCGGTAATAAAAGAGAGAGGCTTTCGAAGAGTAGCCTTTTTGGCTTGACTTTGACTCTATCTCGCTATTCAATACAATAGGAAGGTGACAGTTCTATATCCGCCACAATAGGAAGGTGACAGTTCTATATCCGCCTTTGTTGAAGAAGGGCGAAACAACAGAGTAGCGGTCGGATCCGCCTTTGTTGAAGAAGGGCGAAACAACAGAGTAGCGGTCGGTGTGAACTCGTCTCTCTGGGGGGTTTCCCTTGGTTTCGGTGAAAGCGATAGAGATTATGAGTAGTTAAAAGCGAACTCAAAAGCAAAAGCAAGCTCGCTTGATATTGATAGCAACCATTGAAACTAATGATAGCAACCATTGAAACTCAAGAGAAAAAAAGTGAGATCCGACTAAAGAGTGAATGAGATGAATGGAAGAGAAGCCAATTGCGTGTCTTTCGCAAGGAGAGGAAAAACTAATGGGGATTAATTGTTGGTAGCGAGATCACTCCGGGGTAAGGCGACTAGAAGAGGGACCTTTTCCCTGTTAACAACAGGAGAGTGGAAGGGAAGAGAAAAAGTGCGGAAGCAAGGGATAGGAGAATGTGAAAAGCAAAGCGATACGATAAGACAGTCATCTCACACGCTAGGCCCAAAGCCTATTCCCGATCTGATCTTTCCCAAAGCCTATTCCTGATCTGATCTTTATATATTATCCTGTTTTTGAACAACTGCTGTGTAATCTCAACATGGGTTTGACCTGTCATTGCTGCATCATAGCTCTAGTCTAAGTAGAAGCGGACAATCAGACGATTTATCCGATAGAAGACTATTCTTCCCTCTTATAGAAGGCATTATGCATTGGGCCGCAAGCTAGAAGGCATTATGCATTGGGCCGCAAGCTGGGTCTCCGCGAGAGCACTCCCCATGGCCGACACCACAGAAACGTCGTTTCGACAAAAGACCTATGATGATCCGACTAAAAAGGCTCGAACCCAGGGGAACGCTACTCCAAATCTTCGTGAATTGAGGGAGTTGAACACTTGATGATGACAACTGATCAATGACGACGCGCGATAGCTGATAGAACGACTCCATTGATCATTTCGATGCGCGATAGCTGATCGAACGACTACATTTCGAATTTCGATGCGCGAGAGCGGTCCAGTGAAAGATAGAACTTAAAGAGGGACGAGAGCCAGATTATGACAATTACGGTAAAGCGATCTATATGCCAGTCAAGCGAGCCCAATAACTGGCCCAAACGAGCCTATCCTTACTTATTATAGTCTGCCCAAACGAGCCAAGCAAATTCTAGTATTACGTGAATGGACGTAGTGATTCAAAACAGAAACTACGAAAGGAAAGACTACTTTTTTTTATTGGCCTTACGTTAATGGCTATTCAAAACTACGAAAGATCTGCCCGTGGGGTTCTCTTCGTTTATCGCCCTGCCCCGATGATGGGCTCCTAGCTCGCTACACTACACTACATACCGGATTCAAGTCTTTCTGACACTTTGAGAAGGGAGGTTTGACCGACGAGCTACGTGGGAAATACGAGATCTAGGCAAGCCGCTACATCTTCGTACCTTGCCCTTGAACGATAGATAGAAGAACTACTTTTCTCTCTTGCGGTCGATCGGTTCGCATCTCAATAGGTCTGCGGATCGATTTGATTCTATACGAGAAATCGCTATCTCTCCGCACCACCACGACACCGATTTAAGTTCTTATTCCGAGCCAGCCCCCCCATGCCGTGACTTTGACTTATAGTATGATGAATGAGTGGAAAGAGATGTTATAGAAGTTCCCTGTCCGATCCAACCAAAGAGTTCGTATCGTATAGATATCCCTTCTGGACAACAAACGAAACGAAGGGTGCCCTTAGAACACAAGAACTAGACCAAACATGGAGTATGCTTACTTACCAACTCTATCTGACTTTCTTACGCTCTTCTCGTGAATTTGAGAGGCCGCCGTATCAATGAAACCGCATAGAGATAGCTTCACTGAAGACAGGAATGGCTAAACTCACAACTACTTACTTTCTATTCCTATACTAATTTAGAACCTATTTTCTTATAGACCTACCCCGGACTGAGGGTCGCTCTACCAGCTCAGATTGAACCACCAGGTCTGGTATAGTATATGAGAAAATCGATCCAACCGGAAAGTCAGATTATCGACTTCAACCATCCACTATAGCTTATACCCTATTGGAGCCAACCGTCGCTGTATAGATATGGCATGGGGACAGGGAGAGAGTACCGCGTGTCCGCGCAACCTATCGCTTCTCCACCCCCGAAAGGAGTCATATCCGTAGCCAGCGGTCCCTTCAGATCATGTTCTTGTAGTACATAGCGCTTACAAGTTAGTAGCTTCCGGAACTCAACTAGTTTACAGGTTCCTTCCCGAATTGACTTTCGCAGTCCCCCACTCAGAATGGTAACTGGACAATAAGAGGGGAGCTCATCCCTTGAACATTGCATTCTGGCTGTGCCGTACCCAGAGGTTCATCTGCTTGGCTTCATCTTAAAGGTAGCTAAGAACATGTTTTCCATGATCATATACAACAACAGATCGGAGGTGAGTTTCCCGCTCGAGAATCTATTAGATAATAGAACGTGGGACTCTACCCCGCCCAAAGGACTGGGCGGGCTTACGGGTTTGTTTTGTGTTTTCGTTCCGTAAAAGTCAGTCTTTGCCTTATGATAGCACGGTCAATCCTAGTGCCAGTGCTGATCACTTCAGGAAAGTAGGGGGGTTCTCGAGGGGACGACCAAAGATAAAGCGAATGGACGAGTAGTCGGGAACTAAGACCAATGGTCAAAAAAAAAGCAAGCCAGGAAGCGGGTAGACAAGAGTGGAAATGGTTCAAGGCAAGCGTCGGGTAAGTGGGGTCCAGCGGGGTAGAAGGAGATCAAGCGAGAAAACAGATTAAGATGTTGAGTGAGAAAGTACTCGGAAGGGTTTAAGATGAAGTTCAAGTTCATTCCATGTGATATGAGTTCACTGGTCAAAAGCACTTGTCTCTTATATTTGATCTTTATCTTTCTCTTTCGTTCGGTTCTTGCGACAGTTGGGGAACGAGTGGTCGTTTGGTAGCTTTTTGAAGACCCCCTTTTCCGGCTCCACAGAGAAGGCCACCATCCATTGTGGCAGGTAGTCAAGGAGTAAGGGTTCCGGTCTAACTAGTTGTCGTCAGCTGCTACACTAAGCCGGGTAGAGCTCGTGGTTAACCTTATGCCCGAGACTGTCGGTACGAAGTGGGATCGGGAGTGAACCCAGGAATTCAACGGAATCTCTAGAGCCGATCATGAGAGATCCCGGATTGGGCATCTGGTCCTTCATAAATTAACAATTGACTTAGGTCCCCGTACGCCACGGCTCACCATTTTAGGAAGAAGGGTTCATTTCCCTTTCAGGAAAGCACTATTCTCGCAAGGCATCATATATATTTCCTGGGAGAACTTAAAGAAAAAAGTAGCATGCCAGCTTTTCACGCCTAGCTAGTTCTATGTTCACTAAGCCGAAGATACCCCCCCCATCAGCAGTATTTTATGGCCTAAAGCCATGTTAGACTGTTGCTGTGGGGCGACCAGAGGCAGCGCCATACCATCATTTAATGACGGTCGATAGTATCCGGAAGGATAGAGCTCGACTAATATATATATATAAGGTCCCCCCCCCCATCAGCAGTATTTTATGGCCTAAAGCCATTTAATACTTATGATGGGGATTGGGTTGCTGTGGGGCGACCAGAGCCAGCAGCCAGCGCCATACCGTCATTTAGTTGTACGATTGTCGAGACAGATAGAGCTCGAGCAATATTGAGAATATGGGGTTCATTTCTTGATTTTTTTCCTACCTTGACCAGATGACCGGGGTTCCTACCTTGCCTTGCCCAGATGAAGAGAGTCCGTTCGGCTTGAACATACATACTTTACTGTGCACCCCTCTCCCGAGAATGAGCTGTCGGATCAGACCCTACCAGAGCAGAGCCACTTCCTCATCCCAGTCGAGCGTATTCAATTCACTTCTCATCCCACGCGGAGCCCGAGACTGCATTCAAGCCCATCGGTCGCTCGGCCTATGCCATTCCCGATCGAGCCTATTCTGAACGAATTGGAATCTTTGCGTTAGTCACTCGGTTTTCGTGCCAGTATCAGTGAGACCTCACTTGTCCGGGGTAGTCAGACCAAAGGATATAGCCCGGGTAGGGTCGAGCTTCAGAGTCAGAGCTGGAAAGCACGAGGCAGGGGTGTGCGAAAGTACTCTTCGTGGTCTTTGCCGTAGACCAGAAAAGAGCTAGAACAGGAGGTGCGAGCGATAGCGACGCTCTAACCACGCTCGCCCCCAAGATGAAAGGGGATTGGTGGCATCGGTGCTCAGAGACCGGAAGCGGAAATAAAGAAAGAAAAATGAATATGGGGTTCATTTAATCAAGAGACTTATCTTCAATTTCGTAAGGGAGACATTGGCACGACATTGTAGTCATATTCTTTTCTGGAATCAGAATTGTAGTAGGGTATGGGGCGCTAAAGAGACATTACTGAGAAGAAGCTCTGACCTCGGCTGTGAAACTAATGTTTTGAAGTTTCTTCCTTAGGATGAGAGTTTATATAAATAGACCTATTTGCCGAAACGTAGCTTGAATTCATCTATAGAATTCGGAAAATCGGCAGACTAAACGAAAAAGGTAAGGCTTGAACTGCCACTGCTGGAACCCCGGTCGCTAACAAAAGGTGAAAGGAGGCCCTAGAGGAAGAATCTTTATACGAGTTCGAGGCGTGTAGCTTATAGTTACAGTTAGCCGACTCAATAGAAGAATTCAATAGGTGGGATCAGAGAGGGAAGTGCCATCCAACTTGGGAAGCTCGGTACCACTAGTAAGAGGAGTGGCCAAAGGACGAGAATCAAGCATGTCTGCACGAGGCAAGAGATCTAGGGCATTTTTCTGCTGACGAAGGATAAGAGTGCGACCCGGCCGAGAAACTTCCATACCAAGAAAGTACGAGGGCGGATCCCGGTTCAAAATCGAAATTGGAAATTGCATAAGAATAGAAGAGGAGTGTTGTTATGATGCATAACTTTATTAGAATGAACAAGAACATTATAACAACTCATCAAATCCGATAACGCTTTTCTTTTCCTAGCTCGCGGAGCGAAAACAAAGCAAGGGGAATGATTCTTTTGAAAAATGTCTTTCCGCTTCCCTTGAATCAGCTGTTGAGGAATAGAATACGCTGCAAGAATTGGTTGTTTGCAAGGGGGTGTCAAGGTCTTGACTATTGGTGGGATATCTTTAGTCAGAACGTCAGGCAAGCATCAGTCTCTTGGTTGATGAGTCGTAGCATGTGGCAAGGAAAGAAGTTAGTGGAATTCCATTCATGCAGGTCAGAAATCCAGAAAGGGGAGTGCTCCGTCAACGTTCCAATTGTAATGATTGCGAACGAGTTGCCGCCTTGTATCCGGAGACGTGGCCCTTTCCAGGAGAACTCCACTTTTCAAGTCAGCTTCCTGAGCTCGAGGAAGAGCGTATTATTTCAACATTGTGGGGCTGCATTAGGAGACGGGTTTGCCGTAATATAGAACTGCAAGATCCTCTTCCCCGTGTTCTAACCCTGAAATATAAGGGACTCCTGATTCCAATGTCTGCTATTGAGGAGCTTAGAGGACAAGCGTTGGCTAAATACCATAAACTCCTTCTCACAACGGAGAGGGAAATCGGCATCATATCCCAATGGGAACTAAGAAGAGTAGGCAAAAAAATGCTCTCTTTTATATATAACCTATGGGTGGATGAGGGCTCCCTTGTAGCTCGTTTTGAAGACAGCTTTCTAAATTACCTATCTTTCTTGAATTACGCGAGAATCCCTCTTGCGAAAGGTAAGAGGCCGCTTGGCATTTGCTTTCTTTCTAGAGAGCTATAGCTTCTTTAATGCAGCCAACTTCGGTGGGCAGTTTACTCTTCACAGAAGCGGCTCTCCCCATGTTCTGGATTCTTTATCTTGGCCAGTGCTGATGACAAAGTCTGCGGAGTCAAAAGTTCGCTTCTTGGAAGTGAGGCTTTGTCAAAGGGCTTTGGTGGGTGAGGGAGAGTGCAGTCTATGATGTGTTATCAAGTCTCAATGGAATTCGCCAAAAGGAGTCCAATTCGATCCATCTTTTGCTGGATGGATTTGGCACCGTGAAAGAGGAGGGTTCAGAGTGGGAATTTCTACTGGGCCCTATGGGACGCTATGAAAGAAAGGCCCTAGAGCAAGATTGGGACACGGAGGATGGAATTTCTGCCTGTCCTGATGTCACGGAAAGTGTTAAAGGAGTTCTCGAGGTTCTCTTTTGAGCGGTGATGTTCACTGAAACAGAAAATCGAGCATCTTTCCGATTTCCTTTAATCTTAGTTAACCCGAAGGGGCGTAGCGTGCAAGAATAGGCTGTTAGGAAGAATAGGCTGGAAGCAAGTCAAGGAATGAATATGTATTAATGAATTAACTGCGACAATGAAGCCAATTTGCTTTAGCTATTCATTCCCCTTGCATCGGAATTAGATTAGGTAACAAGAGTAGAGGAAATTCTTTCGTAGAGATAGAGAGTAAGCTCTTCAACCTTCAAGACTATCAAAAGTCCGGTGGAGGATATAGACTCCGTTTTATGTGGGAACCGGTTCCTTTCCCGCTTTATTAAGGAGATATGTACCTCGCATCCATCACATTCCACTTAACCAAGGAATGAGATGGAGACCATCCTTGAAGGTCTTGCCCACTTATCATACGCTGAAGACTCTATTCACCTTGTGACCTTGGTGATGGTCTTCCTAGCCCTAGGTTTTGTTCCATAATCGAATGGAACATTATGGTAAGTGGGCTTGACCACTTGAGACTTAGGTTTGTGACTCAAACCTCTCATGTCCTTGGGCTTTTGCTTTTGACCCTTAGACCCTAGAGTTGACTTCTCCAAATTCTTAAGAGTCTTTTCTAAGGTGTCAATTCTTGACCTCAAGACTTGATTTTCCTTCTCTAATACCTCAAGTTTTAATTTGTCATTTTTCTTTGAGGTATTCCTAGGCATATGTCTAGTTGCTTTAGGATTCCTATCTAGGTTTTCCTTAACCTTAGATGAGTTAATTCTAGGGTTGGCATTTCTAGTATTATCCTTACCTAGACTAACATGTTTGGCACCTAAGCACATGTATCGGATTCTATGGTTATCATGCTTATCATCATTGGCAATTGCAATAAAGCTACTAGCATGTTTCTTATTAGAATTGCAATAATTTGCCTTAAAGGGTACCTTAGGGTTTGCCTTAGCTCCCCCTATAAATGTGCTTGGTCTCTTGTCCTTGTGAGGTTGCCTCCCCCTCGGACATTGGCTCCTATAATGTCCCCTTTGCTTGCATTAGAAGCACACCACGTGCTCCTTGCCCTTGCGTATCGGGACTCCGGCTTCCTTGACCTTTGGCGCCGGTGGAGTCTTCCTAATCCTCTTTGGACATTTACTCTTGTAATGTCCATATTCCCTACACTCAAAGCACATTATATGTAATTTACTTGAAATTAAGTTGCTTGAGTTACCTAGGGTTGAGGATGAACATAAACTCTCTTCTTCATCCCTTCCGGAGGTAGAGGCTTCTTCTTGCACCAATCTTGATGAAGAACTCTCCTCCTCTTCTTCCTTAGATGTTGAGTAGCCCTCAACTTCTAATTCCATACCTCCATGATGTGAGCTACTTGGCTCACTTGACTCCTCTTCATGACTTGAATTGGAGCTCTCCTCATGGAACTTAGCCAAGTTGTTCCACAACTCCTTGGCATCGTTGTATCCACCTATCTTACACAAGATATCATTAGGTAATGAAAATTCAAGGATTTTCGTTACCTCGTCGTTGATTGTGGATTGGTGGATTTGTTCCTTCGTCCACTTCTTCTTCTCGAGAGGTTCTCCCTTTTTATCCACCGGAGGAGTAAAACCTACTCGTACACAATTCCAATTCACTAGGTTAGTCATAAGAAAATACTTCATTCTTACCTTCCAATACGCGAAGTCGTCGCGATCGTAGAAGGGTGGAATCGTGATGTCTTCTCCAAGTAGATCCATTCTCTAGCTTGTGCTCCCCCGGGTGTTAATCCGACGAAGAGCAACCTTGCTCTGATACCACTTGTTAGGACCTTCGGATAGCGGCTAGAGAGGGGGGTGTGAATAGCCGACCTCAAATTATCGTTTCTTCCTACAATTTAGGTTAGCACAGCGGAAATACAATGTAGAAACGAAAGTGGAGAAGATCAAACCTCAAACACGATGATGTAACGAGGTTCGGAGATGATACTCCTACTCCTCGGCGTGTCCGTAAGGTGGACGAAGCCTATCAATCCGTCGGTGGATGAGACCCCGGAAAACCGGCTAACAACAACTCCTTCTGGGTGGAGAAACCTCGCCACAAACTCTTTTGCAACAGCAATAAAGGAGTACAAGATAGAGCAAGAAAACAAGAAGAATATGAATGTAACAACACTTTGCTTGCCTTCTTGTCGACTGGAGTTCGATGAAGCAACAACTTTACGATGCCAGCAACAACTGATCAGCAAACCAGCAGAGGGAAGCTCACACGAAGCTTCAGAAACACAGAGCTCAGCAAAGCTCAGATCGCAAGAGTGAGGAACAAGAAGAAGTTCTACTAGAGCCTTCACTGTAGAGGTTTATATGCACCTGCGAAGAAGACAAGGAAGAATCCAGAAATCTAGCCGTTGAGTCACAACGGCTAAGCCTGGACCGATCAGGCTCCATCCTGATCGGTCCAGGAGGTACCTGATCGGTCTGTGGACCGATCAGGCCCTAGGCTGATCGGTCCCCAGACCGATCAACCAACTCTCTGTGAGAGGTGGCTTCGAAGCCTGATCAGTCTGTGGACCGATCAGGCTATAGGTGGATCGGTCCACAGACCGATCCCCTACCTTTTTCTGCCTCCTGATTGTTTCCTGATCGGTCTGGTGATCGATCAGATACCTTACAGTGAGCCAGCAAGCTTGGAAGCTTGACTCGAGACTCACAGCTTTGGATCGGCCTGCAGACCGATCCATTTCCACAGTAACACGCCTATCGGTCTGAGACCGATCCAGTCCTCATCGATCTGAGTCCGACAGGCAACCTCGAGCCCTCTCCGACTGCTGGTCCAGAACGAGCTCCCGAGCCCTCTCGGCCTAGTCCGGAGAACGAGCTACGAGCCCTCTCGACTGTCCGGCCGTAGAACGAGCTCCGAGCCCTCTCCGGCCTAGTCCGGAGAACGAGCTACCGAGCCCTCTCCGACTTCCCCGGCCCAGAACGAGCTCCCGAGCCCTCTCGACTTAGTCCGGAGAACGAGCCACCGAGCCCTCTCGGACTTCGTCCGGAGAACGAGCTCCGAGCCCTCTCGACCTAGGTCCGAGAACGAGCTACCGAGCCCTCTCCAACTTCCTCATCGGTCCAGAGAACAAGCTCCCGAGCCCTAGTCCGGAGAACGAGCAGCCGAGCCCTCTCCGACTTCGGTCCAGAGAACGAGCTCCCGAGCCCTCTCGGACTCCGGAGAACGAGCTGCCGAGCCCTCTCCGACTTCCCATGCCAAGCTTCCATACTTGGACTTCTCCCGTGCCAAGCTCCCTGCTTGGACTTTTCCGTGCCAAGTCTCCATACTTGGACTTTTCCCGTGCCAAGCTCCCTGCTTGGACTTTTCCGTGCCAAGTCTCCATACTTGGACTTTTCCCCGTGCCAAGCTCCCTGCTTGGACTTCTCCGTGCTAAGTCTCCATACTTGGACTTTTCCCGTGCCAAGTCTCCATACTTGGACTTTACCGAATCAAGTCAACTCAAGTCGGGTCAACCAGGTCAACCTTGACCGAAGGTTGCACCCACAATCTCCCAAGTTTGTATTTTTGTCAAATATCAAGATACAACTTTTCTATTCTCGTCAAACATCAAAATACAACTCGAGTCAGGTCAACTCGAGTCGGGTCAACCAGGTCAATCTTGACCTAAGGTTGCACCAACAGAAAAATCTGCTCATGCACAATAAAAATAGCAATTAAACTAAGGTTTGCAGTGCTAAAAGGAACAAACCGTTCTAACTTGCTGAACTTGGGAATAAAGAAGCAAACTTGCTGAATTAAACTAAAATAGCTAACTTGCTGAAATTGAAACTGATATAAAGTTTATTTTGTTTGTTTCAAAACTTATACTCTTATACTTCAAAATAATAATAAAGCTTCTCTGGGGCCCAGGCTTAGTACCAATGCGCGCTCCCTAATAGGGACTGTGGTAGTTAGTCACCAGTCCTACGAGGGTAAAGACCTTGGTCTTACCAGGGCCAAGACCTTGAAATTGGTCACCTGGATTTGTTTAACGACAACCTTGGAAGTCGGGAACTAGCCTTTTAAAAAAGTAAAATATCTTAATTACTTCTTCTTTAAATACCTTGGCATTTTAACAAGCACCTTGTGTGCCAAAATCCCTAAAGTCTTGACTTTGGAATCTACTTAAGGCCTTGGCCTTTTTAAAATAAAATACTTGTTATCTTATAATATTCTTATAATAAAATGCCTTGACATTTCTTTGAGCACTTGGTGTGCTGCTGATCCAAATTCTTAAAATTTAGGAATCCTATCAAGACCTTGGTCTTTTCTTACTTATAGCTACTCATAATACCCTAAACAGTTTAATAGAACACATAATCATTCCATTAAAATACATGGCTGCTCATGCTTGTTAAAATAGCAAGGAAAGCTAACTATATGCTTCAATTAAAGAGTTATTAGAAGAATATGAACACATATATGCATATATATCAAAATCCGGAACATGATCAAGGACTATCCTGCTCACGACAACCACAAAAGAAAAGACACTAAACTGCAGCTAAGGGAAAAAAAATGAAACTTCGTGCTTACTGGAATAACCAGCAGAATCTGAAAGGCTAATATAAGCTCACAGCAATAACTAAAGCTCTAAACAAAACAATCTAATAAAATTGTTCTTATTCCTTATATAGCAATGAAATTGAATCTAAAATCACATGCTCAGTTCTGTACACATATACATATCAATTCTTCACGCTAAAATACATTAAATCTGTACCCATACATATCATCACTTGAATATAACTGTTATACAAAAATGCAACTAGAGGAAGAATTTGCTACTAGGAACTAAAGAGGTAGTAACAACATATCTTCATTCTCTCTATCTACTATGGAAGAAAACCGAAAATTCCAGCAAACTCCAAAGAACAAAGCTTTGGAATTAAACATTCTTTAAACATTCTTTACAGTAGCAATGAACCAAAAGGAACCTATATTTCTAGCAACCAAAATTCTAACAGCATGTTTTGGAAACAAACAGAAAAACCTAAATAATCCCCCTTCCCGTTTCCTTCATGTAACCCACGGCAGAAACATGTTGGTGCGGTTAGCACTAACGGTCTAACTCAGGTTTTGATGAATGACAAATCAGGTTAAGTTAGGTTTGTTGTTGTCTGAGACTTTTATCAAGTGTGCAGGAAAAGTCCAGCTAGGTCGACGGGCTGACTGGATAGCTGGCGAGAAGTCCAAGCGGGTCGACGGGCTGACCAGAAGTCCTGACAGGTTGACAAGTGGCAGGAGAAGTCCAACTAGGTCGACGGGCTGACCGGATAGTGGCGAGAAGTCCAAGCGGGTCGACGGGTGACCGGACGCTGGCGAGAAGTCCAGACGGGTCGACGGGTGACCGGACGTCTGGCGGTAAGTGAGGTAAGTCACCGAGGAGATGACTGAGGACGCGTTCCGGGAAGGGACATTAGGCGTCGATCCGGCTTAGATCCATTTCGGATATCTAAGTCGAGATCGTGACTAGATTCCTCGGAAGACGGAATCTAAGTCATACTTTTCTCATCTATAAAACTGTGCTAACATTCTTTTCTGCAGGGTACATTTGCCTCGGACTAACCTTTTCTTGCGGGAGAAGGACCTTCCGAGAGAGGGTCCGGCGCCGGAGGATCCGGCGCTGAGGTCCGGCGCCGGAAGGATCCAGCGCCCAAGGCAAATTTCATCCAAGAGTCGTCGCCACGTGGAGCATCATGGTTTGTGCAGCTACGTCACATTCCAGGCGCCTGGAGGCGGCCGGAACAGCATATAAAAGAAGCCTCAGGCAGAAGCTTCAGAATCAATCATCGACTGAGAACTTTCGACTGCTGGTCCCGCTGCTCTACGTTCCTGCGACGCTAACAAAGCTCCGACAAAGTGCTTCTTCGTTTTTGGTTAATTTTCTTGTCGGTATTACTTTGTTTCATTAAGCATTTCCTGTATTCATTTTGTAATTATTATCGAATTGCTAGTGATTGCCCAACGAAAGTGGTCAAGGACCACGGGCCTTCGAGTAGGAGTCGTCACAGGCTCCGAACGAAGTAAAAAACAACTGTGTCTACTTTACTTTTCCGCTGCGCTAATACTCTATATTTTCGAATCGATATTCACCCCCCCCCCCTCTATCGAACCTATCGGTCTTACAAAACAAGGAAACCAAAACTGTATGCTAAATATAAGGCATGTCCTGGCTTGACAAAAAGAATAACAACAAAAGAAATACAACTCTTGAGGCATGCTGTGAGACAACAATACCTTATCAATTCACCTACAAGCAAGCTCTAAGATTTCATGCAAAGCTTCAGGAACAAGGAGAGGAACAAGGAATAAACCTCGGAGCTATCCTACTGCAGGTGAGTAGCAACTTACAATGGTTTCTTGGACTCACAGCTGGAGAAAGGAAGTTCTAGGGTTCGGATAGCTCAAATCTCCGACCTCTGCTTCGTGTTGGATCGAGACCACGCTAGAGGGGGGGTGAATAGTATTCGTGGCTATTTCTTTCGATTCAAAAAACAAATGAGTAAAAGCGCAGCGGAATGAAGAAATAACAAACACAGAGAGACAAGGAGATTTACTTCGTTCGGAGCCTAAGGCGACTCCTACTCGAAGGCCCGCGATCCTTGATCGCTTTCCGTGGGCAACAACTATAAGCACGATAAAAATATTACAGACTAATTATAATTCAAAGCAATAAGCAGATTATACCGACAACAAAAACTAAATCTGAAGCTCTGGGTTGTCGGGGTGTCGTTGCAGCACTTTCTGGATCGAGTCGTTAGCATCTTGTTGCAGAGAGATTGCTTAGAAGATTGTTGTATTTCGAAGTTGCACCTCGACCCTTCTTTTATATGAAGTTCCGGGCGCCTGGAGTGTGACATGGCCAACCAACCAGGATGCTCCACGTGGCGAAGTCGCGGCAGGGATAAAGTTTGGTCCCGGGCGCCCGGACCTCCGGGCGCCTGGATCCATCCCGGGCGCCCGGACAGCCTTTTTCCAGCAGGTTCCTCACCTGCAAACAAAGGTTAGTCCGAGCAAAATCCCCTGCAAGACAGTGTTAGAATAAGATAAAACATTGTAAAGAAGAATTGACAGTCTTCGGACTGTCCGAGTCTGACTTCGGATTTCCAACCGAAAATCCTAGGTCGACCCGACGCCTACTGTTCCCTCTACGGGGAACGCGTCCTCACCTACTCCACTCAGGAGATTTTACCTGTTTCCAGTCGATCCTCCAGATCGACTGGACTTTTGCTCAGCACTCGATGCTTCCGGACTTTCTGCTGGACATCCGCTTCCCGGCTAGTCCAGACTTTCACCTGGTTCGCGACACCAGGACTTTCCACCTAGGGTTACCACCCCCTAGGACTTTTGCCTGAAGCCATCGACCTGCCAAGACTTTCCGCATAGGGTTACCACCCCCTATGACCTAGGGTTACCACCCCCTAGGGTTTTCCCTTTGCCTAACCGCAGCTAGGACTTTTCTCCACCTAGGGTTACCACCCCCTAGGACCTAGGGTTACCACCCCCTAGGGTTTTCACCTGCCTAACCGCAGTTAGGACTTTTCTGAAATACTCATTCAACATGTTAGATAACAAGGAATCTTAACTTTGAATCCCTTTGTCATTATCAAAACTTAGGTTCGATCGTCGGATGCTTCCTGCACCAACACTTCGTGCTTACGACTCCTCCTCGATGAGAGGACCTCGTATTGGTGAAGAACCCCCAGAGTTAGCCACCTACCGGCCATCGAAATGAAACCCTAAGTCCGCTTCTTCATTTCCGCCAGAGAGCCATCGCACGGGAAGAGAAGAGGAGAGAAAGATTTCGGGAGAGAAAGAATTTTGCCGAAAATCACCTAAGTTCTCTCTTATTATACCTAGGGTTCTTATTCAATGTTATTCCTTAAATATATTTCGCCACCTATCTGATCAGCATCGTCCGCTTGGACACTTGGTCAACCAGATTCGCTTAAGACTTGGTTTGGCCAGAGGTCGCCAGTTCGAATCTCGGCTAGGACATTATTTTTTGTCGAAACTTCTTTCGTTTAGTAAAAATACCAAACGACCTCCAAAACTTGCATAAAAATACTCTAAAAATTTCTAAAAATCTCTAGAATATTTCTATAGCATTTCTAAGTATTAATAAGGACTTTTAGAACTTAAGACAAGGAAATTTTGAGTCGTTACAATTTCCTATACCTTATAAAAAGTTCGTCCTGGAACTTAGAATAACTCTGGATATTTCTGTCTCATGCTGTCCTCACGCTCCCACGTAACTTCCTCGTACTTCTGATTCTGTCAGATGACCTTCACTAGTGGTACTTCTTTGTTCCTTAGTCTCTTAACTTCTCTGTCCACTATCTGTGTAGGTCTGCTCTCATAGCTAAGATCCTCCTGGATCTGCACTGATTGAGGCTGAATCACTTGGCTAGGGTCATGGAGACATTTCTTTAGCATGGAGACATGAAATACATTATGTATTGCTGACATGTCTTGTGGTAAGTCCAGCTTGTAAGCTACTTTCCCAATCCTTTCTGTAATCGAGTAGGGTCCCATGTAGCGGGGACTTAACTTGCCATTTTTGCCAAATCTCATCACTCCCTTTATAGGAGCGACCTTGAGAAAGACTGAATCCCCTACTTGGAACTCAAGTGGCCTACGGCGTGTGTCAGCATAACTTTTCTGTCTACTCTGGGCAGTCTCAATTCTCTGTTTGATCTTCTAGATAGCCTGAGTGGTCTCATCTATCATCTCAATCTGAATGCCCAGCTCTACTTCCATTTCTTTTCTTTCACCTGCTTCTTGCCAGCAAATGGGTGATCTGCACTTCCTGCCATACAACGCCTTATATGGTGCCATCTTGATGGTGGCCTGATAGCTATTGTTGTAGGCAAACTCAGCTAAGCACAGATACTTGCACCAACTTCCCTTGAAATCTAGCGCACAAGCTATGAGCATATCTTCTAAAATCTTATTTACTCGCTCTGTCTGTCCATCAGTCTAAGGATGGAAGGTTGTGCTAAACTTGAGTTTGGTGTCTAGTGCATTCTGAACACACTCCCAAAAGTGAGAGGTGAAACACCCATCTCTATCAGACACAATAGATTTTGGAACTCCATGAAGTCTGATCACTTCCTTAACATACAGTTGTGCCAACTGCTCTATTGAATGGGACACCTTGATGGCTAGAAAATGGGCAGACTTGGTCAATCTGACCACTATTACCCATATCGCATCATATCCATTCGTGGTTCTTGGAAGACCTATTATAAAGTCCATGGATATGTCCTCCCACTTCCACTCTGGTATTGGAAGGGGTTGCAGGACTCCTCCTGGTCTCTGGTGCTCTTCTTTGACCCTCTGGCATGTCAGGCAGGTACTGACATATTTAGCAACATCTCTTTTGAGTCCAGACCACCAGAACATCTGTTTCACGTCTTGGTACATCTTGGTGGAACCAAGATGCATAGAGTATGGCGTACTATGAGCTTCTTCTAGAATCTTCTTTCTCAATTCCTCATCATTGGGGACACAAAGGCAGCTCCCCTGATAAAGAATTTCACTGTCTGATACTCGAAACTCCGAATTTTCTCCTTTTTGTACCCCTTGCTTGATCTTTTGGATATCTGTATCTTCACTTTGCTTTCTCTGTATATCCTCAAGCAGAGTTGACCCTAAGGTCAATGCAGAGAGTTGCCCATAAATAATTTCCATTCCAAAGTCTGACAACTCCTTCTGCAGTGGTAGGGCTAATGATGACAAAGACATCGGGGATGCACTGGATTTTCTGCTTAGTGCATCTGCCACTTTGTTAGCCTTGCCTGGGTGGTAAAGGATTTCACAGTCATAGTCTTTGATCAACTCTAGCCACCTGCGTTGTCTCATGTTTAAGTCTTTCTGGGTGAAGAAATACTTTAAACTCTGATGGTCGGTGAAGATTCTGCACTGAACTCCATACAAATAATGTCGCCAGAGTTTCAGTGCAAAGACCACAGCTGCCAGCTCAAGATCATGAGTGGGGTAGTTCTTCTCATTGTTTTGAGTTGTCTGAAGCATAAGCTATAACTTTTCCTTCTTGCATGAGTACAGCTCCTAGGCCTATCTTGGAAGCATCACTGTAGATGTCAAATCTCTTGTCACTTTCTGGAACTATCAGGATGGGAGCACTGGTCAGTCTCTTCTTTAGCTCTTGGAAACTCTGCTCACATTTGTCTGATCATTCAAACTTCTTGTTCTTCCTAGTGAGGGTTGTTAGTGGAGAGGCTATCTTGGAAAAGTCCTCCACGAATTTCCTGTAGTACCTAGCAAAACCAAGGAAGCTTCTGATCTCCCTGGCATTCTTTGGTCTACTCCAGTTGCTGACCGCTTCTATTTTGGTTGGATCCACTTGGATGCCTTCTTTAGAAATGATATGACCTAGAAACGCCACCTGATTTAACCAGAACTCGCACTTCAAGAATTTGGCATAAAGCTGTTTCTGCTGTAGGGTCTGCAGGACTATTCTCAAGTGTGTGTCATGCTCCTCTGGGGTTCTGGAATAGACTAGAATGTCATCGATGAACATGATGACAAGTGGTTTAAAGTTATTCATATTGAAGTTTAAAGAGAAGCAAGTGTTTCATTGTTTCCTTGTTTCGGATTTTCTTCTGTACAGCATTAGGATAGCTTGAAATTAAAAGCAGCAAGTGTAACATTGTTTTCTTACAGCATTAGGATGGCTTGAATTTAAGAGTAGCAATTGTTCCTTGTTTTTCCTTGCTTCGGATTTTCTGTCCAGTAGTGAATTTTATTAGCCACAAATTTTCTGTATCAGTGCATTAGGTTTTTGAGAACTATGGAAAATATTCTAGTGGATTTCCCTATAAGGTTGATTATATGTGTTAGGAACATAAAGTGAGAATTAGAGGAATGTAAATTCCAATGAAGTTTTAATTGGTTTTGTGCCATGAAATGGCCACGATCAGCTGGCCTATCTGCACTTCAAATTCTGATGTACACGAACAGAACATATTTCCTTCCCTTAAGCATTTCAATTAGAATACTTTTTGCTAGATGATGAATAGAATCCTTTCCTTGGGGTGTTGGATTGATTTGTAGCAAGATTTGAGATCCAGTGGCACTATAAAAGTATAAGTATTGTAGTTTATTTTGGCATTTCAAGCTATTAGTTCCTTATACATGTGGTTTTGGACTTACTGTAGGTGTTATAGTATTTTTGATACGGATTGATAGAATAGATCCAAGCTTCTGGTTTTTCCTTCCTTACCAACTAGTATAAAACTAGTGTCAATACACAATGTACTAGTTACCAACTATCTACATGTAATCACAATGATCTGCCAAATGACCACCCTAGTTAATGGAAAGTAGTTAAGATGCATTGATTCTTAAGATTATTAGGATTTAAGATGCATTGATTCTTAAGATTATTAGGATTTAAGATGCAGAGATTCTTGCTCATCTATTTAAGGATTGATAATTTATTATGATAAGTTTACATTGTGTATGGGTTTTATAATGCCCAACAGAAATAATCTTAGCTTCTGGTTTTTCTTCCTTACCAACTAGGGTGATAGTTTACTTTATACTAGTTACAACCCGAGTCTAAGGGTGTCGTTACAATTTTACCTTCTAAGGAAAAGTAAACTATGTGATTCTTACTTACTAATGAATTGAATAGATTAGCACGATAGGGCAGAATGTTATGTGGAATTTAGTAACATAGTATGCAGAATCATGTTAAGCTTATAGTATGCAGAATTTAGTAGTATAGTGCATAATTTGTGTTTACAGCAAGCATGAACAACTCTATTGGAGCTTAGAACAGCCCCCTTTGGAGCTTATTCCAGGCCGGATTTCTTTTGTTATATACATGCATGAAAAGGGAGTAGATAGCTTTTGTAGTAGTGCAGATTTTTGATTGTTAGCATAGCAGATTTTGAATTGTTAACATTACAGACTTTGAATTGTTAGCACTACAGTTTTTGATTGTTTAGCATTTTAGATTTTGATTTATTCTAGCATTGTAGTTTTTGAGTTGTCTAGCATTTGCATATCTTGAATTGTTTAGCATTACATTTACAGAGACGAGCTAGCCTATTGAATCTTTTAACTGCTTCTTCCACTGACAGGTCACCTTGTCTGAATTCTATAAACTCTTCATAGTGCTTATTGGTGATCCGTTGGCGGAAGAATTCTTCATAAAACTCTGCATCAAAGTCATCCCAACTCATCTGATTGACTGCTCTCTTGCTTTTAACTCTCTCCCACCACATACGAGCATCTCCAGATAGGCAGAAAGAGGCACACTTGACCTTCTTAACTTCTATCCAGTCAAGAAGCTCCATGGTGCTCTCCAGTGTCTTGAACCAAGCCTGAGCATCCCAGGGCTCAGTCGTGCCTGAGAAACTCTCTGGCTTCAGCTTCAGCCACTGTATCAGGTATGCTTCTTATCTTCTAGGTGCTGTGGTGACTCCCAGGGTGGCTGGTGGAACCTCAGTCACCACTGGAGTCTCCACATTGATAGTTGAAGGAGTAGGAGGGATTGGCTGTCGATTTGCCATCAGATTGACGATCACTTGTTACTGCTCTGCCACTTGTCTCTGGAGTTGAGCAACAACTTCAGAGAGATTTATTTTAGTTGTTCTGGGCTCTTCGTTCTCCTGTGCTGGGTCCTCAGTACGAACGGTACGGGGACGTCCTCTTCTTGACATCTAGTTATGTAGAGAGAGGAAACAAAAATCGTCTCTATACTTTCTAGATATATCTTACTTAAGCATGATTCTTGACTTTAAACACATATGAGCAAGTACTTCTAAACATTTCTCTATACTGCAAGCACTAAAGGAAAAGCATAAAAGAAAGTATAAATACATTCTTACTTGAAGACGGCAAGGCTGGTGCTGATGTGTGATGCTGGAGAATAGGAACTGCTCTGATACCAACCTGTAACGACCACCGTTCTCACTACTCTCTAAAGGTGTTCGTTACGTAACTACTATAGATTCTTACTTACTAATATAAAAATCTGTACTTAATTTTTTTTCAAAAAACTTAAAATTTCGGCAGAGTACATGCAGTTCAACAAGACTAAAGAACAATATAATACTCAAAACATGAACATGCACATATATCTCACAATAACAAAAACATATAAAACTATAACTCCATGCAAACACCAAAAGTACATACTTACTATACTGAATTCATCTTAGCATGCAATCTAAAACAAAAATAATCTCAAATGACATGGAACTTAAAATACAATCTCCAATGTTTCTAAATCACTAAAACACAGAAACTTAATGATGCCCAAGTCTCTCCCATATTCCAGGCATCACACACATCATCGAACACCTCTTTGTCACCTTCTTTTGCTATAGCTTTTCCTTTCCTTTATATGCAATAAGAGGAAATGCAAACTATAAGTGAATGCTTAGTAAGCGCTGTCTAACTCGCAAAAACTCGAATGTGCATGTATACGAGAAGAACTAGAAACTGAATGCTCTAAAATAAAACATATATAGCTGCTCATGTTAATCTAATAGCAAAGAAATCTAGAAATCTAAAATCGATACTGCTCATGCTTGCATCTATAGCAAGGAAATAGCAATATAATTCAATACTGCTCATGCTCAAATCCATAGCATAGAAATGGAAATAAGATCCAATACTTCTCATGCTCAAACCTATAGCAACGAAATAGAAAAATGAAAGCTGATCATGCATATTCAATAGCAAAAGGGAAAAGCTAGAAAAAGATACTTCTCGAGCTCTACTAATAGTAAAGTGGAAAAATCTGCTCATGCACAATAAAAATAGCAATTAAACTAAGGTTTGCAGTGCTAAAAGGAACAAACAGTTCTAACTTGCTGAACTTGGGAATAAAGAAGCTAACTTGATGAATTAAACTAAAATAGCTAACTTGCTGAAATTGAAACTGATATAAAGTTTATTTTGTTTGTTCCAAAACTTATACTCTTATACTTCAAAATAATAATAAAGCTTCTCTGGGGCCCAGGCTTAGTACCAATGCGCACTCCCTAATAGGGACTATGGTAGTTAGTCACCAGTCCTACGAGGGTAAAGACCTTGGTCTTACTAGGGCCAAGACCTTGGAATTGGTCACCTGGATTTGTTTAACGACAACCTTTAAAGTTGGGTACTAGCCTTTTTAAAAAGTAAAATATCTTAATTACTTCTTCTTTAAATACTTTGGCATTTTAACAAGCACCTTGTGTGCCAAAATCCCTAAAGTCTTGACTTTGGGATCTACTTAAGGTCTTGGCCTTTTTAAAATAAAATACTTGTTATCTTGTAATATTCTTATAATAAAATGTCTTGGCATTTCTTTGAGCACTTGGTGTGCTGCTGATCCCAATTCTTAAAATTTAGGAATCCTATCAAGACCTTGATCTTTTCTTGCTTATAGCTACACATAATCCCCTAAATAGTTTAATAGAACACATAATCATTCCATTAAAATACATGACTGCTCATGCTTGTTAAAATAGCAAGGAAAGCTAACTGTATGCTTCAATTTAAAGAGCTATTAGAAGCAGATGAACACATATATGCATATATATCAAAATCCGGAACATGATCAAGGACTATCTTGCTCACGGCAGCCACAAAAGAAAAGACACTAAACTGCAGCTAAGGGAAAAAAATGAAACTTCGTGCTTACTGGAAGAACCAGCAGAATCTGAAAGGCTAATATAAGCTCACAGCAATATCTAAGGCTCTAAACAAAACAATCTAATAAAATTGTTCTTATTCCTTATATAGCAATGAAATTGAATCTAAAATCACATGCTTAGTTCTGTACACATATACATATCAATTCTTCACGCTAAAATACATTAAATCTGTACCCATGCATATCATCACTTGAATATAACTGTTATACAAAAATGCAACTAGAGGAAGAATTTGCTACTAGGAACTAAAGAGGTAGTAACAACATATCTTCATGCTCTCTATCTTCTATGGAAGAAAACCGAAAATTCCAACTAACTCCAAAGAAGAAAGCTTTGGAATTAAACATTTTTTAAACATTCTTTACAGTAGCAATGATGTAACGACCACCCTTCTCCCTACTATACTATTCTCTAAGGATGACCGTTACTTAACTACTAACTCTACTTAACCGGTAAGATCGAAACCACGAGGAGTCTCTACCGAAAAATTCCGACAGCATCTCCCCTGTACCGGTGACCATAAACTGAGATACATACATAGTATACGTCAGCCACAGGCGGTTGGAACATATATCAGACACCCACGCAATTAAATAAGCGTCAAACGCCAAAAATACATTCTTACTATACTGAGTTCATCTTAGCATGCAATCTAAAACAAAAATAATCTCAAATGACATGGATCTTAAAGTATAATTTCAAATATTCATTAATTACTAAAATGCAGAAAACTCAATAACATCCCAAGTCTCTCCCATAGCCCTGGCATCACACATCATCGAACATCTCCTTGTCGCCTTCCTTTGCTCTAGCTTTTCCTTTGCTCTATCTGCAGTAAGAGGAAAATGCAACTATAAGCAAAATTGCTTAGTAAGCGCTATCTAACTCACAAAACTCGAATATGCATGTAACTGGAAGAAATCTAAAACTGAATGCTCAGAAAGAAACACTACTCATGCTCATCTAATAGCAAAAGAAATAAGGCATACCGGAATGCTAAACATGTAAAGAAAATCTAAACAAACACGCTAGCATAAAAGAAAATTAAACTTGCTGGATTTTAAACTTATGTGAAGCTTGTTTTACTTGTTTAAAAACTTATACTTTAATACTTCAAAACAATAATCAACTTTCTTCTTGGGCCCGGCAACTGTACTTGCTATGCGTGCATCCCTAACTAGACTCGAGATAGCTGGTCCTGAATCTAGTAGGGTTTACTAGGTTATCTAAACCTAGGGACGACTATGGGAGCTCAACCCAAGGACAACTGAGAGTCCAGCATACTAGGTTATCTAAACCTAGGGACGACTATGGGAGCCCAACCCAAGGACAACTGAGAGTCCAGCACAGTGCCACTGATAAAAGTAAAATACTGATTTATTAGCTAATTTATCTTATCTTGCTCTTGCTAGGTTATCTGAACCTAGAGCTAGGTTATCTGAACCTATGGGCGACTATGGGAGCTCACTCATTGGACCGTAGTCTCATATAAACTGAAGCAAAACTAAGCATGCTATATATAAGAATTGTAGATTAATTAAAAAGAGAAAATCTGCACTATAAGCTTAATTAAAATCTACAAATCTAATTAAGCTACTAGAGATCTAATTGGATCTTCCAATGCTAAACCATCAAAATCTGCAATGCTAAACAAATCAAAATCTACATATAAGCCCAGTAAAAATCTGTATTCAAACTTAGATAAATCTGCATATCTACTTAACCCAAATTCTGCACTATAAAGACTTAACCAAACTGTACTATAATCTTTTAAAAACTGCCTTATGAACTTAACCAAAAATCCGCATACAACTTAACAAAGAAAATTCTGCACTGCTCTACTTAGTAAAAATCTGCATAAACTAAATTGCATGACAATTCCTCATGCTCAATTCTGTACACATGTATATCAATTCCTCATGCTCAAGCAAACAACACTAAGCAGTATCAATGAAACCAACCTACGGTCTAAAGCTAATACGAACTTATGGGTTGTCCTTGATCCTTGCCCAGCACACCGAAACCAACAGTAAGCTTTACAAAACAAAACTGTTCTGAAATAGATTTCATGGTAGCACACTTCAACAGAACTACAAAGGAGTAATCAGATCTTCCTTAAGCTTGCTACAATATAACTACAAAGAAACAATTGAATCCTTTTTAAGTATGCTACAACAGGACACTAAGGAGCAATTAGACCTTCTTTAAGCATGCTACAACAGAACACTAAGGAGAAATCAAATCTTCGAACCATTCCTAACTAGAAACTAACTCAAACCAACAATCCAGTGGAAGCCATGCAAGGAACATAATTCAGATTCAAAACTTCTCAAATCTATTCTATAGAAATCAAAACCGCTATACCAAAACAAAGTTGCAACAGAACCTACCCCAACTTCCTTCAAAACAGATCATTCTCAGTATAAATCCACATGACAACAAATTGAATTCAAGCAAGTTCTCCAACAACCTAGCAAACCCGAGCATTAAACACTAAGTTCGACTCATTACGAAAATTCAAAGAAAACACTGAATCGAAGTTCGTAGCTACTCTTCTGCACGTGAGGAAAGCACTTACCTTAGGTTTTCTTGGACTTACAGCCGGGAAGGAGGTTCTAGGGTTCTGAGGAGCTTGAGCTTCCCGGCCTCTACCTCGTCCCTACAAGCTCTCCTCAACGTGAGGATCGAAATCACTAAGGTTTGTCGGAAGGAAGCCTTCGCCGACCGCCGGAGGGAGGAAACCCTAGCTCGGCTTCGTCTTCGCCCGAGAGAGGAGAAATCGCGGCGTCAGGAATGAGAGAGGAGAGGAAGAGAGGGATTAGGGTTCGGGAAAAAAACCCAATATCAACTTATCCCTCTTATAACCTAGCATTTCTGTTATGGTTTAAGAACTAGTCATTATAAATTTGTTTACAAAATGCTTGCGGAACAGTTGGCTAGCTGCGTTTCCGCCGAAACCCCTGGTCACGGGTTCGAATCCTCAACCGAGCCTTTTTATTCCCCTTTTTATTTTAAATGTTCCTAACTACTGCTTAATTATATTTCCTTTCCTATTTGATCAGTAACGACCGCTTGCACACTTGGTCAACCGGATTCGCTTAAAGCTTGGTTCGGCCGGAGGTCTCGGGTTCGAATCTCGGCTTGGATATTTTTTTGTCAAAACTTCTTTCGTCTAGTAAAAATACCAAACGACCTCCAAAAATTCCATAAAAATACTCTAAAAATCTCTAGAATATTTCTAAAGTATTTCTAAATATTTTTAACCACTATTAGAACTCCAAATGAGGAAATTTGGGTCGTTACAAATGAACCAAAAGGAACCTATATTTCTAGCGACCAAAATTCTAACAGCATGTTTTGGAAACAAACAGAAAAACCTAAATAATCCCCCTTTCCGCTTCCTTCATGTAACCCACGGCAGAAACAAGGAATCCAAAACCGTATGCTAAATATAAGGGTTGTCCTGGCTTGACAAAAAGAATAACAACAAAAGAAATACAACTCTTGAGGCATGCTGTGAGACAACAATACCTTATCAATTCACCTACAAGCAAGCTCTAAGATTTCATGCAAAGCTTCGGGAACAAGGAGAGGAACAAGGAATAAACCTTCGAGCTATCCTACTGTAGGTGAGTAGCAACTTACAATGGTTTCTTGGACTCACAACCGGAGAAAGGAACTTCTAGGGTTCGGATAGCTCAAATCTCCGACCTCTGCTTCGTGCTTACGGCTCCTTCTCGACGAGGACCTCATATTGGTGAAGAACCCTCAGAGTTAGCCACCCGCCGGCCACCGGAATGAAACCCTAAGTCCGCTTCTTCGTTTCCGCTCGAGAGTCGTCGCACGGGAAGAGAAGAGGAGAGAAAGATTTTGGGAGAGAAAGATTTGGCCCGAAAATCACTTAAGTTCTCTCTTATTATACCTAGGGTTCTTATTCAATGCTATTCTTTAAATATATTTCGCCACCTATCTAATCAGCATTGTCTGCTTGGACACTTGGTCAGCCGGATTCGCTTAAGACTTGGTTTGGCCAGAGGTCGCCGGTTCGAATCTCGGCTGGGACATTATTTTTTGTCGAAACTTCTTTCGTTTAGTAAAAATACCAAACGACCTCCAAAAATTACATAAAAATACTCTAAAAATTTCTAAAAATCTCTAGAATATTTCTATAGCATTTCTAAGTATTAATAAGGACTTTTAGAACTTAAGACAAGGAAATTTTGGGTCGTTACAAGAGGGGTGAATATCACGCGTCACTTTTTCATAGTTTATAAAAAGGATGCAGTGGAAATGAAATAAACATTAGCACAATGCTAACACCATTGTTTTTACTTTATCCACAGCCTGTGTTGTTAGTGTAAGGCCCACGATCATTGATCACTTCTGATGGCCAATCCACTAAAGATTCGATGTTTACAAAAATCTAAGTATAACAAAAAGAAATACAAATAACATTAATACTAACAACAAAATGGAGTAGAGATTTGAACGTTGTTGTTGTAGTACTTCAGCGTCATAGTAGAATTTTAGAGTAGTGTGAAGATCGTTTGAGCATAGAAAAGTGTCACGTAGAGCTACTGGTCAAAGGCTTTATCTATAGTGTATCCAGACCACCTCGAATGACCTAGGATGCAATCGCACATTATCCATTTTTGATAAATATTTTGGTCTAAGGTGCCTTGGATGTTCCAGGGTGTCTGGATTCCAAGTGCCTGGGATGTCCCAGGGCGCTTGGATTCCAAGTGCCTGGGATGTCCCAGGGCGCTTGGATTCCAAGTGCCTGGGATGTCCCAGGGCGCTTGGATTCCAAGTGCCTGGGACCAATCTAAGGCTCCTGGAACCTTTCGGTGCTCGAAAACTTCTCCAGACATCTGGAACTTCGTCCAGGCCATTTGTATCGGCTTCTTGTATCATAAAGTTAGCACATAAACATAATATAAAAGTAGACATAAATTAATTTAACAGTCTCAGGACTATCTAGTCATGACTTTTAGATTTTCAATGAAACCTTAGGTTGGACCGACGCCTACTCTTCCCTTCAATGGAATACGTCCTCACCTACTCATCTCAGGAGAGTTTACTTGACTTGCCAAACATCCAGTCCTCCAGACCTATTTGGACTTCCTGCTCGTCATCTGATCCTCTAATCCGTACGACTTTCTCTCAATGTCTAGTCCTCCAGACCCATCGACCTGCTAGACGTCTGGTCCTCCAAACCTGTTTAGACTTCCCACTCGGTGTAATCAATCTACCAAGTCTTCTTCTTAATATCCGGTCCAGCTGACCTACTAGGATTTTTCCTTACCTAGTATCTAGTTAGCTTAACCTACTAGTACTTTTGTCTTCACCTAGTATCCACTAGGACTTTTGCCTTGCAAAGTATCTAGTTAACTTGACCTACTAGAACTTTCTGGTTGAGATACATGCACACTTAGTCAACCTGATTAGATCACAACACATCTTACCTTTGAACACTTTATCAATATCAAAATCAAGTTCAATTATCTAGTACTTCTTGCACCCACAACATCGATTATTCAAAACCTATAGAACAATACTTTTTTGTCCGTTCAATCGATTGGTGAGCCATACCAATTGATTGATAACTTCTAATTGATTAGAAGCTTCTAATTGATTAACCCAATCAATTCAAAAACTTTTTGTTCTTAACAAAATACTCTAATCAATTGCCATAATTGATTGACCAATTGATTCCAACGCTGAGTATGCTCTTGCGAAAACACTCCAATTGATTGCTGATTAGCCTAAGCCGAATCGATTTTGACTCTCACTGTGTTCTCGTAAAAAAGCTCTCAATCAATTAGCATAATCGATTGGCTTGGGCTAATCAATTGGTCTAAGGCTAATCGATTGGCCATGGGCTAATCAATTGGCCTAATCGATTAGCCTTGAGCTAATCGATTACCCAACCTTAAACTTTGAGCCCGAGTTTAGGATTCTTTTGTCCAATCGTAAAGTCATTCATGACTCGTTAGAACTACCCATTTCCTAGCATCCGGTCAACCTTAGCTTACCAGGGCTTCTTCACCAAGTGTCTGATCCTCCTTAATCCACTTAAACTTTTCCTTGCCAACTTTTCATTGGACTTTCGATTACCAAATATCTGGTCAATTTTTGACCCATTTGGGCTTTCTCACCACGTATCTGATCCTCCTTAACCTATTTGGATTTTTCTCTTGCCAACCTTTCCGTTGGACTTCATTTACCTAACCTCCAATTAGAACTAGCCACTTGGTAGATTTCTCACCCTTGCCTAACTTCTAGTTAGGACTTCCTTTGTCTAATCTCTAGTTAGGACTAGTCATTCGATGGACTTCTCATCCTTATCTAACCTCTAGTTATAACTTTCTTTGCCTAGTTTCCAACTAGGTCTTCCATCGCCTAGCCTCGTTAGGGCTTTCTATTACCTAACCTCTAGTTTGGACCTCCCATTCAAGTATTTGGTCCTCCCTTAACCTTATTAACTTCTTTCTTATATATTGTCAAATATCAAAACTCAAGCTCGAGTCAATCCGAACTTAATCAATTTGGTCAACCTTGACCCGATGATGATTGCACCAACACTAGCAGGTCAAGGGTGACTAGATACTAGGCCTGTGAAGTCTTGATAAGTCAAGGGCGAGGTCAAATAGATACCTAGCAAGATGAGAATTCGACCTTGAAAATTCTGAAATAGGACTAGCAGTCGATTACTAAGTAATAGTAATTGACTAGAAAAACATAAACCTTGAGTTTAGTGTTAGGAGGTACGGACTAACGAAAATGGGTTAGTGGTGCTTGGGATGCTCGGTCACATCGAGAGATGATTATTCCTAATTCCTTCATGTTTAGCAAACCACTCGTACTCGAGTTGCTCAGGCAAGGCGTTCGCTTAGTTAGAATTAGGAACCCATTTGAGCTCAAGAGTCAATGTTAAGTCAAGCTGGCAGTTAGGAATGTTATATTTGATATGTGTCCTAAAGTAATCATCTTATAATTTATACTATTTATTAGATAAATAAAGATTTACTATTTGAGTATACATTCTATATGTGTTTGATTGGATCTTAAACTCACTTACCAAATATCCGCAATACAATTTATAACATGAGAGAACTTATGATTGGATCACGACTAGTGAGTATCTTTACATGTGTAATTATGAATGTGTTGAAATCTTCCCTAGTCGTCAAATTGATGTGTTCGGACATTATTAATTCTATGAGACTAGCACGGGTTATACTCTTTGGTCTAACCATGCAACTATTGTTGCAACCCCAAGGTGTTTTGATGTGATCAAACAAGCTAAGTTAGGTCCTGCGTTTGTTTAACCCTTGTGTCTAAGTGTGCAGGAGCTTAGGAACACAGGAAGTCGAGCGGAAGACGCGGCTAGCGAGAAGGACGGCACGGGAGAGAGCCGACGGGCTCGGTGCGTCTGAGGGACGAGGTGTCCGCGGAAGAGTACACCGGTGGACGAGAAGAGCGTGCGCGGCGCTCGAGGGACGAGAACCCGGGAAGGAAGGCTGCTCGAGGAGAAGGCCGGAACATGGGTTCGGGTGAGCCCTATTCCGGAAGGTCGAGATCACCCAAGCTAGCGGAGCCGGAGCGAACAGACCCGGACCGAGACTGAGACTTAACGGAGAAGTGATCCCAGACAAAAAGTCAACCGTAGTTGACTTTTTGCTCCGGGGCGCCCGGAACCATTCCGGGCGCCCGGAGCATGATTTTGACCAGAATCGCGATTTTCGCAATCTGACCGTTGGGGGATAAAGTTTATCCCCCCGGGGGCGCCCGGAACCACTTTCAGGCGCCCGGACTAGTACTATAAATAAAGTACTGATCCGTATATTAAAAGTAACTACTTGTAATTCAGTGCTTTCATTTGTGTTATTTCCTTCTGTGCTTTCAACGCTGTAAGAGGCTACTCCGCCCAGAGGAGAATCAATTAGTGCGCTTTCTTTGCCTTGGATTAGCAATCCTCTGATTGCAAACCAAGTAATTCCTCTGTGTCTATTTTCTGTGTTAATTAGTCTCTGCCTTTTTAATTACAAGTTCTTTTAAGTTAGTTGAATATTCGAGAAGGGTTTTTGTTTTATTTTGTAGGGCAATTCACCCCTCCCCTCTTGCCAGCCTCCAAAGGGACCAACAAGTGGTATCAGAGCAAGGCGCTTCAGGAGGACTAACCGCCGATCGAAGCAACAAAGATGGCCGGACCAAGCATTGTTCCACCCAAATTCGAGGGGAACTTCGCAGACTGGAAGCGTCGTATGGAGGTATTCCTAAAAACAGATTTTGAAATTCGGTTTATCATGAAATATGGTTTTGTAGCTCCAATAGATAAAGATGGAAAAGAAAAAGAAGAGAGCGATTGGACAAAGAAGGAACAGAATGAGTCGGTAGCAAACAGTCGTGCGGAACATCACCTGCTGAGCGTGTTACCACCTCAAGAGGTCAACCGCATCGGAAACTATTTATCTGCTAAAGAACTTTGGGAGAAGTTCTTGGAACTCCATGAAGGCACGTCCGAAGCAAAGCTCGCTAGAAGGGACATCCTCCGCAACAAACTGATGAACATCCGTCTGGAGAAAGGTGAGAAAGTAGCTGGTTTACACGCAAAGGTAAAAGAACTAGTTACTGGTCTCGAGAACCTCGGTGAAACGGTAACAAACCGGGACACTATACGCTACGCGCTCAACGCGTTTCCAAGAACTCCGGAATGGACATCAATCGTCGACGCCTACTTCATCTCAAAAGACCTGGAGGTAAGCACTTTAGAAGAGTTGTTTTCTACTCTTGAATTGCATGAAACCAGGTATGCAGGAACGACAAAGGATATAACCCAGACTATGGCGCTGAACGCAACCCAGAAGGATGAACTCGAGTCAGACTCCGAAGACGATCAAGAAGCATACATGGTAAGAAATTTTAAAAAGTTTTTTAGATCTAATAAATTTAAAATGCAAAATAAAAGGAATCAAAAAGGTGGAAGAAAGGTGCGGTGCTACCAGTGTCAGAAGGAGGGACACCTAAGAGAAGACTGCCCAGAACTCAAAAAGGCCAAAAGGAAGTCTCCCAAGAAACACAACCTAAAAGCAACTTGGGACGACACGTCTTCATCCGAATCAGAAGCTCAAGAATATGCCGGGATAGCACTAATGGCAAGCTACGATAGACAAAGTATATCAAAACCTAGCATCGATGAAGGGGGAGCGACCTCGGATGAAAGCAGTGAAGCAGGGGGAGATTCAGGCTTCAAGTCCGACATGGTAAGTGAGGTATGCCTCTTACCCCCTGATCAACTTTATTCTGGCATTAAGGCAATGACTAAATCCATGTATAAATTAGAAAATGAAAATATCAAATTAAAAAATGAAATTTTGGAAACAAAAAGAATTTTAGCAAAATCATGTCTTATAGAGGATTTTGATAAATTGAAAATTGAAAATGAAAAACTAAAAGAAGAAATAGAAAGATTGAAAAAATATAAAAGTTCAAATATTTCTACTTTTAGAAATTATAGAGGTTTGAATTGGTATTATAGATTTCATCAAAGTCAAATTAGAAATATATCAAAAATCTATGTACCTAAGAAATACTTGGTTAACCCTATAGGTAGGAACCTCTACTGGGTTCCAAAAACCTGTTTAATTTAAAATTTAGACTTAGCATTTTCAGCAAGGAAATTAAACGACTAATTTATTTATGAGGCTTTGTCTAAGGAAGTGGTTGTTGCTCCAATAACCAAGAAGGCCTAGTGCCTCGCCACGACCTGGAAGCCAACTATCGAAATGAAAAGTTTAGTTGACTAACTGAAAAAGCATTAATTTAAATTACTTAATGCTTCAAAAGAGTTATTCAATTTGTGTTAGAAAATATTTAAAAACTTTCTAACTTAACTTAGAAATTTTTTATTATCTTAGAAATTTTCATGAAAATTGACTTAGAATTATTTCTTAAGAATATTCACTTAGAATTTTTTTTAAAATAAGTTTTAAACTTTAATTTTTTTATGACTGTTCTTATCTGCAAAATATGCTGAACTTGTTTATAACCCCAATTTTTATGTGATCAAAGGGGGAGAAGTATGTTAAGTCTAGGGGGAGGTACTATAATTTTTCAATTGAAAAATATTTGGACTTATTTTAATATAAATTGTCTTTATTGCATATGGTTACCCTAACTTAACTTGGGTTGCTCACATCAAAAAGGGGGAGATTGTTGGAACCCCAAGGTGTTTTGATGTGATCAAACAAGCTAAGTTAGGTCCTGCGTTTGTTTAACCCTTGTGTCTAAGTGTGCAGGAGCTTAGGAACACAGGAAGTCGAGCGGAAGACGCGGCTAGCGAGAAGGACGGCACGGGAGAGAGCCGACGGGCTCGGTGCGTCTGAGGGACGAGGTGTCCGCGGAAGAGTACACCGGTGGACGAGAAGAGCGTGCGCGGCGCTCGAGGGACGAGAAACCGGGAAGGAAGGCTGCTCGAGGAGAAGGTCGGAACATGGGTTCGGGTGAGCCCTATTCCGGAAGGCCGAGATCACCCAAGCTAGCGGAGCCGGAGCGAACAGACCCGGACCGAGACTGAGACTTAACGGAGAAGTGATCCCGGACAAAAAGTCAACCATAGTTGACTTTTTGCTCCGGGGCGCCCCGAACCATTCCAGGCGCCCGGAGCATGATTTTGACCAGAATCACGATTTTCGCAATCTGACCGTTGGGGGATAAAGTTTATCCCCCCGGGGGCGCCCGGAACCACTTTCAGGCGCCCGGACTAGTACTATAAATAAAGTACTGATCCGTACATTAAAAGCAACTACTTGTAATTCAGTGCTTTCATTTGTGTTATTTCCTTCTATGCTTTCAACGCTGTAAGAGGCTACTCCGCCCAGAGGAGAATCAATTAGTGCGCTTTCTTTGCCTTGGATTAGCAATCCTCTGATTGCAAACCAAGTAATTCCTCTGTGTCTATTTTCTGTGTTAATTAGTCTCTGCCTTTTTAATTACAAGTTCTTTTAAGTTAGTTGAATATCCGAGAAGGGTTTTTGTTTTATTTTGTAGGGAAATTCACCCCTCCCCTCTTGCCGGCCTCCAAAGGGACCAACAACTATTTCTCACTGGTTGGAGACATTGGGATGTCCAGAGTTAATGTAGATGCTAGTTATGATAATTAGTTTATTAAAGTGACTTGTTGTAAGACTTCATATGATTCTAGGCATATATAGATATGTCAATGAAGATCTCGTTGCAACTCGAGTGTAAGTTTCCTTCGACTTGAGGTATTTAAGTCATCTTGGTCATGGAGACTTATACTTTGACATCTTAAGTAAACATCTCCGTGGAGGTGTGGATCCGGGATGATTGGGTATAAGTCAAAGTATCCAAAGATGTTTGAATAGCCAACAAAGGATTCACCACTCCTTACAAGGAGATGTATATCCTATGACCACTTGTTAGGATTATTACTCAAAGTCTTTGGTCAAAGTATTACATGTTAAGATTATTGTACTCTTAGTGTAATGTCCCAAATTAATTGTTTTAATTAAAAGTAATTATTTAATTAGTTTGAGTATAATTAAAATGGAGTTTAGTTTAAGTGGCTAGCTTAAATTATGTGTAATCGAATAGGTTATAATATATTCGAATTTAAATAATAAATAAATAAATATATTTTTATGGATGATTTATCAGGAATTAACTTGATATGAATTTACGGAGTTTACTGAAATGTTTATGAATTTTTAGGGAAATATGTTAGGTTTTAAGGGATTTAATTGGGTATGTTTAGAAATACCCAATTAAATTAGGAGTTGATTGAGCTCAATTACCTAAGATTCAGATTTAATTGACCTAGGTATATATAAAGGCTAGGTATAAGTTCATGATTCCTTCACTGTTCTCCCCAAAATCGCGTCGCCTCCCTCACCCATTTCACCTCCACCGCTTCCGACCAAACTCTCCGCCGAACTCAAAGACCCAGCCAGGCGCCGACCTAAACGAACATCTCCTCCAAGGACATTACGAGCAGGCGACGAGTCCGGCGATCACCACATCAGCAGCACGCCAATGAATGAACGAGGGTAGCAGATCGGGCGTGGAATTGCGAGCAAGTGGCGGAAGTCGCGAGGGCTGCTGGGAATGTCGTGGGGAGGAAGAAAAACCGAGAAAGGCAAGTTCAAACTCTTTATGAAAGAGCAAGATCTGTGAGGTAAGGTGGTAGGAACTTAGAAGGTGTGATTCATTCTCGTAGGTAAGGCGATTGGTGAAATGATCTGTGGATTTTCAATTCTGAAGAGTCTCGTTTCGGCCAAGGTTTCGTTGAAGCTTTCTTGACTCGAATCGCTAGATTTTTGGGCTTTGACATCGTGCTTTGTTCTTGATGGAGTTTGAGTTTCCGGTGGACTACTCCTTTGTGAATATGGTGAATCTTGCTTGTTTGGGAATGAGATTGTACTCCGTTCTCCCTCTACATTGAAGTGCTTTGTAAACGCTTGATTTCTAGATTTCCGTCGTTTGGTCCGTGCATTCATACTGTTGAAGGAGCTCGAGTTTCCACTGGAGTATTCATTTGTCTGTGAACGGGATTTTGATTCGATTTCCACCGAGTCATTTCTATTGTGAGTGTCTTGTAAGAAACTTGTTCGTTGAATTGCTTGGCTAAGTTGTAGATCGGACAGAACGTAAGTATTTTCAATTTTGTTCGTTAATGATTTTACCTCTATCGATTTTTGTCTACCAAGGGCTGGCCTGAATTGGAGAGTGGGTGTTGATTCGTTGCTGTTTAATTATATGGTACTGTTAGTTTTTGCGCATATGTAACTTGTTACCGTTTTGTATCTACATTGGCTCGAGATTTTGCTATTTTGCTTTCCGATTTGCTAGAAGAATGCTGGTGCGGGCTTTAATTTTTATCCTGGTGGATTCGTGTCCTGTTTTGATGGTTGGGGAATTGAATTTCAGTAAATGACTTGCTTTAGTGGTGGATATGAATTTATTGTTAGCTTGCTCGTTGAATAGGATTTGTTGATATTGAATTATAGTGTAGCATTAAATTCAACCATGGATGTCAATAGCTGCTAAGTTTTGCTTTATAATTCTGATAATGGAACTACTGAGTTATGCATAATTCGGACATAGGTTCTTTGTCTTGGATTAGAAATGACAGCATTCTTTAGTCGCTCACTTCCAAAAAAAAAGAAAATAGGATCGTTTACCAGTTACATGGACTGTTGTTGACTTGTGTACAGAATATAGTTAAGGATTGATTACTGGACGGAACTGGAAAAGAATGAAGAATGACTGGAATGCTAGTTATTTATGATTAAAGAACGTTTAGTTTGTTGTTCATAAATCCCCTATGCATCTTTAAATTTATAGCTCTATTCATACCCTGTGATTGTCCAGCATGTTATAAATAAATTATGTTCTTCTTATATGGCTATGTGGGATGAATATGAGCATATGGGGTGACAGTACGGGATGGGTGACCCGGGATGAGCTCCGGGGAGGGCCCATCCAAACTTGACTGATATGGTTAGCTTCGGCTATATGACTGGATGCATGTTCTCTACGAGGTACCTCTAGGATCATGGGACTGTTGACTGGCTCAAATTGTGGTTACCGGATATGTGACATATTCACCATATTAGCTATATAGGATGACTTGTGCAATGAGTATTTCTTTTGCTATATGATATTTGACTTATGCTTTCGTTTGATTTCTAGTTACTACTTCCTCTACTTTATGGATATCCTCTTATGCATATTGGTCTGTACTTGCTGGGTCGTAGACTCACTACATTTTTATTACAGGTGAGGATGACTTCCAAGTTATGCCGGAAGACCCTCGGACGGAGTAGACGAGGAGGCGGGATGGACGCATGGTTCTGTCCGTTGTTCGGGAGTGCAGAGCCTACTGGGTTTACTGCGAGGGATTTTTCATTTCTTTATCATTCGGGTGGGAAATGTTTGAGGAGTTTTTGTTCATCTTGATAAACCTAGTTTGATGCTATCGTGCCCATTGGTTATGATAACTTCTTTGATAGTACTGCCTTATGATCATTCTATAGTAGTTGATGAGAGGGATTAAAAAAAAAAAAAGAAACTAGGGATGTTTCACTTAGGCACATGTACGAGTAATTTGAATCCGCGGGACAATGAAGCATTACTTAGGCTAGGTGTGACATAATCAACTTAGTGGGGACTAACACATAGACTATGTCCTAAATCAAGTGGGTATAAGATGAGTGAAAAGAATGAGGCACGACTCATTGTAGCCGCTGAAGGGTTCAGAAGTAGTTCTAGAATCAACTGTGATTTTTTGGTCAATTGGAGATCATGATGTACTACTAAGTGTCACTTATGATCATTTTATAAGTAATGATTAATTATAGATGATCAATATAACTAGGAACCTATAATGTCACATGTACTACGAGTTTGTTTTAGTGACTTAAAATGAGTTTGAGAATTAGATTCTCAAATATATATATATATATATATATATATATATATATATATATATATATATATGTTAGGACCAAAAGTAGCTAGAGGGGGGGTGAATAGCTCGTCGCGTTCTCTCGGTGCTCGGCGTTGCTTGGCGTTGCTTGTTTCTTCAAGAATATGCAGCGGAAAATACAGAAACAAATGCAACAACGCTAACACGGTTGGTTTACTTGGTATCCACCTCACAAGAGGTGACTAGTCCAAGGATCCACACCACGCACGCACCCTCCACTATGAAAACACTCCTTTTCGGTAACTACCGAGGGCGGAGAAGCCCTACAAGACTCTCAGTACAAGAAGAAAGGAAAGGGAAACAAAATACAAGCGCAAAGCTTACAATGAGTACAGAAACCCTAACCCTAGCTTCTCTTCTTGCCTTTGATCCGCCTCTTGACTTGGAAAGCTTCCAAGATCCTTCAAGAACTGGCGACCTGATCTTTGAGAGCGCTGTGGAGGAGTAGGCGAGAGCTCTGGAGTGAATCGGAGAAGTTCTACCGCAGCCATCGAACGCCTGCAGCTATAAACGATGTCAACGGTCGGATCCCGATCGATTCGAATGTTCCCAATCGATCGGGGAGGCTTTGGATCGATCCACGGATCGATCCAGAGCGCCTGTGTGAAAGCGCTGGATCGATCCACGGATCGATCCGGCGCTTATCGCGCGCAGCAGCGTCCCAATCGATCCATGGATCGATTGACCTCGATCGATCCACGGATCGATCCGAGCTTCTATCCAGACAGTCCGGATCGATCCACCGATCGATCGAGCTCGGATCGATCCACGGATCGATCCGAACTTGATTTTGTCCAAAACCAAGTCCCAAACATCCCTAACCAACATTCGGTCAACCTTGACTGTTGGTGTGTCATGCCTAGCATCTAGTCACTCCCTTGACTGCTAGGACTCCCTTACCAAGTGTCCGGTCAATCCCTTTGACCCACTTGGACTTTTCTCTGCAAAGTATCCGGTCAATCCCTTTGACCTACTTGGACTTTTCTTTCATGCCAAGTATCCAACAATCCTTTGACCTACTTGGACTTCCCAACACCTGATGTCCGATCATCCTTGATCCATCCGGATTTTCCCTTGCCCGGCTTCACTCACCGTGACTTTCACCTAGCTTCACTCACTAGGGTTTTCCATCCGCCTAGCTTCACCACTAGGACTTTCACCGGCTTCACTCACCAGGATTTTCATCCGCCTAGCTTCACCACTAGGACTTTCACCGGCTTCACTCACCAGATTTTCATCCGCCTAGCTTCACTCACTAGGACTTCCTTCCCGCTTCACTCACCAGGACTTTTCTTCCGCTGGCTTCCTCACCAGACTTTCATTTTGCCTAACATCCCGTTAGGACTTCCTCAAGTATCCAACAACCTTGACCTACTTGACTCTTCTTCAATCAATATCTTATTGTCAAACATCTAAACCCAAACCAAGACTCAGTTTGGTTAACCAGGTCAACCTTGACCTGAGGGACATTGCACCAACAATCTCCCCCTTTTTGATGTTTGACAATACCACAATAACACTTACAATACCACATGTAAGTTAGGCTCATCCCATAGCCTCATTCTTCATGCCACTAGGTAATGAAAGCATAAATTAAGCTCTTCATTCTCCCCCTAAGAGGGCAAACTCCCTCTAGGTAATGAAAGCCTAACTTACTCCCTTTCATGAGTCCTTTCATTCTCCCCCTATGACCTTCCCATAGGTAATGAAGGACTAAGCTTAACCATACATTCTCCCCTATTGGCACACATCAACCCATCGTTGGACACACATCAACCTATGCTCCACTTGGGCACACTTCAACAAATCCATTTGTTGAAGACTCTCCCCCTGAAGAGTTGCTCATCGTTGTTCACAACATCACTTGTTGTGATCAACACGATAATGAAGGTCCCATACCCTTCATTTATCCTTAACTTCTCCCTCAATGTAGACAACTACCCAACCTTGAGCATTATCTACCACATGAGTGTCCACTTGAAATAATGAGGATATCCACTCCCCATTTCTCCCCATTTCAAGTTTAAATGCTCAACCTTGAGCAAGTTCACAACAGAAGGTTAACCACCTTCCAAGGTTCATGAAAAATAATTTTCATGTCTTTAAAGAGTCCCTCCCCCTAAAGACATGGTGGTAACTTCTGTTATTGCACCAACAATGACTTGGAATCCCTAAAACATTAGGAAACCCAAATTTGGAAGTTTTGAGGTTCAAATATTCAAAATTTGAAACAACCTCAACCTAAACTTCTACTTAGTCTTCGTTAACCAATCCATCCTTGTTTTCAACATGAAAACACCCTTTGTATGTATACAAATGTATTTAAGGGGTTTGGAATGATTACCTAGACTCAAAGAGGTTCAAAGATGCTGAAATCAGGCCTTCCCAGCCAAATCAAGAATTGGATCGATTGAGTTGGGTTCCAATCGATTGAACCTTTCGAATCGATCCATCGATCGATTCAGACTGGATCGATCGGTGATCGATCCAGGAGCTTCTGCGGGGATTCTTTGAATCGATCCATGGATCGATCGGAGCTCTGATAGTTGCTGAAATTCTATTTCAGTCAACTTCAGAAACCCCTAGAAAATTCTACAAAAATCCAAAAATTATGAAATTTCGTGTAGACATTATTTAGGGCATACTTAATCATGGAAAAATAGCTTTCTATGAAAATACATCATATTTTCAAAGATTGACGCAAACTTGAAAACTTGCAAAAACTTTATTGTTTTTCTTCAAGTTTGTGTCTAACTATTCAATGGTGATTACTATCAAAAGATAGCCTTCACCAAGGTTTTCCAAAAACATTTTAAAAACATTTTCAAAACCAATATCCCATCATGTTCCTTGGGCATAATGCACATGACTTGTACATTAGCTTTCCCAATGATGGGAAAACACATAACTATGTGTTTTGATGAACCTAAAACTCAAAAGAATGCACTAAATCAACATCTTGAGTTTTGTTCATCATCCTAACATCTCACTTGTATCTAATGTGCACTAAAACACATATAAGTCACCTTATAGTCTTTGTGAGATGTAGATTTTGGTTTTGCCCTATTCTAGGGATCATGCATATCTATCTAGGCATTTTAGAAATGTTAGACATCCACCTAGGATGTCACTTGTCAATAAGTGTCGTTAAATGTCATTCGTCCTTAATTACAAGGAATTAAACTTAATGCATGATTATGTTATGGCATACATCAAAATAAAATAGCTTTCAAAAGAAAGATTTCTATAACTACATGATGTATGTATGGCATGACATGGTATTTTTGTATTTTTCATGATAAGTCATGAATGCAAAATCCAAATAAGATAAAATATGATGTCATGGCATATTATGAGCAAACAATCATGGCATGGTTTAGCATAAATAAAATATACCTAGATTACCTATCTAAGTATCATTAATCTTAGCTAATCCTAAAACTTAAACCCTAGATTGCCCTAAAGTGCTTCAAGAAAATGCCAAAGCCTAAGTTTGCATTTCTTATTCCCTTGATTAATTTATGCCAATTAAAATAAACATGTCCTCAAATGTTGGCATATTCCATTTTTCCTCAAGAGTAGCACTTTTAAATTTAAGGCTCGGATTGCCTTACATTGCCTAAGAACATACCACAAACCCAACTTGATAGTTCTTATTAATTTTCCAATATGTGCCATTTAAGATAAAATCAATACTTCTCCAATTTGGCACATTTACTCTTTCAAGGAGTAATCATTAATTCCATTTCATTTTCAAAGGTTAACTAAAACCTTGAAAATGCTCCTTGAGTGTCAATTTCCTCAAAGTTGGGTTAACTACCCTTCTAATCGGAGTTGACACTCTCTAACCCATCTATGGGTTAGAGAAGATGCTCCTAGGAACCCAACACCTATTGGTGCTCCTTGGATGCTCTAGGTACTCACTAGGGATAACTTCCCTAGATACCTTCCTAGTGACCTTGTTGGGCCTCTTAGAAGCCTTGGTCACATTTTCTAGGTCAACTCTAGGGATAACCTCCCTTGTGACCTTGTTTGTGACTTTCTTAGACTTCTTAGAAGTCTTAGTCACATTTATTGCAAAAATACTCTTAGGGATGACTTCCCTAGTATTCTTGGCTTGACCACTAGACCTAGGGTTTGTTCCATAACTATATGGAACTCTATGGTAAGAGGGCACATCCTTCTTAGCCTTTGGTTTGTATCCCAAACCTCTATGGCCATTGGATGGCTTTTGTACCCCTAAACCTAGGTTATGCTCATTTTGCCCTAATAGGATATTTTCCATCCTTTTTAGGGTCTTTTCCATTTTATCAAGTCTTGACCTCAAGACTTGATTTTCCATCACTAAGTCCTTAGTTTTTGGTTTTCCATTAAGTTCATGAGCATTTTTGTTTCTAGGCTTGTATCTTACATCCTTAGAGTTATCGCCTAGGTTTTTACCTACATTCCTAGCCTTAGGGATAGTAGTTTTGGCATGTAGGGCCACATGCTTTTCCTTAAAGCCCTCATGCTTCCTATTCTTATGGTAAATCGCATTAAAATGATAAAAGTTAGAACTATCATGCTTTTTACCATAATGTAAAGGGTTAGGCTCAATAAATGTTACCTTCTTCTTTACCTTGGAGGCTCCCCCTTGCCTAGTGCCTCCTTGAGCCTTGACCACCTTCTTCCCCTTGGGGCATTGACTTCGGTAATGCCCCTTTTTATGACACAAGAAGCACACAATGTGCTCCTTGCTCTTCTTTGTCCCGGGGTTGGTCTCCTTGAGCTTCTCCTTGCCCTTTTGTGCCATTTGGCCCTTCTTCTTGGCCAAGTTGGGACACTTGCTCTTATAGTGCCCATGTTCCCTACACTCAAAACATATTATATGATTTTTATTATTAATTGAAATATTTATACCTTTGCTTGCAGGGGTGGCATCTTTTTCTTTAGATCCGGAGGTAGAAGCTTCCTCTTGATCGGACCTTGATTCTCCTCCATTTGATTTTTCTTGACTTGTGGAGGTAGAAGCTTCTTCCTCCTCTTCTTCTCTTGACCCGGATGTAGAAGCTTCTTCTTCTTCTTGCTCCGGTGTCACCAAGGATTGCTCCCCCTTAATCCTAGAGGTGGAGGCTTCATCATCTTGAATGTGAAACAAGGAGTATGCTCCCTCCTCGTTCCCTTCGGTGCATTCCCTTGAGGATGAAGCTTCTTGGATTTCCTCTTCTTCGGAGGTTGAGTATCTCTCAACCTCGGAGTCCTCCTCTTGGTCTTGCTCCAAAGAGTCACCCTCTCTGGATTCTTCATTATCTTGTACAGTGGAGGGGATCTCTTCATGAAGCTTAGCCAATTTGCTCCAAAGTTCCTTTGCATCTTCAAATTCTCCAATTTTGCAAAGAATGGTGCTTGGCAATAAATTGACCAAAAGCTTGGTCACATTGTCATTTGTCTCGCACCTTTGGACTTGCTCCGGGCTCCATTTGCTTTTCTTTAGAACTTTGCCCTTTGAATTTCTTGGAGCCTTGAAACCTTCCATTAGAGCAAACCATTGCTCTATCTCCATCATCAAGAAATTTTCAATTCTTGATCTCCAAGAATCGAAGCTTGCCGATGTGTATGGTGGAGCCACCCTTGTGTCAAATCCAAGTCCATCTTGGAATTGCATCTTGAAGTTGAGCTTGATAAAATCTTGAACTTGAAGAATTTGCTCCAACTTCTTCACCCTCTAGCTTTTCTTGTTATGCTTGACCCTTCCGGCGATGATTCCGGTGAAGAGCAGCCTCGCTCTGATACCACTTGTTAGGACCAAAAGTAGCTAGAGGGGGGGTGAATAGCTCGTCGCGTTCTCTCGGTGCTCGGCGTTGCTTGGCGTTGCTTGTTTCTTCAAGAATATGCAGCGGAAAATACAGAAACAAATGCAACAACGCTAACACGGTTGGTTTACTTGGTATCCACCTCACAAGAGGTGACTAGTCCAAGGATCCACACCACGCACGCACCCTCCACTATGAAAACACTCCTTTTCGGTAACTACCGAGGGCGGAGAAGCCCTACAAGACTCTCAGTACAAGAAGAAAGGAAAGGGAAACAAAATACAAGCGCAAAGCTTACAATGAGTACAGAAAACCCTAACCCTAGTTTCTCTTCTTGCCTTTGATCCGCCTCTTGACTTGGAAAGCTTCCAAGATCCTTCAAGAACTGGCGACCTGATCTTTGAGAGCGCTGTGGAGGAGTAGGCGAGAGCTCTGGAGTGAATCGGAGAAGTTCTACCGCAGCCATCGAACGCCTGCAGCTATAAACGATGTCAACGGTCGGATCCCGATCGATTCGAATGTTCCCAATCGATCGGGGAGGCTTTGGATCGATCCACGGATCGATCCAGAGCGCCTCTGTGCTCTGGAAACGCGCCTGGATCGATCCACGGATCGATCCAGCGCTTATCGCGCGAAGCAGCCACGTCCCAATCGATCCATGGATCGATTGGGACCTCTGGATCGATCCACGGATCGATCCAGAAGCTTTCTGTTCGCTGGGACAGGTCTGGATCGATCCAGAACTTGATTTTTGTCCAAAACCAAGTCCCAAACATCCCTAACCAACATTCGGTCAACCTTGACCTGTTGGTGTGTCATGCCTAGCATCTAGTCACTCCCTTGACCTGCTAGGACTCCCTTACCAAGTGTCCGGTCAATCCCTTTGACCCACTTGGACTTTTCTCTGTGCCAAGTATCCAGTCAATCCCTTTGACCTACTTGGACTTTTCTTTCATGCCAAGTATCCAGTCAATCCTTTGACCTACTTGGACTTCCCAGCACCAGATGTCCGATCATCCTTGATCCATCTGGATTTTCCCTTGCCTGGCTTCACTCACCAGGACTTTCACCTAGCTTCACTCACTAGGGTTTTCCATCTGCCTAGCTTCACTCACTAGGACTTTCACCTGGCTTCACTCACCAGGATTTTCATCTGCCTAGCTTCACTCACTAGGACTTTCACCTGGCTTCACTCACCAGGATTTTCATCTGCCTAGCTTCACTCACTAGGACTTTCACCTAGCTTCACTCACCAGGATTTTCATCTGCCTAGCTTCACTCACTAGGACTTCCTTCTGCCTGGCTTCACTCACCAGGACTTTTCTTCTGCCTGGCTTCACTCACCAGGACTTTCATTTTGCCTAACATCCCAGTTAGGACTTCCCAGTCAAGTATCCAGTCAACCTTGACCTACTTGACTCTTCTTCAATCAATATCTTATTGTCAAACATCTAAACCCAAACCAAGACTCAGCTTGGTTACCCAGGTCAACCTTGGTTACCCAGCTCTGATACCAATTGTAGGATCGAAAAGAATTTAGATATCTCCACAATAGCATGATATTGTCCACTTTGGGCCTAGACCCTCATGGTTTTGCTCTTGGGCTCTCCCCAAAAGGCCTCATGCTAATGGAGATATCTTTCTCTTATAAACCCATGATCTTTTCCACGTGTTTTCAATATGGGACTATGTTTGTAACCTTGCAATCCCAACAATCCCCCACTCAAACAAAGGACCATGGGCTTCCCACGTCCGATCCTTGACCCACCAGGTCTTCCTGCCCCTCGGTCTACCCGACCTACTAGGACTTCATTGCCTAGCCGCAACTAGGACTTCCTGCCCCTCGGTCCACCCGACCTACTAGGACTTCCTGCTTCGTGTCTGGTCCTCTTGATCCAAACATAGGAGCCCCCACTTTCTTTGTTCGAGGTCAATATTGTACTCACATGGTTCAATCAGACCATAGCTCTTGTGCACAGTCGGCGGTTAAACCTTCTGGCAGTCCGAGCTCTGATACCAATTGTAGGATCGAAAAGAATTTAGATATCTCCACAATAGCATGATATTGTCCACTTTGGGCCTAGACCCTCATGGTTTTGCTCTTGGGCTCTCCCCAAAAGGCCTCATGCTAATGGAGATATCTTTCTCTTATAAACCCATGATCTTTTCCACGTGTTTTCAATATGGGACTATGTTTGTAACCTTGCAATCCCAACAATATATATATATATATATAGAGAGAGAGAGAGAGAGAGAGAGTTTGGTTGGACCAAACAGAAAGGATAAATATGGAAAGATATTTGTCGCAGTAGAAACGTAGATGGGTCATGCTTATTGTAGACGATGTGGATTCATTATGGTTTAATAATAAACCAAAAGGATTTGATTTAATTATGGACCAAGATTGTTTAGTTTTGAACCAAACTTAATGTTAATGGTAATGGATTGAGTTTGCTTTGCTTATTGAGTTTGGGAGATGACTTGCTCCCTAAGTCATGTAGAGGTGGATAAATAACCCTCTATGAGAAGAAAAAGGTGTGGATTAATCTGGGAAGAGAAAAACCTAGAATTGTTTTAGGAATTCTCTCCTCCTCTCTCCCTCTCCCTCTCCCTATCCCTCACCCTCTCCTCTTGGTCACTGCCCATAACAAGTAGTCGGACCTCCTTGTTACCGTCGCCCTTGAAGCCGCTGGCCACCACCATGGGCTAACCTTCCAGCCACCTATCACAGACCAACTGCCTCACAGACTAGTTACCTCACTGATTGGCTGCCTCACCGTCAGCCATCATCGGCCATCATTTTGGCACTGGTTCTCTACTACCGGGCCAAGCTTTTGGCCAGGCATCCCTTTGTGTTGCCTTGGTTGCTTCAAGACATCGGATACAAGGAAGATTAGGAGTCCTCTTGGATTACTTTGTTTTCATGCTTGGCTAGTACCAATTGGAGATGAACAACTCGTAGCTTCGTGAAGTCATTTTGATTATAACTCAGTGTGGATATAAGTAGAGATAAACTCCATTAGGTTTGCTAGTTGATGCCCTTTCCACTTCTCATCATCCGTCATGTATACCTAGTGTAAAACTTATTTTATGATCATGCCTTGTCGTGTTTTATCCTTGCAAACATGTGGTGTGTGTGATTAATAATTATGAATTATTATGATTTTTATTTCTACTATGTATGTTTTTGAAATGTGTTTGAGCACACACCATATTGGGCATCCCAATAGGGAATCCACCGGGGGTCAACACTCAGAGTCGGGACATGACAGTGGGTTGAGACCCATTTGGGCTCGGGACATGGCAATCGGCAGCAGTCCACTCAGACTCGGGTTAGATTGAACGAATGATATTACCAATGTAACGACCACCCTTCTTACTACTACTACTACCTAAGAGTGACCATTACTTAACTACTAACTCTACTTAACCGGTATGATTAAAATCACAAGGAAACCCTACCAAAAAATTTCGGCAGAGTCTCCCCTTTACCGGTGACCTTAAACTGACATACATACATAATATACACAGTCACAGGCGGCTGGAACATGTAATAGACTCTCATGCAGTTTAATAAATCCAAAACAAAAGGGAACAATACCAGAAATCATCACACAAGATTACAATTCTTCTACTATGTCCTAATCACATTAAAATAACAAATACTATCTCAAATACTCCTAACATAGCAAAAGACAATGAAAACTAAAATAAAACTTCTTTCCTAGTCCCAAGGCTTCCATAGTCCTAGCATCACACATCCTTCGAACACCTCCTTGTCGCCTTCCTTTCTATATCTTTTCCTTTCTTGTATCTGCAGTAAGAGGAAATGCAATCTATAAGCAAAATTTGCTTAGTAAGCGCTATCTAACTCACAAAATCACGAATGTGCATGTATACGAAAAGAACTAGAAACTATATGCTCTAAAAAGAAATAAAGCATAAACATAACTGCTCATGTCAAACTAATAGCAAAGAAAAGCTAAGGAATCTACTCATGTAATTCTAATAGCTAATCATGCTGCTCATCTAATAGGTAAACATGAAAAACTACTCATCTACTAGATAAACATGGTAGAATAAAGAACTAAACTTACTTATTTTTAGAACTATATGAACCTTATTCCATTTGTTCTAAACTTAATCTTTAATACTTTATGTTTATGTAAAACTCATTTTACTTGTTCAAAAACTTATACTTATAATACTTCAAAATAATAATCAACTTCTTCTTGGGCCCGGCAACTGTACTTGCTTTTACTTTTATGCCCATTTGGCGACCCTCGGGTCGTCGACCATCGACCGTTGGCCGTGCCGTTACTACTAAGTTATCTAAACCTAGGGACGACTATGGGAGCTCAACCCAAGGACAACTGAGAGTCCAGTACAGTGCCACTGATAAAAGTAAAATACTTGTTATCTTTTAATACTTCTAATATATAATGTCTCGGCATTTTAATAAGCACCTTGTGTGCCAAAATCCCTAAAGTCTTGACTTTGGGATCTACTTAAGGCCTTGGCCTTTTTCTTTCTTTTCTTAATCTTTCTTATACTTTTCTTATAAAAGAATGCTTCTTATAAAACAGAAATGTTTAAACAAATTCTAACACTGAAATGCTTAAACAAAAATCTACATACAAGGCTTAACATAAATCTGCATGCTAAGCTTAACTAAAATCTGCATATTAAGCTTATCTAAAATCTACATACTAAGCTTAACAAAATCTGCATACTATGCTTATCTAAAATCTACATACTAAGCTTATCTAAAATCTGCATACTAAGCTTAATCAACTCTGCCTACTAACTCAATCATAACTATTCTGCAGAAATCCACAAAACACAAACCTACATGCTTAATCTAACCACTTTCCTCCTTTGAAATCCACGGCAGAAGTCTCAAGACTAAAAATCTTACAACATACTTCGAATTCAAGGAGAACAAGATCCGGAACTATTCTTACCAAAATTCAGTTCTGAAAACCTAAAACCTCCATAATGAATAGGATCAAGCTCCTTCGAATTAAACCCAACAAATCTGTACAGAACTTTGTAAATGGTAGAAGAACAAGAGCATCTTCATGCAAAGCTTATCTACCCTTAAATCTGTCTAAACTTTTAACTGTGATAGAAAGGAGTAAAACATCATCAAAGCCACACGAATTTCCCTAAGAGTCTTGTCTAGAAACTCAAAACCCAACTTATCCCTTTTGCATAACTTAAATTAACGAACACATTATCGATCTAAGAAATAAAAACGTACAAGGCTAAAACATGATCCATGTATCATCTACAGGTTCAGAATCTCTCCTCACAATTTCTACTGTGCTTTTGCTTAAATCTATAGCAAAGAAATAGAAAATAAAATCCGATCATGCATATTTAATAGCAAAGGGAAAAGCTAGAAAATACTGCTCAAGCTTTACTAATAGTAGAATTCGAAATATGCTCATGCTTAAATCTATACCAATCACTCTCTTTCTTTCTTTAGGGTTCACGGTAGCAAGCACCAGAACGAAAACACTACCTCCTGTGATATGCTTTGAACAGAAAACTCCTTTCTTTAAGGTGCACGGTAGCCACATCAATTCAACCGAACCTTTCTAACTTGTCCTACGAGAACCTATCAGTGAATCAGAAACCAACATATAGCACCAAATTCATCTATCTATCAATCCTGATCCAAGAATGATCCCCTAGCTAAGTCTCGACAATACTATCATAAAATAAAACCAAACTCTTATTAAGCTAATTCTCTAGCAATGTCCCTAACTTCTGGAAACATAAGGAAGAATCTAAACAAGTATCGATCAAATCCATCCAAAGTTTAGATTCAAAAACTCGATTCCTCAGGAAAAACTTGAATAAAACAGAAATCCTGGAAACATCACAAGATGAAATCTCGGAACTACTCTTACTGCAGGTGAGTGAGAAACTCACCTTGCTTCTTGAACTCACAACCGAACGCAAGGAGGGCTTCTAGGTCTCGGAGCTCTGATCGGAAGACTCGAAATCAAGGCTCCTCCTCGTGCTCCAGACTTCTCCTCGTCGAGAGGAGCTCGGCGGTGTGAAGAATCTACAGAACCTTGCCTTGGCCGACCGCCGGAGTTGAGCCCTAAGCTCGGCTTCGTTTGCTCGAGAAGGAATCGTCGCTGCACCGCGAGAGAAAGAGGAGAAGGGATTTTATTTCGGGTAAATCAAGCCCTAAGTTTTTCTCTTTATAACTCTAATCTTCCTATTAACCTCTTTAAGTAAGTTTGTTACCCTTTCCTAAATAGAACCGGCCGCTGGATCAGCTGGTCAGCCGCTCCGCTTAAAACTCGGGTTGAGCTGGAGATCGCCGGGTCGAGCCTCGGCTTGGCCATTTTCCGGAACCTTTTTATTAAACGCTCCTAACTACTACTTAAATGTATTTCGTTCCATAATTGATTAACAAAACATTTGCAGACCAGTTGGTTGGCTGAGTTCGGTTAAGACTCGGGTCAAGTCCAAGGTCCATGGTTCGAATCTCGGCTTGAATATTTTTTGTCAAAACTTCCTTTGTTTAGTAAAAATACCAAACGGCCTCCAAAAATTACATAAAAATACTTTATAAATTCCTAAAAATCTCTAGAATTTTTCTATAGCATTTAAAAATATTTTTGAATCATATTTGGGGCTCAAAATGAGGAAATTTGGGTCGTTACAACCAATCGATTGTTGGATGATAGAAATTGATTGTTATATCAGTTCGAATGAACAGAACTCTCCCAAATCTATTGGCTAGTTTGACTAGTGGCTAGTAATCGATTGGTGGTGGTCTAATTACATGGAAAGAGCTATTTTGTAGATGTCAATGATTGGAGTCTCTACTATAGTCGATAAGTGAAGTCTAGCAATCATTTGAGAGGCAAAAATCAGCCTGAACAACAATCTTATAAAAGTGGGTTTGAGATGATTTGAAGGTGTCAGTTCTTAAGGGTTTGGAAATCAGTGTTACTACATTTCCTACCATTAAGAAGTAATCTAAAACGACAAAAGAGCAAGCAAAATATAGTTTCAATTGTAAAATTGTTTTTGCTTTCATTTATATTTGTGTTTTGCATTATGATGTATTACTTTGTCACAACGGTTGTTGTAAAATGTTTCTCTACCCCTGAAAGGTATCTGAGAAGGAGAAGGATAGTCATGGTAATCATTAGGACTAGGTTTTGTACATGTGGTGTCAAGTTTAATTCAAGTTTTCTATTGCACATTCTGTTGGGGTTGCAAGGTTACAAACATAATCTCACATTGAAAACACATGAGAAAGATCATAGGTTTATAAGAAAAAGATATCTCCATTCATATGAGACCTTTTGGGTAGAGCCTAAGAGCAAAGCGATGAGGGCTAGACCCAAAGTGGACAATATCATACTATTATAGAGATATCTGAATTGTTTTGTCCTACAATGGGTATCGGAGTGAGGTCACTTTTCACCGAACTAATCACCGGAAGAAGCACGAGCCAGAGCCATGATCAAAGATCGAACCATGTGGGTGAAACCTTGAACAAAATAGGGGAGGCTCTGAGCATGTCAGTGACCTGATGCTTAAGGGAATGCCCTGATCAGGTCAAGAGTGACCCTATGCTTGAGGAGGAAACCCTGTGGTCCTTTGTTTGAGGGGGGATTATTGGGGTTGTAAGGTTGCAAACATAGTCCCACATTAAAAACACATGTAAAAGATCATAGATTTACAAGAAAAAAATATCTTCATTGGTATGAGGCTTTTTGGGTTGTAAGGTTCAATTTAAATTTTTAATTTAAGTTTAATTTTTAAATTTTGAATTAATTAAGTTGGTTAAATTATCATTCTTTAAAAGATTTTCTTTAATATTTATCTTTTTAATAATTTTTAATTGTGAATTTTTTAAATTGGTTAAGTTATCTTTATTTAAAAGATTATTTAAATTTTTATTAATTTTAAATTTCAAATTAATTAAATTGGTTGTGTTTAAGATTTCTTCTTTAACTTTTTATTAATTTTTAATTTTGAATTGCTATGATTTAATTTTGATTTTATTAAATTTATTTTATCTATAGATTTATCCTTAAGATTTAAATTCCTATTTATTAAATTATTTTTATTTTTGATATAAATTTCTAGATTTACATTATCTAGATTATCAAATATTTTATTAAAAAATTATTAATTTTATCTAGATCTATATTGACTTCGTTATTTTTATCATTTGAATTTTTAGATCTATTTAACTTTGAATTATTATTTAATTTATTATTATTATTTAAATTTTTAAGATTTTTATTAATTAATTAATTTAAATTTAAATTCAGATTTGGTGAATTAATTAAATTGTTTAAATTTTATTTGGTCAATGTTCTGATTGATCAAGTCAAGATTGATATTAATCTGATTAAGGTCTTGATTGACTTAATCAAAACTTAAATTATTTATTAGTTCTAAATTTTTAATCAAATTTGATTTATCCAAATCTAGATTATCATATGTCATACTAGGTATAATTTTATAATTAACTAAATTATCATGTGAATTTTTTAAATCACTATTGATAAGGGTATTTTGGTAAATAGTATTAATCTCAAGTGCAACCCCTAACTCTGTAAGCTTTTCTATTAGCTTGGACTTGTGTTTGGATTTGATTTTAACTTGATCCGTCAATTTGGATAGATCCACATGAAGCTTGGTTAAGTGAGTCCAGAACTTATAGGCATCTTGGTATTCTCTAATTCTGCATGTAATTTTGTTAGGTAATAAACTTAAAATTAAATTTATTACATTTGTGTTTGCTTCTGTGTCATGGATGGATCGCCTTAATTCTATATCGTAATCGAAGTCATTCATCATTATAAAGCATTCCATCTTATGCTTTCATACTCTGTAGTAGTTCATTTCGTATGACAGTGGTTCATTGACATTTCACTCGAGCATCTCTTTGTGTTCCATTTTTCTTGCACAGTACAATTAAAAAAAAGCCAAGACTAAGTCTTAGGGTAAATAGTGTGGGAGGAGAGAGATAAACATAAGGCTCAAGTGATGTTGCACCAACTTCAAGTAAAAACCGAAGTGAAAAAATTATTTGAAGAGGTAAACTTTACCAATTTAAATAAAGTACGAAAAACTAAAATCTGAAAAGAAATAAAACAATTCCCCCGACTTGATTGGTGGTTGCACTAATTCAGAGCAGAACCTAACTCTGATACCACTTGTTTGATCGAGACGCACGTGAGAGGGGGGAGGTGAATCACGTAGTTTTTAAAACTTTTCCTTTTATTAATTTTTAAAAACAAAGTACGCACAATGGAAAAGAAAGAAACGGGAAAGCGCAAGAACGCAAGTGATTACTTGGTTCAGAGCTTTTGGCGACTCCTACTCCAAGACCCATGATCCTGTGGACTGTATTGATGGGCAATCCACTAATAACTTCTTCCAGAACTTTCAGAAGAGGGGATACGAGTGCAAACAACAATCAGGACAAGTATAACACACTACATTTTCCTTTTTTGCAGAAATTAAATACACGATTAACTTTTTGTTACCTAACACTTTTCGAGGATGATCAGCTTAGGCTCGGTGTTAGACAGCTCCTCAGTAGTAGTCAGACATAGCAATGTCATGTCGGCACCCCATGGTTATTTTTGGTGTGATCAACCAAGTTAGGTTAGGTCATGTTATGTTTTGATCCCTGTGTCTGAGTGTGCATGAACTTAGGAGCATAGAAAGTCGAGCGGAAGACGCGGCTAGCGAGAATGACGGTACGGGTGAGAGCTAAAGGGGTTGGTGCATCTGAGGAATGAAATGTTGCGGTTAGCACTAACGGTCTAACTCAGTTTTGATGAATGACAAAGTAGGTTAAGTTAGTTTCATATTGATCTAACACTTCTACGAAGTGTCCAAGAGAAGCCTAGACGGGTCGACGGGCTGACCTGACGTCTGGCACGAAGTCCAGCTAGGTCGAAGGATTGACCGAATAGTTGGCATGAAGTCCAGATGGATTGATAGGCTGACCAGACGTTTGGCACAAAGTCCAGCTAGGTCAAATGACCGACCGGATAGCTGGCACGAAGTCCATACGGGTCGAAGGGCTGACCGGACGTCTAGCAGGTAAGTTGAGGTAACTCACTGGAGGAGAGTGACTGTGAGGACACATTCCTGGGAAGGGAACATTAGGTGTTGATCTAACTTAGATCCATTTCGGAAACTCTAAGTTGAGATCGCGACTAGATTTCAGTCTCAAGGAGACAGAATCTAACTACTACTTTTATTACTCATATAACTTAATTGTGCTAACACTTTGTTTTGCAGGGTAGTTTTTCATTTTGCCTCAGACTAATATTTTTTGCAGGTTGCTAAAAAAATAAAGGTTCGGGCGCCCGGAAGGGATCCGGGCGCCCGGGATGCAAAAAATTATCCCCAGCCGCGTCGTCACGTGGAGCTTCATGTGTGGACAAGCTACGTCACACTCCAAGCGCCCGGAAGGGATTAGGGCTCCCCGAGCCTCCTATATAAGGAGGGTGAGGCCTGGAGCAAAGAACAACGAACGACAAGATCTCCCATCGATTGCTCTGCTGTGCTCCTGCGACGCTGCGAAGACTCTCCGACAAGTGCTGTTTTTTCTTTCTTCTAAATTATTGTCGGTATTATTTTCACTAGCATTTCTGTACCTTACTTTTGTAATCAACTCTTCAAATTGCTAGTGGATTGTCCAACGAAAGCACTCAACGAGTGCGGGCCTTGGAGTAGGAGTCGCTGAAGGCTCCGAACCAAGTAAGAATTACTTGTGTTAGCATTGTTGTTTTCGTGTTTATTCCGCTGCGTACTCTCGCTAAATTTTTTAATCACTATTCACCCCCCCTAGCGAATTCATGATCCAATAAGTGGTATCAGAGCAGGTACCGCTCTGATTTGGTGCAACCACCAATCAGACAGGGGTGAAATTTATTTTATTTTTTTTGAATTTCAGTTTTACGCTATAAATCCAAGCTGGTATTGTTGCCAATTTTGGGGGAAAAAAATCATAATAATTAAGCTGAATTAGTGCAACACCAATTCGGTTTTTCTTTAACTTTATTCCACACTGCTAATCCAAGACCAAGTCTTGGGATTCTTTTTCTTTTGTTTAATTGTGTGCAGGACAAATATGTCTCAAATTGAAGGCTTCGGCACAGTACGTCCCCCCAATTCAACGGGGACAATTTTCTGTACTGGAAGAAGCGGATGGAGGTCTACCTGAAGATTGATTTCGATCAATGGTTCAGTGTCACCAGAGGCTACAAGGTGTCGGTCGACAACTCCGGAAATCCACTGGACCCAGAACAGTGGACTCCATACATGAGAAAGAAGTCCTCTACAGACTTCAAGGCTCTCAACACACTGCAATGCGAATTGATAAAGGAAGAGCTGAACCGAGTAGGACTACACCAAAACGCGAAAGAATTATGGGACAAGTTGAACGAACTACACGAAGGAACGAGCGACGCCAAGGTAACAAAACGTGATCTCCTTTTAAATAAATTGTTTAATATTAAAATGCAAGAAATAGAAACAGCGAGTCAACTACATGCGAGGATCAAAGATATCCTCAATGGACTCCATGTGATAGGTCACCAAATCGAGAACTGCGATCTAATCAGGTACGCATTGAATGCTTTTCCACGTAATACCTTGTGGGCATCTATCGTGGATGCCTACAAGATTTCAAAAAAATTATATAAGTTAAAACTCGACGAATTGTTTTACGAATTAGAATTACACGAGCAGACTAATGTCGGGTCTGAGAAAGGTATCGCTTTGTTTGTAGGTCCCTCTAAGGAAAAGAAAAGGACCAAGTCTGGACCTGGAGAAGAGTCCGACCAAGATTCCAAAGATGAAGAGTACCTGGTGAACCTAGTAAGGAAGATGTTCACCAGGAGGAAGAAAAGCTTCAGCAAGAAGGACCTGCAGGAGATCAACTCCCCATCCAAACTAAGGAACGTGACTTGCATCGGGTGCAACAAGAAAGACCACTACAAGAACAAGTATCTGAGATTGAAGAACAATAAATCGAAGACATCCAAGAAGAAGGCTCTCAAAGCAACTTGGGATGACTCCTCATCAGAAGAATCGGAGGTCGAAGATCAGAAGCACTAGAGTCACCTCGCGCTGATGGCCCTCGAAGAAGAATCGGAGGATGAATCGGAAGATGGGTCCGAACTCGAATCGAGCCACGAGTTCGTACTCGTTTCCGAAGGTTCCGAAGAGGTATGTTTGAATTTGAATAAATTTTTTTTAGAATTATTGCTTGTTTAAATGAAAAATTAACAGCAAAAGAAAATGAAAATAAATTGCTCCTTGAGGAAAACCAAAACCTCAAGGAACAAATCATAAATTCTAATCCAACTCAAGACCTAACAATTGAGGAGGAAAATTTAACACTAAAAATAGAAAATAATAAATTAAAAAGTTTGTTAGAAAAATTTACAACAAGATCTAAGAACTTAGATCTAATTTTAAATAGTCAAAAAGTAGTCTATAATAAAATCGGACTTGGCTACAAGTCAAGTTCAAATAAAATATTTAAATCATTAATGACCCAACATAAACAACAAAACAAAGCTTGGGTTCCGAAAGTGTGTTTAATCACGCAAGTAGAAATTAACTAATATTACATACCTAAAGATAAAATATACTATATAAAATCTGATACACTAAATCAAAAACCAAAACACAAACCTAGACCAATAAACTCAAAATCGAAAAATTTTAGAACCCATCAAAAATTATATTATCATCAAGTCAAATATAGTTATAAAAGTAACAGACACAAAACTAGAATTAAAACTTAAAAATAACGGACCAATAATTCAGGGGGAGACTCCAGAATAACTGGCACCTCTAAAATTAACCTACCCGACAAGGTAACCAAAACCAATCTGCCCGGCAGGGTAATTAGGACTAGTTCAAAGGGAAAATAGTTTAACTTGACCAATGGTACTGGTGAAGTTTTGGATGATAGTACGTTAGGGAAACTATGTCTATGCATGTCTAGGAAGATATGGTTTCCACATGGTGCATTTGGCTTAATGGAACTAACTGAAGCTACCCTTTACGGATCCTAATCAGTTAGACCAAGGTTTTATACTAAGTTCAGTGGATAGGGCTATTTGGAAAACCTCAAAGGTATAGTTACTTTAATGATGTCCAAGTGACTCACCATAACCCAGAAGTTTATCCAAAGAATGCATATTTGTTGAGCCCAAAGCTAAACCTGAATCTAACACAACGTTAAACCAAACCCTGAAACTAAATCTAACTCATCTCACAAAAATTATAGGATTCCTTGATTGAAAATTTAGATCGGATGAGATGACTAAGGACATCAAATCGAATAGAACCAAATCGAGTCAAATCGAATCGAGCTAAATTAAATTAAATCAAATTAAATTAAATTAAATCTAACTAAAAATGAATTAGATCTAATTAAAATTAAAATAAATCAAATCAAATTAAATTAAAAATTCAATTTCAAATTATTTTATCTTAAAAATTATTAATTTTAAAAATTCTTTAAAAATTCATTTTAAAAAATCTTTAAAAATAAATTTTAAAAATTCTTTAAAAATCAATTTTAAAAATTCTTTAAAAATCAATTTTAAAAATTCTTTAAAAATCAATTTTAAAAACCCTTTAAAAATTCATTTTAAAAATATTTAAAAATTAATTTTAAAAATTCTTTAAACAACCGAGCTTCCTTCTCTCCACCAAGAGAAAACTAAGCTTGATGTCGCCGACCTCCAAGAAAGAAAACAAAAGGAGAAGAGAGAAGGAAGAGGGTCGGCCACCAAGGGAATAGAAGAGAGGAGTTTCGGCCACAATAGAGAGGATGCAAGGCTTAGGTTGTTCTCAATGAGGCACCCTCTCCCTCTCTTTTATAATCCTTGGTGAATCCAAAAAAAGAAAAGTTTTAAAATAAAAAAATTAAAACTTCTTTTTATTCCTTTACATGGCCATCCACCACTTGTGCATCAAACAAGGAAAGATTTTAAATAAAAAATTAAAATATCTCTTTTAAAATCCCTTTTGTTGTTAGCTATAAAAGGCATGTTTTATAAAATTAAAATCTTGTCTTTTAAATCCTGTTGTGGATGTCTATATAAGAAAAGATTTAAAATAAAACTCCTTTTATATCATGGTTATTAAAATATTTCTTTTAAACATTATAGATAACTACAAATAAGGAAAGGTTTCAAATCTCTCTTTTAATCTTTGTAGAAAGCTATAAAAGGGAAGATTTTAAAATTTAAAACTCTCTTTTAAAACCATGTGGAAAGCATCATAAAAGGAAAGTTTTTAACAAAATAAAAATTCCCTTTTATTTTCTTTTGTGACCGATCTAAAAAAGGAAAGTTTTATAATTAAAATCATCCTTTTAAATCCTTTTAATGGATCTCTATAAAAGGAAAGATTTTACAAAAAAATAAAACTTTCTTTTTCTATGTGTGGATGGTTGACCTCTTGCTTGGGCACCAAGCAAGGCTTGGCCGGCCCTAGCTTGAGCTCCAAGCTTGGCTTGGCTGGCCCCTTGCTTGGGCTCCAAGCAAGGATGTGGCCGGCCCTTAAGCTTGGTTAAGAAGTTGAGCTTTGGGTAGATATAAGGCTTTATAAATAAGAGGCTACAACATGGACCGAGAGGAGGAATTGGTTTTGGTCACCCGATGAGCTTGAGCTTCCCATGTCCACCTCGAACACCCAACTCAAGTTCATCAATAATAACTCATACCACTAAAGAGTTATTATTGCACTACCTTACTCATACCATATTACAATATGGGCTCTTTCTTATCATGACTGCGCTAATCTCTCTATGTTTAAGATATCGAATGTCCATTAATTAAATGAGTTACTGACAACTCACTTAATTAATATCTAGCTCCAAGAGTAGTACCACTCAACCTTATTGTCATGTCAGACTAAGTCCACCTGCAGGGTTTACATAACAATCCTTATGAGCTCCTCAAGGGGGCATCATCAACCTAGATCACTAGGACACAGTTTCATTCTATAATTAACAATACACCATATAAATAATATCATTTCCCAACTTATCGAGCCTTTTGATTTAACGAACTAAATCTCACCCTTTGATAAATTAAAGAAATAAATATTAAGTATACGTGCTTGTTATTATATCATGATTAAGAGTACGTACTTCCATAATAACAGAGGTCCTGTTCTTTTTTACAGTCAGTATAAAAAGAGCAACCTCAAATGGTCATGCTCAATACACTCAAAGTGTACTAGTATAATTTTATAGTTAAGATAAACTAATACCAAATTACACTACAACCATTCCAATGGTTTGTCTCATTCCATCTTGGTTGTGAGCAACTATTTATAATTTATAAGGAACTGATAACATGATCTTCTGTGTGACACCACACATCATGTTATCTTCAATATAAATTAAATGAACAACTACATTTAGCATATAAATGTAGGCATTTGACCAATGTGATTCTTATTTCAAAATAAATGTTTATACAAAAAGCTAGACTTTTAGTATACATTCTAACACTTCTAGTCAAGGCTACTGTAACGACCCACCTTCTACACTACTACTACTACTCTCTAAGGTGACCGTTACTTAACTACTAACTCTACTTAACCGGTATGATTAAAAACCACATGAAAACTCTACCGAAAAATTTCGGCAGAGTCTCCCTTGTACCGGTGACCTTAAACTGATATACAAACACTATATACGCAGCCACAGACAGCCGGAACTTATTTCAAACAACCACGCAGTTTATATATAACAAAAAGAAGCAAAATACCAAAGGAAACCATCTCTAACCAAACCATGACAAAACAATCCAAAAAGTAACATGTACAAGTTCTAAATACTTTAAACAATTAAACCAAAACACTCTTAATAAATTCTTGACAACTTCTTAGATCACTCCATAGTCCAAACATCACACGCTCATCAAGCCTCCCCTTGTCGCCTCCTTCATATCGTTTTGGCTTTTCCTTTATCTGCAGTAGGAGGAAATGCAAACTATAAGCATAAAGCTTAGTGAGCGCTATCTAACTCACAAAAACTCGATATGCATGTATATAAATAAAAACATGCTAAAACTGAATGCTAACATGTAAAGCTACTCATGCTCATACATAGCAAAGGAATCATACTAACTGAAATACTAAACATGTATAGCTAATCATGCTCATAAACCAATAAAGGAATCATACTAACTGAAATACTAAACATGTATAGCTAATCATGCTCATAAACCAATAAAGGAATCATACTAACTGAAATACTAAACATGCTAGAAATAAGAAGAACTAAGCTTACTGATTCTAAACATATGTGAAGCTTGTTTCACTTGTTTAATACTTATACTTTAATACTTTTATACTTCAAAATAATAATAAACTTCTCTTTGACCCGGCATTGTACCAATTTGCGCGCATCCTTAATAAGATACTTCTAGGCGATCTTGTGCCTATGGGCGATCTAGGAGCCCACCCAATGGACCTTGTGTCCGGTACATGTCATTTAAAAGTAAAATACTTATTTTCTTTTTAACTATTACTTCCTTATACTTGTTATTCTTTAATTCTCTTATAATAAAATGCCTTGGCATTTCCTTGAGCACTTGGCGTGTTGTTGATCCCAATTCTTAAGGTTTAGGGATCCTATCAAGTCCTTGGTCTTTTCTTACTTATAGCTACTCATAATCCTCAAAAAGATTTAATAGAACACCTAATCATTCTACAAAAATACATGGCAACAGAATTCTTTAAGCATGTATCAACAGAATAAATCAAAGAAAAGCAAATCTAACTTCTTTAAGCATGCTACAACAGAATTAAAACAAAGGAAAAACAAATCTAAACTCTTTAAGTACGCTACAATAAACATAAATCTGCACTAATGCTTAACAGAAATCTAAAATTGAGGTTCATGGCAGCATAACAAGGAAATCTAAATCAGGAAATCTAAATCTGAAATGCTAACTATAAGGGTTGTTCAAACTTAAATCTAACAGCAATAAAGAAAACTAACTACATGCTCAAAATTTAATCAAGCTATCTTATGTTCATTGCTTATTAAAATAGAAAATGAAAACTAAAGATAAATCTACTCATGCTTCAATCAAAACCTGTTCAAAACCCAACAGCAGTAACGTTATCAAGGAAGAAGGAAATCCAATTGAACATTTCCATAACTAAAGCTATTTCATTTGCTCTAAGCTATTACTTTTTTTTTTAGGGTGACATAAATCTTTAAGCATGTTTCGGCCGAAATTGCAAGGGAGAAGGAAATCTTGAAACTATTCTTAAGCCTGATCAATTGGTATAACAACAGTAACCCACGAAAATGGCACACATGCTCAAAATCCAGCCACCTCATGCTCACTGTTAGCAACAACCCAAACTGAAACCAAGCAATGATAATGAACCAAACTACATGCTAAAAAAAAATTATCTAACCCATTTTATGTTCATTGCTTAGCACAAAATCCGAACTTGCAGGGCATTGTATAAACCGAACATGCCAAATAAGGTGATAAACAAGAATTTTAGTCAAGAAAAAAAAAACTGAATTACTACTTTCTTCCCTTGTGATTCATGGTAGCTAATTCAAAACACAAAATCCTTTGCTCTGTTTGAAACTAAAGAGATCTAAACCACATACTTAACCCATACTATATTTTTTTTCCCTTCTTTGAAGTACACGGCAGCAAGTTCCAAACAACAACCTTTACTACACAATTCAAAAATAAGGAGAAACAAAATCCGAAAACCACTCCTACTGTAGGTGAGAAGCAACTCACCTCGCTGTTCTTGGACTTACAACCGAAAAAGAGAAATCTAGGGTTCGCCCAGCTCAAATTCCAGCGGCTCCTTGCATCCTCCGTGCTCTCTTCGACGAGGGTTCGTGAAGACAGGAAGAACTTCTTGGATTGAACCCCTGGCCGGCCACCGAGACGAAGCCCTAGCTTCATTCTTCAATTCCGCCTGAGAGGAGCCGGCGCCGCGCACGCGTGAGGAAGAAGAGAGGTAGAAATTAGGTCACGGGAAATCAAGCCCTAAGTTCTCCCTTTATAACTCCAATATTTCTATTATCAACTATCCTTTAAATTATTCCCATTCTTTCCTTAATTAACAAAACTCGTTGGCACAGCTGTCAACCGGCTTTTAACCGAAGCCACAGATCGCAGCTTCGATCCCTCAGCCGCGCCTTCATTTTTGAATTTCTTTTAAATGTTCCAACTACTGCATATATACATTTCGTTCCATATATATTCACAAAAGACCCGCGGCTCACTTGGTTGCCTCGCTTTGCTTAAGGCTTATGACTTGTCCAAGGTCTACGGGTCGAATCTCGGCTTACATAATTTTTGTCTAAACTTCTTCGTTTTGTAAAAATACCAAACGACCTCCAAAAATTGTGTAAAAATACTCTAAAAATCTCTAGAACATTTTAAAAGCATTTTCAGATATTTTTGAGGACATTTAGAACTCGAAATAGGAAAAATTGGATCGTTACAGCTCCTTAAATAGGCCATTTCGAGCGCTCGGAACCTCTCCGGGCGCTTAGACCACGTGGCTCGGCCACTCCACGTGCGCCACATCAACTTCATGATAGGTTTTGGGTTCGAGGTGCCCGGACCAACTAGGGGCGCCCGGACCTGCTTTCTGCAGTAACTTTATTTTCTGTAAAATAAAGTTACTCCAGGCATAAAATAATATAGAATATAAGAAATACGACAGTCTTCGACTGTCCAGTTCTGACTTTTAGTTTCGTAAAAACTCTAGGTCGAATTGACGCCTAATGTTTCCTCACTGGGGAACGCGTCCTCACCTACTCCACTCAGGAGAGTATACCTGTTGTTAGTTGATCCTCCGGACCAACTGGACTTTTGCTCGGCGCTCAAGTCTTCCGGTCTTCATGATGGACTTCCGCTCCATGACCCGTCCAGACTTCCACCTAGTTCGCGACACCAGGACTTTCCATCTAGGGTTACCGCCACCTAGGATTTTTGCCCGAAGCTTCGATCCGCCAAGACTTTCCGCCTAGGGTTACCACCCCCTAGGACCTAAGGTTACCACCCCCTTAGATTTTCCTGCCTGCCTAACCGCAGCTAAGACTTTTGCCTAAGATACCTTAGAACATTTCCTACAAGGCTCATTCAACATATCAGATAACAAAACACCTTAACTTTGAACCCTTTGACATAATCAAAACATAAGTTTGATTATCGATGCTTCCCGCACCAACAATCTCCCCCTTTTTGATTATGGCAATACGGTTCAAAGTTAAGTAAAAACATAATAGTAATATAAGGAATTTTAAACATAAGTAGAAATGCAATAAAAACAATTTCTAAAAAAAATTTCCTATGCTTTCCCTTACTTAACTTTTTCTTATACTCCCCCTTAACTTTTCCTTATACTCCCCCTTACTTATTTAACTTTGTCTTTTCTCTCCTCCTTTTACATAAATCAAAAAGAAAATTCGTAGATAGAATAGAAAAATAATTATTCTATGGAACTCTTGATCTCCCCCTCAAGAGTAGCACTTAGCAAATTTTTAGCTTTGAAAATACTTAGTTAATTTAAAAATGCTTTGAGAATAATTGTTTTTGAAAAAAAAATAGAGTAAAAAATCTTGATTAAGTACTTAGTTTTTAAAAGAGTATTTAGCTTAAAGGGGTTTTTCATAAAAGCATATTTAAATACTTAGCCTTAAAAAAATCTTGATAAGTTTAGTACTTAACTTTAAAAGATGTGGAAAGAGGTGCAGGTAAGTACTTAAAAATTTTCATAAAAAAACTTAGTTAAACATTAAGCCTTTTATATATATATATATTAATTCAAAGCTAAGTCAAAAAAATAATTTTTAATAATTTTAAAGCCAATTTGAAAATATTTTTTAATAATTTCAAAGTCAAGTTAAAAATAATAATAATAATTATTATTATTATTATTATTATTATATTTTTTAAAAATACATTTTTAAACTAACTTGGTTTAATTTAAAAAAAAAATCTTTTTCCACTCCCCCTTAATTAATGTCAGTCAAGAAGGATTAAAGTACTATAGTCCAAGCATGAGAAAAAAACATAAAAATCATTATTCATTTTCCTAATTTTTCATCTCACCCATTCTAGATTATCAAGTATGTTCAGCTTATGAGTGAGTGTGAGACGGAGTTAACTTTATCTTGATTTTATTACTATTTAAAAATATTAAAATTGAAATTTAGAATATAAATTTGAATTTTTTTTAAAAAAATCCTTTATTTTAAAAAATGAATAAGTAATTAAAATTTTGAGGATTTTGAAGAAATATTAATATTGATTAATTGTAATTTGAAAATTGATTTTAAAAAATTATGATTTTAAAAATCTAGGAATTAATAATTTGAAATTATGATTTGAAAAAAAAATAATTAGCCTTTTTTTAAAAAAATAATGATTTTATAATAATTTTGAAGCTTAATTAAATGATACTTAAAGTTACAATTAATTAAGATTTTTAAAATTAAATCAATTAATTATGATAATGATTTGAAAGTAATTATCATTTTAAAATTAATTATAAAACTAAGTAAGATTTTGAAATTAAAAATAATTTTAAAATTAATTACCATTAATTTTTCAAAATTAATTAAGTTAATCTGAATTGATCTGATTAACTATTTTAATCCTAAGTTCATCTCACCCTTTCTAGATTATCAATCCAGGAATCTTAATAATTTTGTGAGATGGTTAATTTTCATTTGCAATTTAAATTTCATCTAAGGATTGATTTACATTTGTGTTAGACTCAGGTTTTAAGATAAGTTAATTAAACATTTATTTCGAAAATCGGCTTCCAGGCTGTGGCGAGACACTAGGCCTTCTTGGGTATGGGATCATCCACCACTTCTAGACAAAGCATTTCAAAGAAATTAAATATTTAATTTCCTTATTTTAACTCCTAGGTCTAACTAGTTAAGTGTAAATCACGCCTAGGTCCTTAACTATCCTAGTCAAAGCATGTAAACAGCAGTAACAACAATCATCAAACAATACTAAAGATGGTCTTTCTATTGGCTCCCCCTGGATCATAGCCTCGATATGGTCTATCAAGATAACGTATTTGATCTTTGGGGACCCAATAGTGCCCAAGTCCGACTTGATTAGTCAGGTTTGACTTGGGGACCCATGCTTAGACTAAGTTTCTATTATTTATATTCACAAGTGATAAGTACGACTTGTATTTATGCTTAACCTTAAATTCAAGTCCGGATTTGTTGTAAACGGCTCGATGTTTTCCAAGAATCAGATCAAGATTCTTGGAACCCAAGGTAAACCGTTCCAACGTGTCCTTGAGTTCTTTAACTTGAGTTTTTAAATTGGAATTTTCTTCCTCAAGTTGTTGGACTTGGGTTGAACTTCCAATCTGAACTAGCTCAGTCAAAGGACTCGAGTCAGTCACTTCCTTAAGGGTTGTTACCTCCTTTTGGAGTGACTTGACCCGGACGTTGGATTTAGCTAATTTCTTTAACAAATAAGAAACTAAATTTTCTTAATTAATACCAGAAATAAGAGAGCTTACAGTGGGGTTAGGTCCTTATAAAACGGATATGGATCTGTGGCTTCTCTTGGACTCAGTTTCTGATTCGCTCTCGGTTTCGGACTCGAACTCGGACTCGATTTCGATAATATTTGCTTGTACTGGTAGAGCGAGAAAGCTTGCTTGTTCTTCTTTGTCTGATTCGGATTCATCTGATGACTCAGACCATGTTGCCTTTAACGCCTTCCTTTTTTGTTGCCTTTGGTTTGGATAATCTGGCTTGTAGTGCCCCTTTTGGTTACAGCCGTAGCAAGTAACTTCAGTCTTGACCTTCGTGTTTGTTTGAGTCATCTTTTTCTTTTTCTTGCACATCTTCCAGACCAGTTTCACGAGCTCGACGGTAATTTCATTGTTATCTTTTGAGTCTGTTTCTTCTTTAGACTCGGGTTCGGTTCTGTGCTTCGCTTTAGGTTCATGCGCTCTACTTGTACCTGTAATCAAAGTTATACCCTTCTCAGTCGATCAAGCGTTAACTTGTTCATGCAATTCAAATTCAGAAAATAATTGGTCTAGTTTAATTAAAGATAGATCCTTAGATACCTTGTAAGTATCTACCATTGATACCCATAAAGTAGTCCTCGAAAAAGCATTAAGTGAATACCTAATTATATCTCTATTTTCCACCTTTTGTCCTATTGTGTGGAGCCTATTGAGGAGGTCTTGAATGTGTGGATGCAATTGGCTCGCCGTTTCACCTTCCTGTAATTTTATATTATATAACTTGTTAACGATGAGATCCCTCTTACTTACCTTGGTGTCAGATGTTCCTTCATGTAATTCAATCAGCTTCTCCCATAGTTCTTTGGCGCTCGAGAAGAGCCAACACGGTTCAACTCCTCTTTCGTCAGTCCACATCGAAGGGTGCATGTCACCTTGGCGTTGGCTTCTACTTTCTTTATCAAAGTTGCATCCCAATTCTCATATGGTATTGGCTTTCCGACGCCGTTAGTTGGGAGTTCCAGACCGGTTTTGACAATCATCCATACCTCAAAGTGTGTTTGAAGGTACGACTCCATTCGACCCATCCAGTAGCTGAAGTCCTCTCCGGTGAAGAGTGGAGGTCGGCTTGTACTGTAGCCTTCTTGGAGAGTCATAAAATCTTGGGCACAACAAAATAGAGAAATTTATCCCAGGACTTGATCTTGTATTAGTAGTTCTGTTTAAAAAAAATAAACTATGATCTCGAGTGGTGTTGCACAAACTTTTAGGAAAACTTTGATTACGAAAAACTGGATCGAAAGGCGGCAAGAATACCTATTCTGATCGACTCCGAAAAACTAAAAATCACCACAAAAAATAGGATTGACTGGTGGTTGTACCAAATCAAAGCGACCCCGCTCTGATACCAATTGTTGGATCAAGATGCGCTAGAGGGGGTGAATAACGTCGTGGCTTTCACTTTTTGTTCGTTTCAAAAATCTCAAAATACGCAGTGGAATGAAAAGAAACACAAAGAACAAAGGCACCAAGATTTTTTACTTGGTTCAGAGCCTGTGGCGACTCCTACTCCAAGACCCGCACGTAAGAGTGCTTTCGATGGGCAATTACTAATCAATTCAGAATAGTACAGAGAATTACAATTCTTGTATAATAGCTTTTGAAATAAACAGAATACCGACAGCTCTTGTGAGAAATTCTTCTAGAAGGATAGTCGTCGGAGCTTTCGGACGTCGTGGAGGCATTTTCTGAGCAGCTCGAAGAAGCAGAAGTTGCTCGTTGAGTCGTTCTACAGCTTCTAGTCGAGGCTCCTTAAATAGGCCATTCTGGACGTCCGGAACCCCTTCGGGCACCTAGACCACGTGGCTCGGCCACTCCGCGTGCGCCACATCAGCTTCCCAATAGATTTTGGGTTCGGGGCGCTCGGACCAACTCCGGGCGCCCGGACCAACTGGAGGCGCCTGGATCAGTTCCGGGCACCCGGACCCCGGGTGCTCGGACTTGCTTTCTCCAACAACTTTATTTTCTACAAAACAAAGTTAGTTTAGGCATAAAACAATATAGAATATAAGAAATACGACAGCCTACGACTGTCCGATTCTGAGTTTGAGTTTCGTAGAAACTCCAGGTCGAACCGGCGCTTAATGTTCCCTCACCGAGGAATGCATCCTCACCTACTCTACCCAGGAGAGTATACCTGTTCTCAGTTGATCCTCCATACCAACTGAATTTTTGCTCGGCACTCGAGTCTTCCGGTCTTCATGTTGGGCGTCTACTCCATGACCTGTCCAGACTTCCACCTGATTCGCGACACCAAGACTTTCCACCTAGGGTTACCGCCCCCTAGGATTTTTTTCCCGAAACTTTGACCCGCCAAGAGTTTCCACCTAGGGTTACTACCCCCTAGGATCTAGGTTTACCACCCCTTAGGGTTTTCCTGCCTGCCTAACCACAGCTAGGACTTTTGCCTAAGATGCCTTAGGACTTTTCATGCAAAGCTCATTCAACATATCAGATAACACAACACCTTAACTTTGAACCCTTTGACATAATCAAAATATAGGTTCGATCGTTGATGTTTCCCGCACCAACAGGAAGAAGATTGGAAAAAGAGGAGTCTGGGCACCTGGAAGGAATATGGGTGGCCAAAGTCCAGGCGACCAGACTAGCTCGCCCGATAGGTGCCATGGCCACCTAGGCGGCTCGTGTGCCCAGAGTCGATCCAGGCGCTTGGACCCGAAAACTCATCCAGAAGCTGAGGTGGAGTGTGTCGACTGGCTGAGCCACATCGGCTGGCATGGTCCATGCGCCCAAAGGGGTTCCAAGCATCTGGAATGGTTCTATATAAGGGTTTTCGATCAGCAGCTTTAAAATATCAATAATTATGTCTTTCATATTCAAGTGTTGCTCTGAAAAGGCTCTGATGATACCGAAAGGCTGCTCCAAAGTTTGAGAAATGAGAGACTTCATTTTTCATTTCTGTTTATTGGTAACTTTGTTATTTTCAGTTCCTGTACTCAACTTTTGTAATACTTTTACAAACCAATAATGATTGTCCAGCGAAAGTATTCGATGAGTGTGGGCCTTGAAGTAGGAGGCGTCAAAGGCTCCGAACCAAGTTAAACTACTTGTGTTAGCGTGTGATTTTCTTTCTTCTTCCGCTGCGTAATTCGCTCTCGATTTTTGAAAAATGCTATTCACCCCCACCCCTCTATCGTATTTATGGTCCTACACCTTCAACCTCCTCCGATGCGCTTCCATAAGCAAATTTTATCCCCTATCTTTGATAATGATAAAATTTACAATCTTTAGTTGTTATCCTCTAGAAGGTGCCTTCAAAGCTCTTCAACGTGCCTCCAAAGCATGTGAGGCGCCTCCAACTACTGATTTGACATAGCAATCTTCCGGAAGCTATATATTTTGACTCTGAACTCGGAATCAAGTTCTATCAGTTGCCTTACGTGCGGAAATCTAAGGTCTATGTTTGTCTCTACAACATAGAGTTAGAAAAATATATGCATAAATAGTTTATATAGATTTATGAGTTAGATTCTGTCTTCCCGAGACCAGGATCTAGTGAGGGTTTCAATTTATGTTTCTAAAATGGACCTAAATTAGATCGACACCTATTGTCCCCTTAAACGAAACATATTCTCACTGAGTCACTCTCCTTCAGTGACTTACCTCCACTTACGAAATGTCAAGTTACCTCTTTAACGTCTAATCTGACCTACCAGGTCTTCCTGCCGGAATCACACATCTAGACTTCGCCCATCGGGAATCAAACATCCTGACTTCTTACTGAAATTGCACATCCAGACTTCAATCAATCGGGAATCTAACATCCTGACCTCCTGCTAGTATCCCACATCTGGACTTTGCCAATTGGAAATTGCACATCTTGACTGAACTTCCTGCCTGCTATCTGGTCCTCTTGACCCGTCAAGTTAATCAACCCCGCACACTCGGTAACAAGGTTAGATCAATAAAACATCTAACTTTAATCCATTTTATAGGACCCCTGTGACCAAACACTTTCGAAACTAAATCAAACATTTCTCAAACTTTTGAAATAATTCAAACACTTATATAAAAAGAAATAGTAAGCTAACTAATAAAAGAGGCACAAAATTTACTTGGTTAGTAATCAGAAGATTGTTAATCTAAGACTATGAAAAAGCTCACTAGAATTCTCCTTCAGACGGAATAGCCTCTTACAATGTTGACAACTCACAATCAAAGTAGTAGAACAGAAAAGTAATTTGTGTACAAGTGATTGTTTGAACTACTAAGGCTAGGGCTCTATTTATAACCTACTAGTCGAATCTGACCTTTTGCTAACGTGGCAGCTCTCAGTGCCTGGAAGGGCTCCAGACTCATAGGTGTAGATTGGTAACTTTGTTATTTTCAGTTCCTGTACTCAACTTTTGTAATACTTTTACAAACCAATAATGAATGTCCAACGAAAGTATTCGATGAGTGTGGGCCTTGAAGTAGGAGTCGTCGAAGGCTCCGAACCAAGTTAAACTACTTGTGTTAGCGTGTGATTTTCTTTCTTCTTCCGCTGCGTAATTCGCTCTCGATTTTTGAAAAATGCTATTCACCCCCACCCCTCTATCGTATTTATGGTCCTACACCTTCAACCTCCTCCGATGCGCTTCCATAAGCAAATTTTATCCCCTATCTTCGATAATGATAAAATTTACAATCTTTAGTTGTTATCCTCTAGAAGGTGCCTTCAAAGCTCTTCAAGGTGCCTCCAAAGAATGTGAGGTGCCTCCAACTACTGATTTGACATAACAATCTTCCAGAGGCTATATATTTTGACTCTGAACTCGAAATCAAGTTCTATCAGTTGCCTTACGTGCAGAATTCTAAGGTCTATGTTTGTCTCTACAACATAGAGTTAGAAAAATATATGCATAAACAGTTTATATAGATTTATGAGTTAGATTCTGTCTTCCCGAGACTAGGATCTAGTGAGGGTTTCAATTTATGTTTCTAAAATGGACCTAAATTAGATCGACACCTATTGTCCCCTTAAACGAAACATATTTTCACTGAGTCACTCTCCTCCAGTGACTTACCTCCACTTACGAAATGTCAAGTTACCTCTTTAACGTCTAATCTGACCTACCAGGTCTTCCTGCCGGAATCACACATCTGGACTTCGCCCATCGGGAATCAAACATCCTGACTTCTTACTGAAATCACACATCCAGACTTCAATCAATCGGGAATCTAACATCCTGACCTCCTGCTAGTATCCCACATCTGGACTTTGCCAATTGGAAATTGCACATCTTGACTGAACTTCCTGCCTGCTATCTGGTCCTCTTGACCCGTCAAGTTAATCAACCCCGCACACTCGGTAACAAGGTTAGATCAATAATACATCTAACTTTAATCCATTTTATAGGACCCCTGTGACCAAACACTTTTGAAACTAAATCAAACATTTCTCAAACTTTTGAAATAATTCAAACACTTATATAAAAAGAAATAGTAAGCTAACTAATAAAAGAGGCACAAAATTTACTTGGTTAGTAATCAGAAGATTGCTAATCCAAGACTATGAAAAAGCTCACTAGAATTCTCCTTCAGACGGAATGTAACGACCCACCTTCTACACTACTACTACTCTCTAAAGGTGGACGCTACTTAACTACTAACTCTACTTAACCGATGTGATTAAAAACCACATGGAAACCCTACCGAAAAATTTCGACAGAATCTCCCCTGTACCGGTGACCTTAAACTGATATACAAACACTGTATACATCAGCCACAAGCGGCTGGAACATATATTAGACAACCATGCAGTTTATATATATGAAAAAGAATCAAAATACTGAAAGAAATAACTCTATCAATGCATGATAAAAACACTCCAATAAAAATAGCATATACAAGTTCTAAATTCTTTTAACAATTCGACGGAAGCAATCTTAATAAATTTTTTAAGCTAAGTCCCAAGATCTCTCCATAGTCCTGGCATCACACACCGTCACAGCATCTTCTTGTCGCCTTCCTTCTTATACTTTTCTTTTTCCTTTATCTTTTATCTACAGTAGGAGGAATGCAGACTATAAGCAAAATGCTTAGTGAGCGCTATCTAACTCACAAAATCTCGATATGCATGTATATAAATAAAAACATGCTAAAACTGAATGCTAACATGTAAAGCTACTCATGCTCATAAATGGCAAAGAAATCAACTAACTGAAAAGCTAACATATAAAGCTAAACATGCTCATCAACTAGCAAATAAATAATATGTAAGAAACTGAACATGTAAAAGCTGCTAGCATAAAAGAAAGCTAAACTTGCTGATCTTTAAAACAAAGTGAAACTTACTTCATTTACTCTAAACTTATTCTTTTATTTCACTTGTTTAAAATTTATACTTTAATACTTGAAAATAATAATCAACTTCTCTTGGGCCCAGGCATAGTACCATCTTATGCGCGTTCCCTAATAGGTTGGGGTAGCGAGCCGCCAATCCTAAAAGAGCAGACCTTGGTCTACCAGGGCCAAGACCTTGGAATTGGACACCTGGATTTGTTTAACGACAACCTTGGAAGTCGAGTACTAGCCTCTTCTTAAAAGTAAAATACTTATTATCTTAATTACTTCTTCTTTAAATGCCTTGGCATTTTAATAGCATCTTGTGTGTCAAAATCCCTAAAGTCTTGACTTTGGGATTTACTTAAGGCCTTGGCCTTTTCTTTCTTTTCTTTTTCTTTCTTTTTACTTGTTAATGTCTCTAAAAGAATTTGATAGAACTCTTATTTTCCCACTAGAATACATGGTTGTTCATGCTTATTAAAATAGAAAATAAAAACCAAAGAAACTGCTCATGTGTATCTAGTAATAAAGAAAATTGATCATGCTCAACTCATAGCAATTAAAAACTGCACATGCTCAATAATAGCAAATGAAAACTAGAAAATCTGCATATAAGACTAATACAAATCTGCGCTGTGAATGTTACAAAATTCTACACTACACTGCTTAACAAGATTCTGTTCTACAATGCTTAGTCATTCTATTCATTCTGTAAACATTCCTACCTCGAGAGGAAACTATTGGGGCATATATGCACCTAAGAAAACTAGGTTGAATTCTATACCAAAATCATGCCTAATGAGCTAGAGAAAAATGGATATTGCTTCTACTTAAACTCGATGTTCACTAACTACTCAGCGAAATCCCTAGCAACCATTCTGCACAATAAATTGCAAAATAAAGGAATCAAGCTTGCTGAATTCTTGCAACAGAACACTTGGAACATGATACTAGCAACATCAACTACGGTTTCATTCCAACATCAACAGGATACTTGGAACAGGATACTTGAATCAAGCTTGCTGAATTCCTCCACTAAACCTGTTGGAAACTTGGAACCTATATAAAGCTTGTTTCGTTCCAAAATCGAATCCCATATCAAGCAACAGAATACTAATTCTTGCTACTACAGAATTTAAAAGAAAGGAAACCAAGAATGCATGCTACTAAACTTCAATTAAACAGAACCCTAATCAAAAAGGGAACAACATGGCAGCAACCAACACAAGCAACTTCACAGCATGCTTCAAAAATCAAAAGACACAAGCACAATCTTTACAGCATGATTCGAAATCAAGAAGAACAAGTCCGAAAACCCCTCCTACATGCTATAAGGCCTGAGGTAAACAACCACATGCTTAATCTATACCCTTCATCCTCCTTCATACTTGGAGGCTCACGGCAGAAGGCACAAAACCACTAATCTTTACCACATGCTTCAGAAATCAAACTCACGGCAATAGCATAAAACCAAAATCCTTAAATCACGGCGGCAAGGAAAACAAATCTCGGAGCTATCCTACTGCAGGTGAGTAGCAACTCACCTCGCTGCTCTTGGACTTACAACTGGAGAAGAGCAAATTCTAGGGTTTCGGGTGAAGCTTGAAGATCTCGACGGCTCCCTTGAGTTCCCGAGCTCCCTTCGCCACGGTGACCACGTACGGGTGAAGGCCGGCCGGAAGAATCCTTTCGTCGGCACCGGAGAGGAACCCTAGCGTCGTCGCCTCGGTGTGTTTTCCGCCCGAGCCGCCGCTGTCGCGCGAGAGAGGTGAGGAGAGAAAGAATTTCGGGAGAAAAAGATCCTTTTCCGAAAAATCACTTAAGTTTTTCCCTCTTATTATCTCTAGGGTTTCCATATAACTTTACTTTAAATATTTTTCTCTCCATACCTAGTTAACAGAACGAGCGTAGCTCAACTGGTCGGGCCAGGTTCGGTTGGGTCAGTCCGACCCGAGGTCGTAGGTTCGAATCTCGCCTTCAACGATTTTTTGTCAAAATTTCTTTCTTTTTATAAACATACTAAACGACCTCCAAAAATTACGTAAAAATACTCTAAAAATTTATAAAAATCTCTAGAATATTTTAAAAGCATTTCCAAATATTTTTATGAGCTTTTAGAACTCGAAATAGGGAAAATTGGGTCGTTACACGGAATAGCCTCTTACAACGTTGACAACTCACAATCAAAGTAGTAGAACAGAAAAGTAATTTGTGTACAAGTGATTGTTTGAACTACTAAGGCTAGGGCTCTATTTATAACCTACTAGTCGAATCTGACCTTTTGCTAACGTGGCAGCTCTCAGTGCCTGGAAGGGCTCCAGACTCCTAGGTGTAGATAAAACTTTATCCACGTCGCAACAATTCGCAATGGCTCATCTAGATAAAACTTATCTGGTTCGGGCGCTTGGAACAACTCCAGATGCCCATATCGTGTTGACCAGCCTTCGAACAAGGCGCGTCGAGGAGGCGGCTTGGGCTGGCCCCAGGGGGTCCGAACTATTCGAGCGTCCGGACTTGGTCTAGGCGCTCGGACAGTCAATAGCAGATTGATTGCCTGGATTCTCCTCCGTTCCAGCTCCGTTCGCTTGGATAATTTTGGCCATCTAGAATAGGCTTCACCCAAACTCATTTTTCGTCTTTCTCCTCGAGTAACCTTCCACTCCAGCTTCTCTTCCCGTGGAAATATTACACGCTTCCTTCTCATTCGCCAGTGTACTCTTCTACAGCACCTCGTCCCTCAGACGCACCGAGCCTGTCGACTCTCTCCCGTGCTGTCCTTCTCGCTAGCTACGTCTTTCGCTCGACTTCTTGTGCTTCTAAGTTCCTGCACACTTAGACACAAAGCATTAAACACATACAAGACCTAACTTAATTCGGTTGACCAAATCAAAATTACCTCGAGGTACCTACAATATTCCCCTTTTTATGTGCATCAACCCGAGTCATAGTTGAAGTAAAAACATAGAACTAAAAAAATGTAAATTAAAATTAGAATTTTGCTAACTTTAAAACTAAAAATATAACCTTCCCCTAGACTTAAGTACTTATCTTTCATTTTCCCCCTTTGATTACAACAAAATAAAGTCGGGGAAAAAATAAAGTTAGATAAAAAAAATTTGGAACTTGTTCTAAGGGTTAAGGAAACAGAATTCAAAGTAAAAAAAAAATTACAACGTATTTTTCTAAAAATAGGAATTTCCAAGATTTAATAATAACCCTTGCAAACTTAATTTAAAAATAAGTTTAATATTTCAAAAAAAAAATCTTAAAGTTCAACCGAAAAATATGAATATGTAAAGAAAATTTCACAAAAAGGTTTTCTAAGAATTTTAGCATAAACAATAAATTTTGTATAGAAATATAGTTTTTGTAAGATAAATTTCAAAAGTTTATTTTTATTCAAATAAATCTCCCAAATTTGTCTAAGTATTGAGAACAAAATTCAAAACTAATTAAAAAAAATAAATTTTTCGAAAATAAGTTTTTCATAATTTTTAGTTTTAAAAATAAAGTTTTTGGTAAATAATTCATAACAAATTTATTATTTATCAAAAATTTATAAAAAAAATATTTTCAAGCAAAAATTCAATGATTCTATCACTATAAAAAATTTTGATAAGAATTTCAAACAGAAAGATTGTACGAAAAATATTTTAAATATACATGATTATTTTTAAAATTGGATATTTAAAAATAGTTTTATTAGCCTAAAAATTAGGCAGATTTTTCTCTTTATTTAAAATATAACGATAATTCTTTAAAAAATTAGGTTTTTCAAAATACATAACCAAAAAAATTTGAATTTTATCTTATGATTTTTAATTAAAAATTCATTAAAAACAATTTTTAATAAAAAAATCTAAAAAATTTAATATTGTGAGATTTTTCATTCAAGCAACTGAAGAAAAAAATTTAGCAATAAATATTAACAGTAAGCATATGAACTTAACTTTGTAAGTAAAATTAATATTCCTAAATATAAGACATGCATAATCATTTATTTATACCAAGCAAGATTTTAGGATCCAAAATAAATTTTTACCTACAAGATTAAGAAGAAATTTCTTTAGAACATATTTTTATGATATCTTTCTAATTTAGCCCTTATGATATTTAAGATACCAATTTAGACTTCTATAATTTCTCTAGGTATTTTGATCAACATATGCAGAATTTCTAGATTTTTTAATTTGATCCTTTAATTTTTCATTTTTGTCCTTTAATTTATCATTAACTCCGCCCATGATGACCGGTCATGGCCGGTTCCAAGCCCGGATAAAGGAAGAGGGTTGCGTTAGGTTGCCAGCCAGCGTCAAACTATGGCAAATATTTCATGAATGAATCCATTAAACTATTTGTGTTAATGCTAGGTTGTTCCCCGGAAGGAACGCGTTGCAGGGTCCGACTGTAACATCTCAGCAAGGACCGCTACATCTCCAGAACTAGGGTGTAGTGATAAATATGCAAGAGTTCGCGTTACAGGGTCCGACTGTAACGTCTCAGCAAGGACCGCTACATCTCCATGAGAACTTGGGTGTAGTATTAAATAGGCAAGAGTTCTCACACCATAGGTTAGATAAATACAAATATGATAGGAAAACTAATAATCTAAGATTTGGAACATGGAACATAGGAACTCTCACTGGTAAATCAATGGAGGTAGTAGATATGATGATTAGGAGAAAAATTAATATTTTGTGTGTACAAGAGACAAAATGGGCAGGTGAGAAGGCAAAGATGATAGAGAACTCGGGTTTTAAGCTATGGTACACTGGAAAGAGTAAAACAAGAAATGGAGTGGGTATTATTGTAGATAGTTTGTTAAAGGATGAAGTTGTAGGATTAGTTAGAAAAGGGGATAGAATTATAGCCCTTAAGATAATAGTGGCGAAAGAAACTATGAACATAATTAGCGTATATGCACCACAAGTAGGATTAGATGAAGCTACCAAATTAAGGTTTTGGGAGGACTTAGATGAAATATTACAAAATATTTCACCAAATGAAAGGATTTTAATAAGAGGTGATCTAAATAGACATGTCGGAGTGAAAAATGAGGAATATGAGAGAGTACATGGGAGCTATGGGTTTGGAACGAGGAATGAGGAAGGGAAAACTATATTAGATTTTGCGATAGCATATGACCTTATATTAGCTAATACGTTTTTTAAGAAAAGAGAAGAACACTTGGTCACATTCAAAAGTGGGAATAATAAATCACAAATTGATTTTCTTATGGTTAGGAAGAAGGATAGAAAGATTTGTAAAGATTGCAAAGTCATCTCTGGAGAAAACTTAACTACCCAACATAGGGTAGTAGTGTTGGATATACGCCTTAAACATAGTATCAATAGAAAGAAAATATATACAATTCCTAGAATTAAGTGGTGGAAGTTAAAGGATGGGAAGCAATATATATTTAAGGAGAAGATAGAAGTACAAGCATTAGGTGAAATATATGATGACTCTAATACAACATGGGATAAGATGGTATCAAAGTTAAAAATAGTAGCTAAGAGTGTCCTCGGTGAGTCAAAGGGGCATGCACCGCTAAGTAAAGAATCTTGGTGGTGGAATGAGAAAGTACAAGAGAAAGTGAAGGAAAAACGAATAGCTTATAAGGAATTATATATTTGTAAGAATGAGGAAAACTTAAAAAAAATATACAATAGCCAAGAAAGAAGCTAAGAAAGTGGTGAGTGAAGCAAAAAATGAAACTTTTGAATGGTTATATCAAAAATTGGATACAAAAGAAGGGGAAAGAGACATTTATAGAATAGCTAAAGTGAGAGAAAGAAAAACAAGAGATCTTAGTCAAATAAAATGTATTAAAGATGAATGTAATAGGGTATTAGTAAGCGATGGTGAAATAAAAGAGCGGTGGAAGAGGTATTTTCATCAAGTTTTTAATGAAGGTTTAGGAGACCAACTTAACTTGGGTAATTTAATTAGGTCAAATGAGCATCGAAATTTTAATTTTTATCGTAGAATTCAAACTTCAGAAGTAAAACAAACTTTAAATGAGATGCACAATGGAAAAGCCATTGGACCAGATGATATTCCGATAGAGGTGTGGAAGTGCTTAGGGAAACAAGGTATTGAATGGCTTACAAAATTATTTAACATGATATTGAAAATGAAAAAAATGTCTGATCAATGGAGGATAAGTACTCTAGTTCCCTTATATAAGAATAAGGCAGACGTACAAAATTGTACAAACTATAGGGGTATTAAACTAATGAGTCATACTATGAAACTTTGGGAAAAAGTAATAGAAAAAAGATTAAGGAAGGAGACCACAGTGACAGAAAATCAATTTGGGTTTATGCCGGGAAGGTCGACAATAGAAGCTATACATCTTCTTAGACAATTAATTGAAAAATATCGGGAGCAAAAACAAGATCTACACATGGTGTGAGATCTCGAAAAATTTAAATAAATAGGGTTATTTCATAAATAGCCTTATAAAATTTTTTCGGAATTTTTAGAAATTTTCTGGGAATTTTTCGGAACTCGTACGGAGGGTTTTGAGGGGATCGTTCGGTAGGCGCGGAATAAGCCTATTTGGGATACTCATTTAAGTGAGGAAATGTTTAATATATATATCCATTTCCTTTATTTAATTCTTTTCCCAGCCCTAAAACGTCGATTCTCCTTCCCCGATCTTCCCTCTGCTCACGCGCTGTCTCTCCCTGTCGCGGACAGATCTGCGGCGATTGTCATCTTCGCCGGAGGAGCTCGTCGTCGGAGCCTCGCCAGAGGTCGAACAAGGAGGCGGATCCTCCTGATATCCTGTCATCAGGTCTGCCGCGAACCTTCTTTCCGATTCGGTTGGCTCTTCCTTCTCCGATCGGCGCGAGATCCATTTGATCGCCGGCGTGAAGAGTTAATTAGGGCTTCAAGGGTATGTATCCGAACCTTATTCTTCTATTTCTCGGAATTGTGCCCTAGCTTTGAGTTTCTTCCTCGATTCTGCTCTCTCTCTAATGGTCGGCAATCCTAGGTCCGATCTTGGATCCAATCTTCGTTCGTGTTGATTTGAGGATAGAAGAATCCTTGGTATGTTGTTTCACGGATCGGATTGGGCGACGTTTTCTGGAGACAACCGATTGAAGGTAAGGTGTCATCGGATTTCGATTGATTGAGTTCTGTTTTGTGTTGAATTGTGATTTCCTCATCTTGATCCGATATAGGGAGGGGAGGTTCTGTGAAGGTGGTCTTGGATTCCCTCTGTGTCGCTGCTGATTGAGGTCTCGGGTGAATTGGGAAAGAACTCCAGCAGAGGTTGCTGTGGGTTTTCTGATCCAGCAAGGTGAGGATCTGTTTTGGTTCTTGCTGTGGTGTCTTTGGCTTCGGCAGACACCTCATCCAGCCAGCTCAGTTTGGTTCGGCAGTCATCCATACCTCAGTGTACTTTGATACAGCACCTTGTTCAGCTAGGAATTGAGGTATGTGTAGGGATTTTGATACATGTGTAGTTTTGATTTAGGGTTAGGTTTGAAATGAATTTTGGTTGGAACATGTTATAGATTATGTGTTAGATGATTAGGTATGATCTTGATACCTATTGATAATTAATTATCATTAGGTTGTGTAGATTAATTAGGTTATATGGATTTAGGTTTGATTTGCTAATCTAGTGGTTGATTAGGGATTAGGAAACTATCCCTAGTTAACCGTTAGAAAGGTTGTGGGATATGGTTTAGGGTTTGTTCCTAAATTTCTATTTAAGATTTATTTAGCTATTTGTTAGTATTCTAGCTAAATAAAAGTAAATGTATTTACACAGGACTCTGATTCGAGACGAGCATCTCGATATTGGATTAGGACTGGATTGTACCTTCTATTCGAGGCGGGTACCCTTTGACTTATCTTTTGATACTGTCTTATGATATGTATAGTTTATATATAATTACTAGTGATAGATGGTAGATTTATTTCTTCCTTGGTCTTAGCTTAGTTGATACCTATCACATGCTTCTTCTGTTAGTTGCTTTACTTTAGAACTGGATGCTTTTATCTTTTGCTATGTTTATGTATGTTATGGAGATGGATAGATACATTTAGTGTTATTTTCCACTGGATCAATTGCTGTAGATACTTGTTATATGTTGTTGGATCTATGCTGCTTATATCATGGTTGTAGTGACATGTGTTTACCTTTTTGGCACGCACATATATGGAGGAGGATATGTTCAGGTATGACATACTGTAGCCGCACGCACCATATTGCATGATTGTATGCTGGGCGATTGACGACTCCATTATTGTTGAGCTCGTCGGCCGGCTACATGAGGGCCTGCACACAGCGTGACCACTGCATGGGTAGTGGCACAACACTCAGGGTGTGTATGGCAGGTTGCTCGGTGGTGCACCGCCGGGGTGCTCATGGGTAGCATGATACAGCGGGGTTGCAGCCGGGATCCCTCCCCGTCATCGCGTACCGGGAGATGAGAGCATTGCACTCCCTCACTATGTTTGAGGTAGGAGGATAGGTGTACTCCGACAGCATCCCGTCCACTCGGTCACTCTTCAGGGGCAGTGATGGCAGAGTGCATGGTGTCAGAGCTCTACCCACTCGGTCTCACCATTGCGTGTGAGATGGCTGACTGGTTGACAGGGGTGACCATGTCATATTGCATCATATGCACGGATTACATTCTTTATGATTGATGCATTTTGGTGATTGCATATGATTGACATGCATACAGAATACATGCTTTTGCCCTGACTATTTTTATCTCTGTATGTTGACAGTCAGTTGCCCAAGCCTCGCAGGTGAGTACAGTTTATCTCAGTTATGCATTTTCTTATTATTCTTGCTATAGACTGTACTTTATGCCTATTGCTGGTTATTACAGTTTATTTCAGCTATACATATCTGTTATACTGTTAGGAGACTGTACTGTAGGCTCTATGGTTTAGTGTACTGTACCATAGGATGTTACTGGTGGTTATATGTTGTTGTACATATCTATTGGATTACCTGCTGAGTTCTTTGAACTCACCCCGTTGTTACTATTTTTCAGGTTGAGGCCGTCGGGAGATATTCCAGTCGCTAGCCCCTTGGTCGCGAGGATTTCTAGGTATCGTTTTCTGTATTCGCTCTTATACGTATACTTGTGATGTGGGTTTGTATTGTGGACATTGTACATTCGGGTTTACTACTTTTGTTTTCCGCTGCGGATTTTCTCACTACTTCGTGGATTTTGTTTTCTTCGTTGTAGTGGAGTAGGATGTTTACATATATCTTTGAGGATTCTATATCGTTCTTTCTTTATATAACTGCGTGGATTGTTCATATTACATCTGTATGGAAATGCTGAATATAACTGCGTGGATTGTTTCTTATTTGTATTGTATTATTCCGGCCGGGTGTGGCCGAGGTATAGAGATATATGTATTCTGGATTCATATTGTCACCCGTACAGGGGAGATGCTGCCGAAATTTCTTCGGACAGGGACTACCTGGGGCGTGACACATGGTATTCATTGACTTAGAAAAAGCGTATGATAGAGTCCCAAGAGAAATTATATGGCGAATTTTAGAAAAGAGAGAATAAAGACTTCAGGCGGAGTAACTGAAGCATTTCCAATAAAGATAGGATTACATCAAGGATCAGCTCTAAGTCCCTATCTTTTTACACTAATTATAGATGAACTCACTGCGCACATTCAAGACACAGTACCGTGGTGCATGTTATTTGCAGATGATATTATTTTAGTAGATGAGACACGTGAAGGAGTAAATGCTAAGCTAGAATCTTAGAGGGAAACACTAGAAGGGAAAGGTTTTAAGCTTAGTAGATTAAAGACAGAATATATGGAATTTAAGTTTAGCAATATTAGAAGTAATGAAACAATTGTTAAGATAGGAGAGGACGAGTTGCTTGGAACTGAGTGATTTAAATATTTAGGATCATTTTTACAAAATGATGGAGGGATTGAGAGAGATGTCTTACATAGAATACAAGCAGGATGGGTGAAATGGAGGGGAGCGTCGAGTGTTTTATGTGACCGTAAAGTACCTCTTAAACTTAAAGGTAAGTTCTATAAAACCGCAGTTAGACCTGCTATGTTATATGGAGTTGAATGTTGGGCTATGACTCGAGCACACGAGCAAAAGATGAGAGTTGCAGAGATGAGTATGTTAAGGTGGATGTGTGGACATACAAAGATGGACAAAATAAGAAATGAGAGCATTAGAGAGAAAGTCAGAGTTGCATCTATTGAGGGAAAACTCCGAGAGACACGTTTAAGATGGTACGGACATGTACTTAGACGACCAATAAATGCTCCAGTTAGGCGATGTGAAACTATGATAAATATGCATATCAAACGAGGAAGAGGAAGACCAAAAAAAACTTGGTTAGCAACAATAAAACAAGATAAAATATATTTAAATATAGATGATGATATAATAGGAGATAGAGCTCAATGGCGTAAAAGGATTCATACAGCCGACCCCACCTAGTGGGAAAAGGCTTGGTTGTTGTTGTTGTGTTGTCCTTTAATTTATCATACATTTCTAAAGGACATGTATTTGCTAAAATTATTTTCAATTCTAAAATTTTCTTTTTCAAATTATTATTTTTATACTTAAGTTTATATAGTGATCTAGGCATAGATTTGATACCTATATGTAATTGGTCAGGAGGTAGTAAACAAACTTCACTTACCAGATCCGCTATGAAGTTTGTCCCTACCTCCTCGCTGCAACTTTCTTCTGAGGAGCCTCCCCATTTGTCTATGCTCTTCTCCTGGTGACTTGCCATTGGTGTAAGTCCAACGTACTCCTTCAGATCAGATTCTGATGGCGACTCATCCCAAGTCGCCTTCAGGGTTTTGTGCTTTGTTGTGCTTAGACCTTTCTTGTTGTCCTTCTTCTTTAGCTTTGGGCAGCCCTCTTTGATGTGCCCCTCTTCATTGTAGTTATAACATCTTATCTTCCTTGCTCTTCTTTTCTTCTCCTACAATTGATTAAATTTATTAGATCTAAAGAATTTCTTAAATTTTCTTGCCATATATGTTGATTTGTTAGCGTCGAGGGAAGTGTTGGCGTCTGATTCATCCTTCTTGGCTTTTAGGGTAATGTTGTTAGATTTTTCTATTTCCTGATTATTCACAATAAGACTTGTGAAGTTCAAAAGTTGAAAATAAATTTTCAAGAGTACTTGCCTCGAGGTCCTTAGAGATGTAGTAAGCATATACTAAGGCTTACCACTCTTGAGTTCTCGAAAAGGTGTTAAGTGCATACCTTAAAGAGTCACGATTTGTTGCCTTTTCTCCAAGGTTGTTGAGCTAGGTGATCATATCTTTGATCCTTGCATGAAGTTGGGCTATGTTTTCTCCCTTGTTCATCCGGAGGTTCGTCAGTTGGCTTCAAAGGATGCCCCGCTTTGCTATTTTGGCTTCCAAAGTACCTTCGTGAAGCTTCAAGAATTTTTTACAGAGATATTTGGCAGAGTTATAGCTTTCGATGCGGCTGACCTCCTAGGGCAGAAGAACACTAAACAGATGGAACTCTACTTTTCCATTAGCCACGAAGTCGGCTTGTTCCTTTTTAGTCCACGTGCACTCTTCTTTCTCAGCTCCGTGATGATTTAAAGGTGTTACAAAATCATATTTTATAATTTATAAAATTTCAAAATTGGTCTTGAAGAATACCTTCATACATTTTTTTCCATGTTACGAAGTCTCTTAAATTTTGGCAGGTAGATGTTGGATCTGACCATTTCTTTTGCTTCGGATGGCGGTCAGTCCTTCTGAAGCAAACTTTGCTCTGATACCACTTATAGGATCCGTGTGGCCAACAAGAGGGGGTAAATTGCCCCAAAAAACAAAATCAAATCTTTCTTGAACTTTTTAAATAATTCAAACACTTGTATAAAAAGAAATAGTAAACTAAATAATAAAAGAGACACAGAATTTACTTGATTTACAATCAGAAGATTGCTAATTCAAGACTATAAAAAAGCTCACTAGAATTCTCTTTCGGGTGGAGTAGCATCTTACAACGTCGACAACTCACAATTAAAGTAGTAGAATAGAAAAGTAATTAGTGTACAAGTGATCGTTTGAACTACAAAGACTAGGGTTCTATTTATAGTCTGCTGGTCGAATCTAACTGTAATGTGGCAACTCCAGGTGCCTGGGTGTGGATAAAACTTTATCCATGTCATAACGACTCATTTAGATAAAACTTATCTGGTCCGAGCGCCTGAAATAGCTCCGGGCGCCTAGATTGTGTTGGTCAGCGTCAAGGAGGCGCCCTAGGCTTCCCCCAGGGGGTCCAAGCGTCCAAATAGTCAACAGCAGGTTGATTGTCGGATTCTCCTCCATTCCGACTTCGTTCGCTTGGGTGATTTCTACCATCCAGAATAGGGCTCCAAATCCATTTTTCGGCCCTCTCCTCGAGTAACCTTTCGCTCCAGCTTCTTGTCCCTCAGAAATGTCGTGTGCTTCCTTTTTATCTGCCAGCATACTCTTCCGTAGCACCTAGTCCCTCAAACGCACTAATCCTGTCGACTCTCTCCCGTGTCATCCTTCTCGCTAGCTGCGTCTTTCGCTCGACTTCTTGTGCTCCTAAGTTTCTACACACTTAGACACAAGTCATCAAACACACACAGGACCTAACTTAATTCGGTTGACCACATGAAAACTACCTCGTAGTACCTACACAGTTGTCATTCATCAAAACTTAAGTTTGATCATTGGTGTCAAATGCATCAACAATGGCTTGCATAGAATACAAGTGGGATGGTTGAATAGAGAAGGGTGTATGTGATTGTAAAGTACATATAAAACTTAAAGGGAAGTTCTACAAAATAACGGTTCAACTTGCTATGTTATATGACGTTGAATGTTAGGCTATGATTTGAATACATGAGTAGAAGATAGAGTTGCAGAGATGAGGATGTTATGGTGGATGTGTGGACATACAAGAATAGACGAAATAAAAAATGAGAGTATTAGAGAAAAAGTCATTAAGATGGTACAAACATGTCCTTAAACATCTAATAAATACTTTGGTTAAGAAAACAAATACGCATATCAAATGAGGAAGAGAAAAATAAAAAAAACTTGGTTAGTAATAATAAAATTAGATAAAATTTATTTAAGTATAAATGATGATATAATAGAGGATAGAGCCCGATATCATAGAAAGATTCATATAACCGACCACACCTAGTGGGATAAGACTTGGTTGTTATTGTTGTTGTATCATACTAGAACAACTTTACCTGAGGATAGAAAGACATTAAATAATTTAGACAAGAACCCTAAGCAATTTAAATATCACCCTAAGCAATTTAAACATATGCCTAGAAAAAGACATGATCAAATCAATCATGAAAAATCAAAATTTGAGAATTTAATGATTAAAAATAAAGTCTTGAGATCAAGACTTAATAAACTAGAGATGACTCTTAGTAAGATGGAAAATATATTTAAAGGGTCAAAGAAATAAGATTTAAGCTTAGATAGGCAAGAATTATCTAAGGACAAGATGGGTTTGGGATAAAACCTAAGTCCAAGGAAAGTGTATCCTCATACCATAAAGTTTCATATAGCTATGCAACTAACCCTAAGTATAGGAGTCAAGTCAAGGTTACAAGAGAAGTTATCCCTAAAGTTGGTCTTGAGAAAATTAGTATAACTAAGGCTTAAAAGAAGCCTAGGAAAGTCATGAGAAAAATATCTAGGGAAGTTATCTCTAGTGAGTATCTAGTGCACCTAAGGAGCTTCAATATGTATTGGGTTCCTAAGAGTGTGATATCTTCACACTAGATGGGTATATGATGTGTCAACCTTAATTAGAAGGATAGTTAACCCAACTATAATAAAGTTGGCATTTAGGGCATTGTGAGGTATAATGATTCTTTAATAATGAAATTTCAAATTTAATTTTGAGAATTTTATTGGGTGCCAATAAGAATTGAAGTCTTAAGATTGATTAAAATTAACATCATAGGATAGAATCATGAAGTATGCTAAGTGAAAAAAAAATAAGGATGAAAGTCTTTAAGTAATGTTAAATGAGGTTATAAACATCATTAGAGGTGATTAAGAAAAGGCAATGCAAAAGTTGAAAAAAAAAAATTACAAATCTTTTAGTAGAACTAACTAATTTACATGCTAGAAAAATCACAAATACTAGATTTTTATTTCCCAAACAACCCTATTCAGTAACAATTTTTATTGGTGGACTCGTGTAATTTAAAATATTTTGTAAGAATATTGTTAGTACCGATATGAGTTAGGAGGGTAAATATCAAGTAAATTCTAGAGTTGTGCATTTGGCGTCAGTATTGATTCAAGGTTCCATTACACATTCAAATGACGAGCATAGGATCAAAACGAGTAATGATTGGAGCTATTCAACTCCCTAACCCGTCCCTCTATTTCACACAAGTCCTATCATTAATGCCCTTTTAAAATTGCTATTAAATTCAGCAAAGGGGAAGGCCCAAAGGATACCATTACAAATAGGTTAACATGGGGCAAATTTCATCCTTGTTTAGATCATCGTATCAAAGAAATATATAGTGGTAAGAGTTAAAATTAAAGACGAGAATAAGAACAGTTAGAAAAAATAAGGGTTAAAGGGTCTCTAAGTAATGTTAAATGAGGTAATAAACATCATTAGAGATGATGAAAAAAAAGGCAATGCAAAAGTTGAAAAAAAAAATTACAAATCTTTTAGTGGAGCTAACTAATTGACTTGTTAGAAAAAATCACAAATACTAGATTTTTATTTCTCAAATAATCCTATTCTTTATCAATGGTGAACTCATAAATTTTATATTTTCAAATGAGGAAGCGAGAAGAGATATCTAACAATAGTTTAAGTAACAATTTTAATTGGTGGGCTCAAGTAACTTTAAATATTTTGTAAGAATATTGTTAGTACCAGTATGAGTTAGGGGGTGAATAGCTCACTTCACTTATTTAAATTTAATTGGCAGCAAAAATTTGAAGTAAAACACAATGCTAACACCTTGGATTTACTTGATATTCACCTTCTTGAGATGACTAATCTAAGGATACACTCCTCACTCACAACTCCACTATACAACCTCCAAAACTTTTTGGAGGCGGAGAAGCTCCATATAAACTTTTCTTACAAGAACACAATAAGAAATGCAAATAAGATTATAAAAGAAATTGGAAATGATTTTACAACAATGAACCTTGCTTTACTTGCTCTTTTGTTGTTTTGGATTATCTCTTGGTAGTAGGAAATACAACAACATTTGTCTCCCAAACCCTCAAGAACTGGCGTGTCAAAAACATCATGAAATTCCCTTTTTTAGGGTTTTTGTTGGGCTGGAAAATGCCTCCCAATTGATTAGCCTTTTTTCTAATCGATTGTCATGCCAGATCAACCGTTCAAAACTTGTAGAACGACTCTTTTTTGCCCGTCTAATCGATTGTGAGCTATACTAACCGATTACTAACTTCTAATTGATTCCAAAGCTTTCTGTTCTTCGTGAAAACACTCCAATCATTTGCGATTGACCTAAGCCTGATCCATTGACCAATTGATTTCGGCCCTTACTATGCTATCGTGAAAACACTCCAATCAATTGCATCGATCGGTTAACCTATACTCAATCGATTGGCCAATTGATTCCGGCCCTTATTGTGTTCTTGCAAAAAAAGCTCCCAGTCAATTAGCCTAATCAATTGCCCTTGGGATAATTGATTGAGTTAATCATTTACCCAACCTTAATGTCATCCATGATTCGTTAGGACTTCATGTTGCCTAGCATCCAGTCAACCTTACCTACCAGGGATTCTTCACTAAGTGTTTGGTTCTCCTTGATCCACTTAGACTTTTCCTTCCCAACTTTCCATTAGACTTCTGATAACCAAGTGTTCTGTCAACCTTTGACCCACTTGGACTTTCTCACCAAGTATCTAGTTCTCTTTGACCTATTTGGATTTTTCTCTTGCTAATCTTCTTGTTAGACTTCCCTTGTCTAATCTTCAGTCAGAGCTAGTCACTCGGTAGACTTCTCACCCTTATCTAACCTCTAGTTAAGACTTTCCTTTCTAACCTCCAGTTAGGACTAGTCACTTGGTATACTTCTCACGCTTGTCTAACCTCTAGTTAGAACTTTCCTTTACCTAATCTCAGTTAGGACTTTCAATTGTCTAACCTCCGATTAGAATTTTCCTTTGCCTAACCTCAGTTAGGACTTTCCATTGTCTAACCTCCAGTTAGGACTTTCTATTGTCTAACTTCCAATTAAGACTTCATAATCAAATATCAGTCCTCCCTTGACCTATTTAACTTCTCTTTCATATATTATCAAACATCAACACTTAAGTTCAAGTCAATCTAAGAATAGTCAAATTAGTTAAGCTTGATCCGAGAATGATTGTTTCGATAAATATATCTTCAATCTTGATTTAGAAAGGTATCTAAGAACACATGCATTTTGATATAATAAACATATCCAACTAAGCACACAAAATTTTCATTAATATTTTTTTATCTCAAAAAATGCAATAGTACTAATCTAGGGTGTTTAGAGTAATAGTCATAAGGCATGCATTTATATATAGATGGTAGTTATTTATGTAAAAATGAATAATTATTTTTAGATGTTTAAATCTTTTACTACTAGTCATGTTTTTTTATACTTGTCTTTTTCTTATATCGCTCATTTTTATGATATGCATTAAAAAAAAATATTTGACTATTATTTTGTAGTCAACTATTTCATTAGGTTGAAACTCACAAAAGTTTTTTAGTTGACTAACCAATCGATTTCACTCCAATTGACTGATACTTATATTCAATCGACTGGGATATCGTCTCAATCCGCTTTAAGTTTATGTAAGAACTTGCTTTCTAATTCCTTATGCCCCCAAGGTACAAACCCTTCTTGTTAAGTTTATCTTGTTGACAAGAGGTTTTCCAAACTCGGAGACTTTCTCTATGCTAAGAGGTTCTTCACCTCAAGACTTTATTGACATGTCTACAATTCAATCCTCTTCGACTCATTGCGACTTCTCTTATGCCAAGTGTTTATTTATACTTTTTCATGCTAAGTCCCTACTTGGACTTCCATTGTGCCAAGAGTCTTCCTAAATTTTTATTGTTACATCAACAACTTATATTATGTTTTTCTATACATACACACTTAACATATATATGAGATATCATATTGTTGTCCCCTTGGGATGAACTATTGGCTAGCGTGTGTATGATAGTGTTATCATCATGAGATCTGAAGATCAAATCTCGACTAATAGTCGGATGTCTATTCTTGTCATGTGTTATTTAACTCTATAAGATTAGTAAATATTTGTAATATATATATATATATATATATATATATATATATAGATATATATATATATATATATATATATATATATATATATATATATATATCCCGGAATAGGGATTAAATAAAAATCTCATCTATTAATTAATTGTACATATTAGCATTTAGTTAAGAATTCTGTGTAAAATAAATAGATCTTGAATTACAATATTTGACTATTATAATCCATAGAAAATGAGGATTTTAAATGTGAGATATAAAATATCTCTCTCCATAGTACCTATGCTAAGTACTCTATGATTTAGGTCTGTATTTACAGAAGCTTTGTCATTTCCATTTTTTTATTCTAATTATTGATTATGTAAAGAAATGAATAAAATCATAGATACAATTCTTACGTAACTCAAATTTCGAATTTCTTTTTTTTTTCAGTTCTTTCATTTAAGTTCCTTAGTTTTAGGATAGGAAGATAAATCCTTCTAGCTTCTTTCTCGCGGAACCCTCTCTATACTAGATTCACATTTAAATTTTAGGTCTTCCAAATTCGATCTTCGATTTATCACATTTTTATTGAGGTTTCATACACTACGTGCTGAACTTTTATGTTTACAAGCCAAAGTTCTAGCCCATGAAAATCGAAGTATATACTTCATTCAATACAAATTCTATTTTTTTGAGAATCCATTGTGATAGTGAGAATACTTTCTATATATCCGACCAAATTTATTAATAATATCATAATCCGTTAAATCGGTCCAAATTGATTTACTAATAGGATATCCAGATACAAAACAAAATTGAGTGTTAGACAATGATCGAATAAGAGGCTAAGATACATTGTATGTATAATTATCTTTTAACTGATTTTTCTATTCATTCATTCCATGCTTTTTTATTTTTTTTATATTTATATCTTTATTTGGAGTTAAATATTCCTCAGATTATAGAATAATATTTTATCTTGTCCTTAATATAAAGATGGAAATTTAAACGGATCATTGTTAAGTAATTGAATTTATGATATTTTGTAAAATACATATATTTGGACAAGGAAGAAAAATCATAATAAATAATTTTATAATAAATTAAGTGTGTAATTTAAAAAATACAAAATGACTAGCTCCACATCCACGATTTGTGAGCGAAAGAAAGCCACTAAAAACAAAGGGAAAAAAATAGGAGGAAAATATTCATTAGAATTTACGAGCAGATTTATTATTTCAAAATGTTAAGGTAAGAAAAATGTATTTTGATCGGTTCATTCATTTATTAAAACAGTTTGAAAAAGGTCTGTAAATAAAAATAAAAAAAATAATAATTTTCTGTGGAGGTGCAGTTTTAGTTGAAATTGTTGTGCGGATACCTGGGTGGCTGGGCCCCACCTTTGGATTTTGCGTTGGAAAATTTTCAGACTTTTGAAGTGAAGTGTGCCCGTCCGATCCCAATCCACAGAAAAGTTCCTCTCACTTGTCACTTTTCTCATCCTTAATTCGACGTCCACGCCTTTTTTTTCTAATTAAAATGTATTATTATTTATTCAGATTTCATAAATAAACTGAATGTTTATAAATAAATTTAATATTTAATTGGATATACAATTTAATTATTGATTTTTTAATTTAATTATGCATTTTAAATATAGTAATCTCAATTTTTAGGTTCTTATATATTAAAAATAACAAAAAGTACCAGTTTGATATATTAAATTAATATTTATCATATCCAGAATTTTAAATTTGGAAAGTCCTAGTAAATGATGAAAATAATTATTATATGTCGTATATAATTTTTAATAATAAAAATATAATAATTTAAAAAATAAATAGAATATTACAAGTTAAAAATTTTGTAAAAGATATATTCAATTAAGTATCAAATATTGTAAGATACAAAAATTTTATAATAAGTGTTATTGGAGAAATAATTGTATAAAATTTTTTGAGAAATTTTAGAAATTCTCTGGGATTTAAACGGAGTCCGTATGACACGTTTGAGGAGGTGAATCTATTGGGCCAGGAGAAAACCTATTTGGGATACCCCAATTAAATTGGGAGTTGATTGGATTATTTAACCTATGTATATATTATTATAACCTAAGTATTCTCTTTATTTTCCCCTTATCTTCGTCGATCCCCTTTCTCCTCCTGATCTCCTCCCCTAAGCCACCTTCGTCGACTTCATCACCATCACTAGACATCGATCGTCGCCTCCTTGACGCTGGTGCTCGAGAGCCCTCCGAGTACCGCCTCTCGGAGCAATGTCGTTGTCTTCTCCGTGCGAAGACCACTCGGCGAAGTTGTGGATCTATCGTCGACACCTCATTTGTTGTTCGATTGCGCCGGATCTTTGCTTGGCGCCATGGATTTTCCATCGCGTCGGTGTCGTGCGCCCACCATCAGCTGAGCCTTCTCATCTGCCAATCACAGCAAGCACCAAGCACCCGAGCTCCCTATTCGGTCGTACCCTAGCCTATCGTGCTCTAGCTGCGCTGCTCCAGTCGCCACTGTGCGTCTTCATTGCCATCGCTATCTCCTCCAGCGTGCACAATCGGCAGCCATGGGCAGCCACTGCCAACGTTGATCCCTTCTCCCAACGAGCAGTCACCGCAGGCATGGGGTTTTGTCATGCCTATTGAGACGTCGTTGTTGAGTGTTGTCCCTCTCTTCACGGTGTGATCCCAGCACTCATCCGTAGCTACTATAGTCATCATCTCCAGCACTCAGTCACTGTAAGAGGCTTTCCTGCTGCCAGAGGTCACACTCAAAGTAGCCAACTACCTCTAGTAGATAATTTGATTTGTTTAGTTGGATGCTTAGTTAAAGGTAAAACAGTGATATGGTTGATGCTGATTTTGGGGCATTGGATTGGTTGGACAGCGACTTCACTTGGTCTCGACCATCGTTACCGATAGGAGGGTGTTTCGATTGCGAGGCAACAGTTGTGTGCACTGGAATTGGGTGAGTATGTGAGATGATTATGCTAATTCAATTAGGGTTTTCTCACCCTAATTGGTATTGAGTTTGGTTATTCGAATTATAGTGGATTGGATTGATTGCATTCTATGTTGCAGAGTTTTGATTCGATTTAAAGCGGACTATTGGACTTGAAGATATTCAACATGACTTACATTTAAGGCATGTACTTTTTTCTTGGTCTCTATAGTTCTTTGAACTTAGTGCATGGATTATTTGATGGATTAGGTTGCTTTACCTTGACTCCACTTGTATTTTATCTGCACTTGATACTTATATGCTTGAACTTTGAGATGTTATTTTTATTGTCTATACAGTCTCACCATTTGATATTCCTACTCTGTAGGATACACACATGTATGGTGTCTACTGTAGGAGTCATCATGCTGATTATGTTTATGTTAGTGTGCAGACGAGTATATATAGGTGTTGTTACCTATTGTACATCTTGTTGGTAGTCACATCACTACAAAAAAATAGGTGTTTTTGAATCGGTCTTTTTGAAGCATTTGAATAACCACATCAAATGAGTAAATATTTAGAAGCGGTTACGTACTTTCCATTGCAATAGATCTTCCGTAGAAGCGGTTATGATATGTCACTTCTATTTAGCACATTTAAATGTGATTTTACATTCTGTTTCTAAAAGAATTCTTTTGAAGCAGTTGAAACCGCTCCTAAAAGTAATAGGTTTTATTTTAAGCAAATATAAATAAAAGAGTTCACGCTCATTTAGACATTAACAACTCTTCTATTTCATTGTTTCAATCGGCCGACCACCAAGTCCACTGTAAGAAAAAATTGTTTTTCTAATTTTTAGATAATTTCTTAAGTTATTTTTTAATCAATTATTTTATTTCAAAAAACTTGAGATGATCGGTTTCCCTTCATCTACCGATTTTTTAGATTTTATTGTGTTTCATTGTTAGATTAATTGGGAGTGAGGTTGATAGATATCTTTAGAGTTTTGGCTCGTATTGTAATTGTTGATGTTTTAGATTATTAAATTTTTTATATAAATGATTTTTGTACATGTTCAAAACAAATATAAACATTTGTATCTAATATGTTTGTTTAAATGACTAAAAGAAGTGTTTGAAATTTTTATTTCTTCACATACCTATGTTGTACCGTTTTAGTGTTTTAGGACTATACAATAGTCAAATTGGTTGTGAATGATTTATATTACACTTTAAATTGTGGATGTGTATGAAACTTGAATGAGTTGATAGACTCATGCTTAATCGTGTAAACATCTTCCAAAGTGATTGTATACTAGAGTGAGTTCGAATGCTTAAATAAAGGTGTACATGCTTTATATTAAGGTAGTGTCCTCTGTTCTAAACAATTGCTAATTAAAATAATTATGTATAAATCATGGTGTTTGGATATTGTAAATGATAATAATGTACAACAAACTACAAAGATATGATAGAATATTTAAGTAGATATAAGAAATAGAGCAACTGTACAAGATATATGGTGATTGAAATTATGAATAAGGCATCCATAATATTTATGTTTTTCATTTAATTGATATTTTGTTTGTTAACATTATTTGGATGAGGCTGTGCAAATTCGCCTACAAGACATGCCTGAGAGAATACAAGCAATAGAAGTGCATGAGGATGCATTTCGGTTATATTTTCTTTAAAATTTGATATCATTTTTGTTAAGGCTATTACAAAATGTATATCTATTAATTGTAAATTTTATGTAGTGATGTATTTGAAACTGAGCATTCTGGTCGAGTTCGATGTCTAGGAGCAGGAGCACTGCCTAGCCAAGTCTTCCCTGAACAATGTAAATGTAGCTCATTCTACAATAGGCAAAAGTATCACTCCCCTACGGATATGATAGATAAATTCAAAGCAATGCAAGAACAAATGAACAAAGATATAGGCATGCGTGAATCACAGTTGCGAGCAGAAATGGAGGCACAAAAAGCACAATTTCAAATAGAAATGGAGCAAATGAGACAAATGCAAGATCAGTTGAAAGTTTTACACGTGTTATACAGAGTATGATACATGAAAATGTTGGAGGGTCTAATGGACCTGAATTGCTACCAACTCAGGTATTTACATATTATATAATATCAAATTAACAAGTTGGTTACTTGTTCAAATCTATGATTTTAATTTTGATTTATTTTTACATATGGCAATTGTAATGGCAAACATCATTCAGAAGCACATGCATGTCACATCAAATCCAAAAGAAAATGATACCTCCCTAGAAGATTCATCTTATAATTAGATATTGAAGGAAAAATATATTTTAGTTTATGTCTTCATTTGTAATCATTAGTATACTTTTGTTTTTAGAATTTCATGTTTCTTGAAACTTAGATACTCATTTGTGGATTGTTGGATTTTGTTTGGTTTATATCCCAGTAAATGGCAATTCATTTTTGTTATATTTTTGTTATTTTTCAGTTATTTCTCTTAGATGTACCATGTTTTTTCCATTGTGGAGTTGCTTGTGCAGTAGGAACGGAATAGAAAAATCTAAAAATGTTTTTTTAAATGACTTCTGAAGCGGTTAACAACCACTCTTATAAGGGAAAATATATTGCAGGGCCCATGGTTGTACAATCGGTTTAGAACAACTTCAGAAGTTTGTATAAGCGTCCTGAATAACCGCGCCTATATATTAATTTGAAACGTTAGTTAACCGCCTCAAGAACAAAGCAACCACAGCGCTAGAAAACCGAATGTGATGCATGTTTATAGGTCCGGTTATCAACCACTTCCAAAGACTAGAAACACCAGCGGTTAAACAACCGCTTCTGTGACTACTTGTTGGACCTGTTTTATAACTGCTTTGAATAATGTTTTTAGGAGCGGTTATTCTTGTTTCACCACCGGTTGTTGTTGTGGTACAATAAACGCTAGGAGCAGACGAAATTGAGCCAGTAATGGAACCGCTTCAAATATATTTGAAGCGGTTAGAATACGCTTCGGAAGGTCCTAAAAATCGATTTTAAAGCCCTTGTTTTTTTTATAGTGCATGTTGGATCTTTTCATGCATACAGATATATATGGTTAATGGATCTTGTTTCTGGATATTTATGTGTAATTTGTGCATACATGTTGGGTGAAATCTATTAGGAGTATCTTGTCAATTATATCTATTTTGTGTGTGCACACATGCCCAATATGTTGTATTAGATGTGTTATGTTGATTATACTCAAGATGTATGTGTATACATGTGGGGTGAGCATTATTAAAGATGTCATGTTAATTATACTTATATTGAGAGTCAACATATGTTTGGTATGTATTATTGGAGATATCTTGTTGATTATATCTATGTTATGTGTGCATATGAGTCTGGTGTGTATTATTGGAAGTATCTTGTCGATTATACCTATCTTGTTATATGCACATGTGTCCAACATGTTTAGTTGGAGGTATCATATTGATTATACTTATGCGGTGTGTACACAGATGTTAGGTGTGTTCTATTAGAGGTATCATGTTGATTATACCTGTGTAGTGTGTGCAAACGTGTTTGGTGTGTACTATTGGAGGATCATGTCGATCATACCTATGTTGTGTATATTCACGTGCCAGTTGTGTGTGCACATGTGCTTGTTGTATTATTGGTAGTATCATGATAATCCTATCTACGTTGAGTGTCTACATTGTGTCGTTGGTTGTATATCATGTCAATTAAGTCTCCTACGAGTGGATGACTGACTATGATGTTGAGAGAGTTGACAGTAACCTATCAACTAAGTCTCCTAGTGAGAAACCCACTATGATGTTGAGAGAGTTGACAATGATTGTGATATGTATACCCTGTTAATTAAGTCTCCTACGAGTATGTGACTGATTATGATGTTGAGAGAGTTGACAGTGACCTGTCAACTAACTCTCCTACTAGTGAGAGACTCACTATGATGTTGAGAGAGTTGACAATGGTTTTGATATGTTTGCTGGGTTGTTATATCCTTGGTTGCCCATAGTGATCTGTGGTAGAGTGATCTCTCGCATCTCGTAGATAGATAGCTACCTCCTGTCTGCCCACAGTGATTTGTGGTAGAGTGATCTCATGCAGACAAGGACCCTGACATCTTCGGACTGCCCACAGTGATATGTGGTGGAGTGATCTTGTGCAGTCCCTAGCTAAATATCTAGATATCTTGGTCACTTGTGGTTTGTGGTGGAGCGTTGTTCCCACATATTACAGACACATGCGATGGATTGCTAGTGGTGGAGAGTTGCTCTCACATATGTTGTATTGCTTGTGGTGGAGCGTTGCTCCCACATATGTTGTATTGCTTGTGGTGGAGCGCTGCTCCCACATACGATGGATTATTAGTGGTGGAGCGTTGCTCCCACATATGTTGTATTCTTATAATGGAGCGTGGTTCTCACATTGGATGATCTATTGCTGTTTTTATCATACATGGTTATAACGCCATATACATTATCCAGTTGTTATGAGCTGGTATATTGCTGATCCATAGTATTTACTGTTAGGATCTTCGGATGGCTAGAGAGGGGGGGTGTGAATAGCCTCCTCTAAATGCTTAAGGAATTTCTTCCTACAAATCGTTTGCGCAGCGGAAATATGCAAACAAAAATGTAATACACGAAAAAGAAAGACAAGCACCACTAACACCAGTATGTACGAGGTTTGGGGATAACTTGCCCCTACTCCTCGGCGTGTCCGTAAGGTGGACGATTCCTTGATCTTTCGGTAAATCACACCCCGGATAGATTCCGGCTAAAGATTTCCTCCTTCTCGGTGGAGTAACCTCTCCACAAAGTCTTCAGAGATATGTAAATGAAGCACAAGACTTACAGCAATCAGTGGCTAGAAAGAATGAAGAATACGCTCACAGCCACACGAAGACGACAGCAGAGCGCAAGAAGGAAAACAATAGCTTCTCAGCCAAGAGCTCGAAAAAACCTTTTCACTTGCTTGATCGATTCCTATTCTTCTATTATCTTCCTTCTTCTTATGCCTCTGTTTTTCCACTGCGTTCAACCTGTACAGAATCACTGTCAACCTGCACCGAATCGCTGCTGCAAGCTAAGGCGTCGCCAATCACTCTTCCTCCTCATCTGATTCTCTGAACTCACACCAATAGAACCCATGTTCTTCACAGGTGTCTCTGAGCTCGAACCAATAAGCAAGAGTCAAGTTGACTGTCAACTGATCGCAGCCAGATCGCAACCAGTGAACGTTGATGCTCCAATTGCACCATTTGCAGCGAAGCACAGTAGAAAGAAACCTTTGTTTTATTCTCCTGATGGAGTTTAATTTGAATTTAAGCATTGGCATGATACCTGCAACCTGCAAATTAAAAAGCTCACGGCATATGGTTAAATCAGACGAATCAAAAGTTACAGAGAAACAGCAGAAACTACAGACATTATCGTGGATCGATCAGCAGACCGATCCACAACCTTTCTGACCGATCAGGCCATAGCCTGATCGGTCCAGGAAGGCTCTGATCAGTCTGTGGACCGATCAGGCTATAGGTGGATCGGTCCACAGACCGATCCCCTATCCTTTCTCCCGAAATCCGTTGCCTCCTGATCGGTCTAGTGACCGATCAGTAATTCTCACAGAGAGTTACTGATCGGTCTGGTGACCGATCAATAATTCTCACAGAGAGTTACTGATTTGTTACTGATCGGTCTGGTGACCGATCAGATAACCATAGTATCACTGGATCGGTCAACAGACCGATCCAATGCCTATGTAGGTTTAGAGCTTCCCAGCCTTAAACCCTAAAGCCTTCTTGGTCTAGAGAACGAGCTACCGAGCCCTCTCTGACCTAGTCCGGAGAACGAGCTACCGAGCCCTCTCCGACTTCCACGTCCAGTCCAGAGAACGAGCTACCGAGCCCTCTCTGACCTAGTCCGGAGAACGAGCTGCCGAGCCCTCTCTGACTCCGTCCGGTCCAAAGAACGAGCTACCGAGCCCTCTCTGACCTAGTCCAACCAAGCCCTCTCCGACTCCGTCCGGTCCAGAGAACGAGCTACCAAGCCCTCTCTGACCTAGTCCGGAGAACGAGCTGCCGAGCCCTCTCCGACTCCGTCCGGTCCAGAGAACGAGCTACCGAGCCCTCTCTGACCTAGTCCAGAGAACGAGCTACCGAGCCCTCTCCGACTCCGTCCGGTCCAGAGAACGAGCTACCAAACCCTCTCTGACCTAGTCCAGAGAACGAGCTACCGAGCCCTCTCGGACTCCGCGTGCCAAGTTTCCATACTTAGACTTTTTCCTTCCATCTAATCAACCTTGATCAGTAATCAATCTGAGTTTAATTAATATCTGATACAAACTTAAATCAGTGTCAACATCAAAACAACAGCCAGGTCAGACTGTATCAACAATCTCCCCCTTTTTGTTGTTTGACAACACGATTTAAGTTTAGATCAGAAATGCTCATCTTCCATAATTTTAGGGGAATCAAGATCCTCCCCCTAAGACGGATACAACACTATGTAAGGAAGTCAATAATCCCCAAGGTTATCCTCTCCCCTAAAATCAAAACTTCATTCATCTCTAAACTTAGTTATCTTCTCCCCCTTTGTCAAACACCGAAAAGGTGCAAATTAGGTAATAGGACTTAAAGGACTCCCCCTTAACTCATATTGTCTCTTTCTTAATCCACATAGAATTCTTTCTAAGTGTACAATCAAGATATGGCATATGAAAAGTATATAAATAGTCAATAAGAACTGAAACATAAAGAGAAGCAAGTAATAGAAAAACGAGTAGCATAAATATATGAAAACAGCTAATATCCAGGTCAGACACATGTATCTATCAAACAGTATCCGAAACATAGACAATCAAAATGACC